>NW_011888951.1:4513745-4516236 GCF_000151845.1 Pteropus vampyrus
CTGGGTTGTGCCTACCTGGGGAGCGTGGGCTGGTAAAAGTCAACGCTGGGAGCAGAGGTCCAGACAGCCCTAGGCGATGAGTTTGTTAAAGGTGATAGAAAGCAGCCAAAGGAACATAGAATAGGAAATGGTCTGGGGTCAGAAACTGAAGCTTCAAGAATGGTCTTGAAAGGGAAAGCATAGCCCATGAATGAACCAAAGGTGTTGGGGTGGGGGGATAACTTCTTTTTAAGGTCTAACTCCTGACCTCATGTCAGAAGCTAGAGGGAAGTAAAGCAATCAGCTATCAAATGATCCAGAGATAAAACGGACTGAAGCAGCATGATTTTATTGGGCCCCAGTTTCCTGTGCTACACACCAAGAAGAGAACATCCCCAGGAGCTGGAATCCTTAGATGATGTTCCCTGGGAAGCTACAGTTTCTTAACTTCATGAAAAAACTTATAAAGAGAGATGGGACCAGAATTGGTCTCTGCCACCTTGTTTGGCTCCCTCTGGATAGAAGGGGGAACTTGGAAGAATCTTGTGCATTAACTCAAAGGAAGGGAAAGAAGTTGCAGGAATCCTGCTCTGAATCCTTATGCCTGAATACACAACTGTCTTTATAAATTGATGCGTCTTTCTGATTGCATGAGAAGAATGGAAAAATACTAATGCCATGTTTACCCTTTGGTTCTTTGCTTAGGGACAGTAGAAACCTTGGATCACTGACAGTCCCAGTTACCAGGGGAAATGGATTCATCCAGAAATAGACAACCCTGAATATAAGCTCGACCTCACCATTTGTCACTACGATAACATCAGTGTTCTTGGCCTGGACCTTTGGCAGGTAAAGCTCTCTGGGTTCAGAGCCACTGATCAACAGTCCCTCTAAATTTTCTACAAAGTGGAAAGAGCTCCAGGCTGGAAATCAGAAGCCTTGAATGAGTCTCAATCTATCTAAGACTCAAACTGCTTATCTTTAAGATGGAGCTAATTATATTCATCTTAATAATTACAATAGCTAAAATTTATTGAGTCCCGATCATATATCAAGTACTATATTAGAGACTTTGCAAATGCCATTTAATTCTCACTATGAAATCTCCTGTTTCTAAATGTGAAAACTGAGATTCAGAAAAGTTCAATAATTTGCCTGAAGACATACCTGGTCAGCAGAAAAGCTGAGATCCAAGTGCAGGCCTCTGTGAGGCCAAATTCAAGGTTCCCGTGCTTAACACTGCTATGCTGGTCCTACGTGATTCTTGGGGGTGGTTCTGGGGATAGAAGGGAATCAGAGATGTCATAGAACTTGAAAATATTAAAATCCCAGAAAGATGTTGGGGGGTAATTGTCCCAGTCGTGATGACAAATCTTAACCCAGCCTCCCTCTCTTTGCCAGTCATCTTTCCTGGCTCTGATCAGAAGGGAAAGAGGAAGGCTCAGACACCCAGGCCCTCCTAGAGTTGTTCCCTCTCTCTCTCTCTCTTCCCTGAGGCCTGTTAATTGAAAATGGGGAGGATTCTTTCCCTACTCAGGAGAAAAGAGAGTACTTCAAGCACCTGTCTCAGAATGAAGGCCTTAGCCCAGGAGGCCTCTTAGAAACTGTAATCTACATAGTCTTAGAATTCCCTTGGAGAAGGGGGGAATTCACTTTTGTTAAACACTGGCCTAGGATCAGTGCTTTACCTATTCATCCTTTGATTCCCACAGTTCTGCAAAGTAAGTATTATTATCCCTTATTAGTACCCCATTTTACGTTTGAGAGAATTGAGGCTCAAATGTCAAGTACTGTTCCTAAGAACACACAGCTAGTGTGTGATAAAAATAGGATTCAATAGGATTCAAACAAAAGTCTGTCAACCTCTAAAGTCCATGCCTTATTGACTACACCCACTCACTATACAACAGTCTCTAGAAACCATAGCCACTTGTTCTTGGGTGTATTCTGGAAGGTCCCATGGCCAGGGAAATCTCTGTCTCTGACCAGTGATTTTTACAGATCAGGGCTGCCAAGGGTCTCTTGGACAGTCACTCCCTATTTGAACCTCTCTTGGTTTATTCATTTTCCACTTTATTTGTTTCTACTTTTTGGTTTCCTGGCTCAGTGAGACCAGCATAGGAATGCAAGGAGATGGTGTATGTAAATTACCACATGCACAATAGGGATTCAGGAGAGAAGAAAGAAGGGAAGGTGAGAAGAAAGGAAGGAAGGTGGGAAGGAAGGAAGGAAAGAAGGAGAAAGGAAGGAAGGAATGGAGGAAGGGAGGGACAGACTAGAGAGATGCATTATATCTTACTTTTCTTCTTTTCTTATCTAAAGAATGTGGATATAGTTTGCACAAGTTTCCATTGTTATCTCTTTTCTTTTCAACTGTCCCTTAATAAATTATAGGAACTTTCTGCATCTTGTAAAAATATGTGGTCATATTAATATGCCTGATCTGATTGTTTCCTTAAGATGTATTGACTTTTTCACTGAAAACATTAAAGAACACACTTTAAACTGTATC
>NW_011888951.1:4517441-4518946 GCF_000151845.1 Pteropus vampyrus
AAAAAAACCCAAACGTAAAAAATCTTTAAATTGTACAAAGAATTACTAAAATTGATTTTAAAATGGCTACGAGCAAAACAACAATCTCTTCAAAGTGGCTATTTTGTTGTTTATTTTTCTGTTGGAGACAGGGTTGCTGGGATGATGTAAGCCAAATAAAACCCTTATTTAAAAAAAAACAAAACAAAACTTTTTTCAAACTCTGGAGGAAGGTTATATGATAACTCATACTGCAAACTACCTTTTGGCCACACAATTGCTCCCACACAATTAACTTGCTGATTTATTTAATATACTGCTAACATAAAAACAAACCAAAAACCACAGAATGACCATCCCTCTGCTCCTTTGAAACATATCCAGATACTGAAAAATTATGATAACTATTACTGTTTATTGAGTATTATCTGTTAGAGACTATGCTTTAGATACTTTGCTTCTAATTCTCATGACAACATTGCAAAAAAGTTATTTTCAATACTGTTCTTATGAGAGAATAGGCTCAGAGGAGTTGAGAAACTTGCCCAAAGTCACACAGTTAGTATGTGGTTGAGCTGGTCTGTCTGCCTCCATGACTTGTGATCTTTCTCTTCTGTTCCCTTGTCATTAAATCAACAAACACTGAAATTATTATATACCATGTATATTCACTTTTTCTTTTAATTGTAAATGCTGGATTTTTTTAAAAAAAAAAATACGGAAATAAGGTGGAGAATCTAAATTCTGCTCACTTCTTGTCAAACCTTTCATTTTCTCTATGTTCTTTTGTTTTCCTGATTGTATTAGGTATTGTCAATGTAAGCTGAAGCAAGAGCCCCTGGGCAGCAATTTGGAGTCTAGCAGATTGACAAAAATTTATTCACAACCCTCTAAAATGGTGGTCATAGGCTTGAGGAACACAGAACCTCAGGAAACAGTAAATTAACTTCTTTTGAGAATGGATCAGCCAAAGTAGTACAGTATTCCAAACCCTCATATTATTAATCACCTTTTATTTCCTCACTCCACCTTCATTATTGATTAAAAGTGCCCGTGGCCTGGGATTCTGCATTTAGTGAGGCCCCAGGTGATATTTTAAACCTTATGACCTAGTTCTAATAATCCCATTGTTTTCATTTCAACAGGTATTTTTGATAATTTCCTTCTTACGAATGATGAAGAGTTTGCTGAAGAGGTTGGAAATAAGACCTGAGGAATAAGAAAAGTAAGATATTCCCCCCCACTCTGAATTCCGGATGTCTGATTCCTCATTTGTACACTGTTCTTTGCATTAAAAATCAGCCTCACAGTCATTGTCTCATTTGCTGGTCACATGGCCCTGTGAGGGCAGGGAAGGGGGAAGAACTCACATTCACTGGACATATATAACTTTGTACTTGACTCTGTGAGCACTTGCCAAAAATTATCCCACTTAGCCCTTAAAACAACCCAGCAAGACAGATATTATTTCCATTTTTTAGATATAGGAACTGAGATTCAGAGAGTATATATAAACTGCCTAAGGT
>NW_011888951.1:4520926-4523943 GCF_000151845.1 Pteropus vampyrus
TCACTGGCTAGCACTTGGGGGCTCACTTGAGCTTAGTAATAACGAATTTAAACTAAGAACAATCAGCTTAGTTTTTATTGTTTTCTCTATCCATATTCTCTGCTTAGGTGCAGGCCTCAAGAATTGGATTTAACCGGGGTTGAGAGTTTACCCAAATAATGGAGGGAAGGGAAGAGAATTGAGGATGTTTACAAGAGATTGATCACACAAAATTAAAAAGGAGAAAATTGAGGATATGAGTTGGTTGAGAGCTAATGATAAGGAGATTGGTTCAGTGGATTGTTGTAAGTCCAGGTGGAGCTGAGGAGCTGGTGGAGTTGGTGGTCTTTGGTTACCTTTGGCAAGGGCCATTTGGAGGGTGGCAACAGATCAGTGAGTAGAGTACTGAGAGGGAAGTAAAGAAATACAGACTTTAATGGTAGTCAGTGCTTCCCAAGCATAAGAAAATGAAGCTCAATTGAAAGAGAGGTTTTCCTCCCCCTACAGAAGTGTCAAGCATTTGCTCCCAGCAGGATTCTAGCAGGCCCTAGCCAACTGGGTATGCAGATTCTCAATCTAACCTTGTCCTCCAAGACTGGGTAAAAGACCTTTTGGCCCAGGTGTTATAGGTGAGGATTGAAGCCCCAGAGGAGTTTGTACTGTGCATCCTTTTTTAAAGGCCCCTTGGAATAGAAAAATCTATGAAGATGGTCCTAGGGATAAAATTCTGGGGCCTGGATGAACACATAGGAAAACTCAAAAGGATTCTTCTTTCTGAATTAATGAAAATATTTACTATCACAGTCCAAAAGCAAATTCGAAGAGTTTCTTAAAGATGGTATTACTGTGGCATAGTGGCATAGAAAGAAGGCCAGACTCAGAGCCAGAAAACTTGGTTTCTAATTCTAGTTCTACTACTCACAAGCTATATAGCTTGGACAAGTTATTTAGTCAGTCCGGACCTCAGTTCCCTCTTCTAAAAAGTGAGACAATGACATTTACTGTGAGGAATAGAAATAACGTTTGTAGATTGTCTTGCACCAAGCTTAGCAATGCTCTAGACATTCAGTGTTTATTGAATTAACCAATTTTATTTATGAACAAATTACACACACACTCACATATACACACATTTTCTACCACACAGATGCCGAAAATTTGTATGTAAATAAACATCATCCCAGAAATCTATAAGAATGTGGGAAGACATCAGACATTTCTAAAGTGGGTTAACTGTTCATACTGTCTGTAAATTATTTTGAAATTCCACATTCTAAACGGGATGTAAAAAGGTAATGGAGAGAACTGTATGCAGAACTGGAGAAAAGAAAACAGGAAGAAGAAGCCAAGAAGAAAAGGGAAAAGGAGGAGGAAAGGGAAGATAACATCTGGGGAACTGAAGAAAAGGGAAGTGAAGAGGATTTTGCTGAGAAACCAAAAAATGACAAACAGATGAAGGAAGATGATGCTGAAAGAGCGTTTCTGGGTAAAAAGGAAGAAGTCCATGTTGATAGGAAGGATGAACTGTAACTGGGTAAAAATAGTTACATCAGAGGCAAATAATGTTGCTTAGAAGGAGAAATGTTTGTGAGGTTGGCAAAATCTAGGAAGCAAAATTACTTGCTCTTTTTGAATGAACTTTGGATTTGTATTTCTCCCCCACCTCCTTTGCTCTTTGTGACCTTGGGAAAGTCACATAACCACTTGCAGCTTCTATTTCCTTGTCAGTGAAAAAGGAGTGATAATTCCTATTTCATGAGGTTGTTGTCGGGATTAAATGAAATATGTATGTTAAGCGCTTGATATAAATATATTTAGCAACAAGTAGTAGCTATTACCACTATTGTTCTCATGGTGTTTATGAAGTTAATTGTTGGTAAATGAGCTTCTGTATGAACCTGATCCTCACTTTCAATTTATTTGGTATATTCAGGAATTTTATTTTGTTTAAATATCTGTATTTCTTAATATTTACTGAGAAATTCTTGGGGATGTACTTGGGGTTGATGATGTTTTCTTCTTGCAGATGTACCAAGCACTTAAAAACAGACTTCTTAGCATAAAGATACTTTATAAAAGTCTTTTTGCTTCTTTGCTGATTTGTGCCCTAATTTTTAATTATTACTTGTTTGCAGGTTTGCTGCTCTTACCTTTATCTTTTCTGTACCACCTGCTCACAACATTATTATCATACGTATTCAGGTAGCTCTTTACAGACTACTAAAGCACTTTCCCCTAAATTTGAGGAGCTCCTACATTGTGCTCACTTAACCCTCATTGCAGCCATTGAACAGGACACCATTATTATCTTCCTTTCACAGACGCAGAAACTGCTCAGAGTGGGAAAGTAACCTAACTTTCCTGTGCCTCATTTTTTCACATTTGTGAAATGGGGTTAATAATGAGACCCACTGCAAACTCAGCTGTGAAGATTAAATGCTGACTCCTTCCTTCTTTTGTTTTACCAGAAGTACACCAAGGACTAATTCCAGTCTAGCTGGTAAGTCAGGCCCAGACATAGCTGTCATATGATAGCACAAGGCTGCAAATAGTAGGTGCTCAATAAATGTTGAAAGAACGAACATAACTCTGAGTGGTGGTTTCAGGGAAGATGTCATGAAGGAAGTGACCTTTAAGCCAGATTTTGTAGAATAAATAAGAGTCTGTCTGATGGAGAAGGGGGTGTGTGGACCAAATTTCAGAGTCAAAGAGTAGGGCACCCAGATGACGAGAGGTGATTGTTGAGGTCAGGGAGGAGCTGTGAAACTCTTTCTTTTTTCCTGAAGGTTGACGCCTAGCATAGTTTCTGGGCCTTATAATCTTTGGAATGTTCTGGTTTGGGAAATTTGCCTTTGCGGGAGAGGCAAATCTTTACCCTCTTGGGGTCATTGGCTGGGCCTGAGAATCTAAATTGATTAACAGGAGAAAAGCACACAAATTTATTTAATAAAGTTTTGTGTGTCACAGGAGCCCTCATAAGGAAATAAAGACTCGAAGAAGTGGCAAAACCTAAATGCTTTTAATACTAGGTTGAACAA
>NW_011888951.1:4527393-4529006 GCF_000151845.1 Pteropus vampyrus
ACCTGTATAAGGTATAAAATTATTGAAATATGGTAATTATATTTCAAACCTTCATGTATCAGTTTCCGTGAGAAAGATATTAAAATCTTCAGCCATAATTGTTTCTATTTCTCCTTGCAGTTCTGTACGTTTTATGACTGCAAATAGGTGCATCTATGTGTTTTGCCTGTTACATTTATGTAACAATTTGCCTATTGTTTCTTTTATAAGTACATAATGGCTTTTATCACTTGTTATTTTTTGAGACTAAAATTCCTTTTTTGCTAGATAGTGAGATCACAACCTAGTTCATGTATTCGTGGTGAATCTTTTTTCATCTTTTTATTTTTAATCTTTTTATCTCTTTATGTTTTAAGTGTGCGTCTTATAGCCAATTTATCATTGGTTATGATTTTTTAAATTTAATAATTTTTTTATTTTTTAGTTACAGTCAACATGCAATATTATATTAGTTTCAGGTATATAACAGTGATAAAATATTTAAATAACTTACAAAGTGATCACCCTGATAAATCTAGTACTCATCCGACACCATACATAGTTACTACAATATTATTGACTATATTCCTTATGCTATACTTTACATTCCTATGACTATTTTATAACTACCGATTCATACTTCTTCATTTAAAAAAATCCAATTGGCGTCTACAACCATACTACCCTGAACAAGCCAGATCCCATCTGACCTCAGAAGCTAAGCAGAGTCGGACCTGGTTAGTACTTGGATGGGAGACCACCTAGGAAGACCAAGTGCTGTAGGCATAAAATACATACATACATACATACATACATACATACATACATACATAAGGGATTGTAATCTGACAAGGTTCTTGCAATCTGCGAGGTCAATCAAGGATTACCTCACCTAAAAAAAAAAATCCAATTGGTGAGATTAACTTATTTGCATTTAATGTAACTATTATATGTTAGGATTTAGTTCTACCATCTATTTATTATACATTCTTTTTATTTTTAATCTTCTTTTCTGCTTTCCATTGGCTAAGATGAATTCTCTTCTGTGGGTTTAAAATTTATACATAATATTTTCTTTTTGTGATGGCAGCCATTAACTTCAGATTTATACCTATGGGTTTAAGAGAATTCTTCCATCTCAAAAGTTTGAACAAAAGCCCCCCAAAATTTCTAAGCTTGAAGCCCCAAGATCTGATGTATCATATCTGTGCACATATTGATCCAATCATTTGCTGAGGTGGGAGGTCTTTGATCTCCAAAGGAAACACAGGGTACAGTTACCAAAAGAAGGGGGAATGGAGTCTGGGAGACTACATAACAATATATGTCCACTCCTTCATATTAAATAAACTTCTTTGAGCCTCAGTTTCTTCTTCTGTGAAATGGCAATTATACCTACCCAAAGGGGTGATATGAAGAACAAATTGGGTAATAGATATTAACATTTCTTATGAATTATAAAGTGCTGCACAAAGATTATTATTCTTGCCTTTGCATTCTTCACATGACACTACCATCATTTGTTTAGCTGTTGGTATTTATCTGGACTGCTACCTGGGGTTGTACCATCCTAGCCAGCATTTCCCCCATTGTGCTGATGCCTGTAGATTTGATTTTCCTTTCCCAAGAATAAT
>NW_011888951.1:4532096-4532523 GCF_000151845.1 Pteropus vampyrus
GCTCACCAGCCGTTCACCTCCTGCTGTGTGGCCTGGTTCCTAACAGGCCAGGGACCAATACAGATCCGTAGCCTGGGGGTTTGAGACCCTTGTCCTAGAGAGTAACTATTGGGAAACCCAGCCCTTAAGTGAGGTCCAATTAACTATTTGCTGCTGCTACAGCTGCAACTTGTACTCAAATATAAATCCTCAGCCCTGTGGAAAGGCAGCACTGTACAGACCATCGCTACTCACACCCTGTCCCCCACAGCTATTTGAACCAGAACTGGGAATCTGACCCCAAAGCAAACAACCCATGAGTTTGCCAGCAACCTACAAATGTGGTCTGGCTCCCAAAATATGAGTTAAACAAATCAATATTTCTCTCTGAGGAATTCAAGTTAGGAAACATGAGATAATTGAGACAATCAGTAGCTATACGAACAAT
>NW_011888952.1:0-4760 GCF_000151845.1 Pteropus vampyrus
TCTATTGTTGTTGTTAGAATTCAAGTAATAGAATCATAGATATTTTATGTCAAATGGTTCTTTGGAAATTATCCAAAATTCTCATTCCACAGAGTAGAAACTGGGTTTAGAGATATTCAAGGCCTGCCAGTAGAGGTCAACAGCATATTCTTAATAGATAAGTACCTGGAAGCAAATCTCCTTAGTTTCAATTCATTGCTATTTGTATAATCTAAACCACAATATTAACAATGAGCAAATAATAATTTAAGGCAAATGAAACAGTTTAATTATTAGTTTAGTAGTCCAATTTTTCCAACTCCTCACTGCTTCTCAGACACCCTTAAAAAGAGATGACATGGAGTTATGACACAATAGAAGTCAGAATTAGTACATACATCTCCAGGCAATCTTTTATGATTCTTTCTCCTTTTTTAAGCCACACCGATGGATTGGTTGATTGATAAAACCCAACAGTGTGCTTCCTTGCCATCTATTTGAATCAATTCTTGTTTCTGATTACTAATTGTCCCACTTCCTTTCCTACCTGAACTTTGTGAGGACTGCTCTCTGTGATCTGTTTTGTGAGCTCATTAACAGCTTTGTTCAACCGCAGGGAGGTTAAGGCAGTCACTGGAGGTCATAGCCTATTTAATGGGGAGTCTGGTTTCAAACCCACATCTGACTGAATCCAATTCCATCTTGAGCTTTGAAGGCTCAGAAGTCAGTCACTGCAGAGAAAAGCTAAATTAACTCTTTGAGTGCCAGGATAAAAGCCAAGAATTTATAAATGAAGCAATGAAAGAATAAATAGATAGTTTACTTATATTTATTTCAAAAACAGATCCAGGTTAGAGAAAGAAAACAAGAATTTGGAGTCGAATAGGCAGGAGTTACAACCCTACCTTTGCTAACATGATCATTGCTGTTTAAATTCTCATAGCTTCTGTATTTTCCCACTCTGATATATACTGTACAAAAATTCTTTGTACACAATATGTGAAAGTCATATAAATGAGAGTTGTATAAATAGCTAATGAAATTAATGAAGAAGTTATCTAGTTATCTCTATAGCTTAGCAAATTCAGTTGATTAACCACATCATAAATGAAAACACAAGCAGAAAATGAAATAACCTTCCTTTGGGATTTCTACTCCATTTTAGTTTAAAAGGACATTTTATACTGTTTCTACTTATCAAGGCTTGAAACAAGAATCACCTTGAATTCTTAGTTTTTATTGCTATGACATTTGGGAGGAAACGTATTTTAATAATTATATCTCCATAATCTCTGCTCATCTACCTGCCCCTTGCTTTACATTCTCATTGCCTCTCTCCTAATGTATGAGTGATTTTTAAAATCATTTGGAAAACATTACTGAATCCTCGCTACGTTGAAGTTTCTATAGCATTTTGCTAAATGTTTATGGTACATCGATACACATCAAAGATTTTAAAAGTCACTTCCTTAAAAAGCTGTGTGCCACAAACATATTTCTTTATCCCAGTTATATTGTTAGGTAGCTAGTCAGACATGAGCAACAGGGGGAACAAAGGAATAGGGACCCAGCCTAGAGATCTTCCAAAGAACACCCCAATGGTGGTAAAATTCTTGGTATGTACATGCACACTAGGCAAAGTTATAGAGCACTCAGGTGTCAATCAAAATGACCTCACCTGCCAATCACCTAGGAATGCCTTTGGTACCCCGCATCATGGCCCTAATATAAGGCAGACATTCCCACTTCTGGGCCCTTTCTGCCCTTCTGGGTTCCCCTTCTTTTTGTCTTTTTGTCCTTCATTTTTGTCCTTCTGGGCCTTCTTTTTGCCTTCTTGTTGTTGTTGTGGTTGTTACTACAGTGCTCTGTTGCACCTCTCATCGCTGGGCCCATGTGCCTCCTTGGGGCAATTCTTTCTCTAAAATATATTTTTAATAAAACTATTAAATCTCAATGACCTGTGATTCTTCACTGCCGTCATTCAAGGAAGAACTGAGAGAAAATGCTAACTTCACATCTGCGCTGTCTTTATCCCTCTCCCTCCCCCTACTGTTGAGGCGACAGGGAACTCCCATTGGCTCCAACAGTGACAATGTGAACCTCTGAAATCAGCAACTTCTTACATAACATTTTTAAGCCTGCTCTTTCCAGTTGAAGCGCTTGAGTGATCACTTAACCATGCCATATCCAATATCTGAAGATTTCATGAATTCTGCTTGCACTTCAAAATGTATTAGTATATTTTATTGTTTCTGACAATAGTGAACAGGAGATAACTAAGACTCTTTAGTCTATCTTTAGAGACTAGATTTTGGCCTAGAGTGTCTTTTGAGAGATTTTGCATTATTACAGTTTTAACTGATGTGTGTGTGTGTGTGTGTGTGTGTGTGTGTGTGTACATATATATGTGTGTATATATATATATATATGCATGAATATGTATATATAGTCAGAGATTTCACAATCTAGAACTAATCAGAAGGATACTCAAAAGAAGTGAGGTTTGATCAGCATAATTTTCCTCAGTAAAATTGTATCAGTCATTGATCCTTGTCTTTAAATGCAACTAAATCACATTTTCTAAATAATTCTACAATTTTAAATGACTTACACCAATCCCTTGGTCACAAATTCCCATATCAACAGCTGATACTATATCAGAAGAATATTACCTATCTGATACTTTCTTAACTTTTAAATTTTGGTGGTTATAGTTCTTTGAAGCAAGGGTTCTTTTATGTCATGTTATTGCTTTGTTGTTGTTTTTAGATTCTGCCTTTAGATGTGTGTCATAAATTAAAATTTTGATTTCATGTGTATAAGTCTTCACTGACAGAAATACTATGTCTTTTAAATATTTTTGTGTTTTATAGTTTAAAGATCATTCTCTTCAAAATATATGTTTTGAATATAGTTAAAATCATTGCCTTTCCCTTAAAATTTCTGTAAAGCTCAGGTCATATTTGACTTAACTTTTATATACACTTTGATTTAGTCATGTACATTTCTTTGCTAAGCATTCCTGCTTAGACATCTTCTTCTTCATTATCTTCTAATCTGATTTATCACAGTCATTGCTGCAGCCATGTCAGTGTTTTGTTTTTTTTTTTTACATATTTATCTTTTTCCCATCCTTATTTGATTCATTCATGATTTTGAAGACATGCATTTTCTTAGCAATTTCTTATTATCCGTGAGCTATTTTTTTCCCCTCTTTTGAAGTCTTAGAGCACCCTAGAAATGTTGCTTTCTTGTTGAATTTCTATTACCTCCCGGTGAAAGAACACATTGCTTCTTTTGTTTTTCTTTTTAAGGTAAGTATTTACCAAAATTATTAATAAACATGATTTTGACAAATATACATTTAAGCTTACTCCTTTCTTTATCTTTTCCTTATCCTACCCTAAAGATGGGCAGTTTAATATGATTGGTCGGATTCTAGAACAAAGATAATGCCATTTTCATTATTTTGGTCCCTATAAAATAATTCAATCCATGATCTATTATCTCTTTTGCACACAGGCTTCAGAAGTAGAAAATGGATTCATGCTCTTTGATGAGAGAGGGCTAAACTACTCTCTCGTCTATTGCGTATCTGGAAAACTTTTCTCTCATGCCCTTCCTCTTCATTTTGAGTGTGAGCTAAGGAGAAGTGAATGTTAAAAAAGGTATAAGCCTAAGCCAAACTTTCTACCTTAATTTGCCACCATTTGCTGTACTGAAATTTAGATCAAAGCATAAATTATCAAGTGTCACATAGCTTTCATTTGTAATTATTCCTTTTTATTTTTTATCTTTCCAGGAGAACTGGGAGCTATGGACTATAATTCTGTTATCCTTGTTTTTTTCCTTCTCGTAATGCTATTTAAATACCATAATAATTGTTTTGTTTTACCAGTGCAACAGCTGATATAATTCTGAATATGTATTTAGTTCCAAAACTATGAGTTAATAACTATTGGATTTTTTTAAGTTAACTTCTATTTTTCATTCTTTTTAGAATAAGTTGATTCTGTGATGATCTACATGATAAAATCTGTTCAATGAATATCAATAAGCCTCAGAAACATGTATCTTGATTGCAATTTTCCTAAAGAAAATATGTTGACTAATGTATTTAGTATGTATGTAACATGACACCTTATTTCTTTTGTGGGTACTGGTATAGTTTTTATACTTTGTGTTATTTTTATTTTTTATTAGGACTTTGAATCAGTTGTAGAATGTCCTAAATTTTGCCTTCCAAATGAAACCAGTTTCTTTTTTGGATATTTATAATTCTGGAATTAGAATTTATGACCCATGCATCAGTCCCAATAGTTTCTATTTCCTCTTTGTGAGCATCCTCTTAGTGTGAGAACACCAGTACCTACACCTAAATATAATCCTCAGTGTTCCATGTCAACCAAGTCCCTCTTGCAGAAAAATATTAGCTTTCACATAAGCCATTTTTTAAAAGCCTTTTTCTTCCTCGCAATGTGACAGTTTATCCTGTCAGAGAATAGATCTTCGTTTAGGAATACACTACACTATGTTTTCGTCCTTCAGCAGTGCTTTAAATTTAGATACAGTTTACAACATTAAAGATGAGCCTATCTTTTAAAAGAAGAGTAGAATACAAAACACATATATATAAAATATGCTTCTGCCTTAAGGGTCCCTGCTGTATTCTTTTCAAGTGTTCATATCTCTGTACATGGGAAAATCTAGAGTTGTATGTCTTTTTGACTTACAAAGAGAATAGCAAGTTCAAAAAAGCAATTCCTAATTTTAGCCATAAC
>NW_011888952.1:5991-7382 GCF_000151845.1 Pteropus vampyrus
ATAATGTATTCTTATATTACACTAGGTACCCTTATGGAAAACATGTGTAAGATAGAGAATGACTTAATGCCCTTCTTGGCTTCAGGTTACCTTGACTAAAGGAGTCTTTGCAGACACAAATATGTTTAATTTTTCCCTTTGTTTTGTATTTCAGCATACTTTATAATCAGAGTCAATTCATCATAGGAAAATTCTAGATGGGTTCTAATTACAATTTTCTTGGATTACATGCAAAGGACAATAGTGAAAAGCCAGCCTGTGCACATTTTCAGACACATCTATATTAAGAAAAAATACAATTGAAATTAAGAATATTGAAATTGCCTTTAAATCACTGAAATCGGTGTAGCGTTTGGAAAGTGTCTGAAGATTTTTAAGGGTAATGTTTGAAAAATAAATATGGTACATGGAGGAATTAATTGGAAATTAAAAAATTGTGATCCTTATAAGTAGATGATTAAAAACAATTAACAAAATTTGACATTCATTTGTTATTTAAAGAGAATACAGAAATTAAATGTTCTTAACTTAAATGACATATATTGAAAATAAATAGTAAACATGGCATGGAAGAATATTAAAATTAAAATAGGAAGAATATAATCCTTTCCACCATGTCTATTTGGCATTGCATTAGAGGTCCTAGCCAGTGCAATAAAATCAGAAACAAATCACGAGAATCATAAAAAGTAATAAAAAATTTCTTTGCTTTTAATTGACTTGACTTCATAGAAAATCTAGGAGCTCATATATAAAAATCATTTGAATTAATAGAATAATTATCACTCTTTAGAGACAGAGATCCTATTCATAATTGTCAACAATATCAAAATATAGCTAGGAATAAACCTAGCAACATACACACAAAGCTTCTTAGGAGACAGTTACAGAAATAATAAAAGATATAAAGGCAGCCTAATTGTTCATGGACTGGAAGAATTAATGAAGTACTACATTCAATCTTCAGCTAAATTAATCTACAAAGATAGTAAGATTCATTCTAGTAGAGATATTCTATAAATTTACAAAAATTAAGATAGTGTCGTAGCAATGAGGAGTAGAAACATCAATCAATGCCAGAGAAAAAAATTCTTAAAATTAACCAATTATACATAGAAAGTTGATATAAGGCAACAGTAGTAATATAAATCATTGAAGTAGGGTTAAATTTTATCAATTAGAATACATTAAAATGTGTTTATTTTATACAATCAGCAATATAATAAAGATATTTAAAAAAACACACTGGAAGATAATGTTAAAACACATAAACCTAACACATATTGATATCCAGAATGTTTACAAATAAAATTAAACTCATTTCAACCACTCAATTTCCAATATAAGAAAAAAAATTATCCTGGGTTAGTATTATTAAAAAGGTCACAGGT
>NW_011888952.1:7432-17267 GCF_000151845.1 Pteropus vampyrus
TGTTTACAAATAAAATTAAACTCATTTCAACCACTCAATTTCCAATATAAGAAAAAAAATTATCCTGGGTTAGTATTATTAAAAAGGTCACAGGTATTATTGTGAAATTTTAGGTTTATAACCAATGTCACCCAGCCAAGATAGTGGCTAAATTTCTCTGGTGCATCATTAAACAAAACAAAGAAAATAAAAACAGAAAACACTAAAAGCTACACTCACCTTAGAAAAAGGAATGGACCTATCAGTTTTATTTTTTGTTCTGTCTCTGGTAGTATTATAACATTGTCATTTATTGACATATATATCTTACTGTATTTTGTATTGAAACAACTTTTAATTATAACCAAAAAAAAACCCACTGAAATTTAAAGATTAATACTTTACTAATAAAATTCTAAATTTATAAAATAGAAACAGGAAGTTCTTAATTCAAAGTTTTCTATCAGTTTATATTTTATACCTGTCATGCAAACATATCCTCCACAAGAAAACCATTATCATGGAATTACACAATTTAGTTTCCTATATATCATCTGCTACTTCTCTCTTCTATATATAGATATAAATATATAGATATACTTATATATACTTATATACATATATATTTTTCTTTTAAATATATTTATATGAGATATTTATATATATACTTCTCTCATATATATATATATATATATATAAAAAATACTTCTTTCATATATACAAGTTAAAACCACAACACATGCAAATTCTAATAGATAATGCTTTAGAATTCTCAAAGCCATCCTGCCTTCCATAAGCGCTATCCTCTAAAATGTTTAGATTCCCATTGGTCATTCCCTGTTCTGATTGCCTCAGCACTAGCCTGCTCTGAAGCAGAAATCTGAAAACCATTAGTTTATGGGTTCAGTCTTGACCAAGATATTCTACGTATATAGCTTTGTATTTTTGCTGATACGGAGGGCTTGGACATATTCTACAGCCCTAAACTTGTAATCTGAAGTGCTGGCACTAAGTGCATAGATGCCCCATTGTGGAATAAGCTGTAGTAGTCAATTTTCTTTGTTTTTGTTCATCCTTAATATGGACTTTTGTTTGCATATTAACTTAATTTCTCACTGTTGCTGTAACCCACCCAGAATTGCAGTTCATTTTGTGACACTCTACATCCATTATGGCAGGTAAACTTTGCACCTGAGTGCTTCCCTCTAACATGAGCTCTGATTTAACCTGAGTGAAAAAAAAACATCATTTGAAGAGGATGCCTTCTAAGACTACAGCTCTTGTATTGTAGGTGGTCACCAAACTATTTGAGGCACATTAGTCCAACTTTTTGTAACGTACTAAAGCTAGACCTTTCTCTGCGGAGCACGATATCTCCTTCCTCTTTATTCTGGCTTATTCTCCTCTATTAGAAAACTTACCATAAAGGTTTCATCATATATGAGCTTTGAACTCATGCCTCTATGAAGGCAATAAATTAGGAAACTGTGGTCAGTAATATCAAAAGGCTCATTTGAGAATTAATGATTATGATGATTTTAGTGAGAAAATTGCTTTGGATATTATGAGAGCTTTGTTCATAAATGCTTGGGGTACTTAGTGCAGTGGAATGAGCATAAGGATAAAACCTAGCTGCTCATGAGTTGGTGATAATGTGGAAGTGACAGATTCTGAGAGCCATGTTCCTCTTCTGTAAAACAGAAGCAATTAGGACAACAGCCTTAGTATACTGTTGCAGAGATCAAGAATGTTTAAAGTGTTTTCATTAAGTTCTCTGCAAATGTTCTAAAAAGAAACCAATGCCCAGCTGAATAAAATATAATATTCAGTTCAAACACTTTCCCATTAAAAATAATCAGAAAGTAAAGTCAAAATTCTAATCAAATTTTAAACTATTTTGTAATACAATTTTAAAATAAAATTATATATTTCCAAATTCTATTTAACGGTTAGAGGAACTTAGTCTACTTTATGTATGCAACACCTTGAAGCCAGTGTGTGACCAAAATGAATCAAATAAAAACCCCAGCTGACCATGATAAGGGTGAGCTAGAGCTGCTAGCTTTCAACTACATTTGGATCAGTGACAGTTAGTTCAGGAATATTGAATGACAGCAGATTCACCTGCCTCTAGTGTAGGCTATCAGACTTCAGCCCAACATGTAGCAAAAGATAAATGAAATACTGCATTTATTCTTTCATTTAAAAAGTATTTATTGAGCAGTTCTCAAGTATGAAGCTCTGTTCTAGGCAATGGAGATAAAGCAGGAAACAAACCAAATAATGCTGCTGCCTTCAGGAAGTACATGATGCAGCTCAGGAGACCAAACATAAGCATTTGGACAAATGAATACTGTGGTAGACTCTTGTTCAAGACTCACCAACCCCATTTTCTCATTTGAGCACACAATGCGCAGAGACTTGCATTTTATAGCTTCCTTTCCAGTTACAATGAAGACATATGACTGGGTGCTGGCTAACATGAAGAACTGATGTATGTCACTCTAAACCTAGTAGAATGGCAAGCCCTGCATTGTTCCTGACATTCTACCTCCCTTATGCTAATTTACTGACAATGCCAAGGACCTTAGAAAATGGCAGAGGCCCCTGATAGAAGAATCTATGACCCAAGTGTCACTGGTTGGAACAGAACTTCCTAACAAGAGTCAAAAGTGTAATGTGAACAAGAAATCAACTTTCATTGGATTAAAGTGGTATGTTTTTGTTGATCTTTTGTTACAGAAGCTATAAAGAGTTAATTAATTACACTCACAAATGCCAATGTGTAACTTACTGATAGGTAGTTATATATATTCTTTAAAAAGTAAGAAAATAAATTAAGAATGTATATATTGGAAGGGAGTGCTATTATACATAATGAAATCAGAAAAAAAAAACCCTTTTTAGTTTTAGAGGTTGAACAGAAAGATGAATAAATTAAGGGATGAAACAATGTGAATATTTGGGGAACAAATGTTCTGAAGCAAAACTCTAAGAAGGGAATATAGTTGGAAATGTTGGCGAGAGAGCTAGGGGCCAGCTCATTTGTAGGCCACTATAAGGACTTGATTTGAAACTAAGAGAATTCATCAAAGAGTTTCCATTAAGGTCACAATACCAGACATCAAAACTGCAGCCCAATTAAAAAGGAATACTTTGTAAGAATTAAGTCAAAGTACATATTTGATCCACAGAGCTTGTTGGTAGTATCACCTTCATCATTAACCTATCCATTCGTATCAATTCACAATACTGCAGTATTGTATCGATCTTTGCTACTTAGGTCATATTGTCCTTCTTCATAGCAGTAATGTTGCTATAGAACCTTGGCATTTGCAGATTACTAAAGTCCTCAAGCTTGTATCACATAACATCTTTAGTTTTGACCAACAATCATTAGCTACTTTTCTACTTTCTGAGGATTGTTAGTTGTGTACCATTATGCAGGGTATTCCTATCGTACAATGTAATATCAACAGCAAATAAGCAGCCAACTTGTGTAGATTCATTTATCTCTAAATCTACTATATTCTTTTGTAAGCAAAATTATAAGCAAAAAATTTGCTTTTCAGAGTTATATTATTTGATTGCTTTGGAAAACCTATCAAACATTAAAAATAAAGAGAATCGTTTAAGGTCACATACAGTGCAAGCAACTGTATTGATTGCAGTTTGCATTTCTTCCTGGCTCCAAAGTATTCAATTGTTTTAGGATAATTCTAAAGAAGGGCCTTCTTATGTAGAGAAGAAAGAAAACATGGTTTCAAATAATGTAATGGGTCATTTTAAATTCACTATTATTTGCTTATTTCTACTACTTTTCTTTTTTTTTTGTAATTCTATGTTTAATATTTTTGAGGAATCTCCATACTGTTTTCCACAGTGGCTGTACCATTTTACATTGTCACCAGCATTGCACAAGGGTTCTAATTTTCCCACATTCCCACCAACACTTGTTATGGGTGTGAAGTGGTATCTCATTGTGGTTTTGATTTACATTTCCCTAATGACTAGTGATGTTGAGCATCTTTTCATGTGCTTATTGGCCATTTGTACATCTTCTTTGGAGAACTGTTTACTCAAGTCCCTTGCCCATTTTTTAATTGAGTTTTTGTTGTCTACTATATTTTTTAAGTGCTAAAAGAGGAATAGTCAGATTTTTGAGCATAACTATATTTTTATTACTTAAAATTTACAGTGCAAAGCAAAATTAATTTATACCTATGGAAGAAGTGCTGGTCATAAAAGCCCCTCTTCATTTACTGCAACGCATTAAGATAAAAATCATCACTATCAGAACACCTCTCAGAAAGAAAGAAAGGTAAGACTTTATTAATCGAGAGATTTAAAAAGGTGAAATATATGAAAAAAAGCCTAAGACAATAGTTCAATTATGGATTATCTTTATAAAAATTGAATGTTAAGCCCACCAATTACATGTACCATTCCTATAACAAAGTCATTAGCTTCTCTGCTTCAGTTTTACACTAATAAAAAATAAGATAAAGATCCACCACCTAGTTAAAAACAATAAATTGGTCTTCATGGGGTAATACTTAAGATGTTGAGACTGTCTCATAACAAACACATTACAGTAAATCATATATTTTTCCTAAATTTGTGAGATTTTAGAGGGAATATATATTCCTGTTTACTCTGAAAACAATTATATTGAATTGACAGATAAAACAGAAGAGAAAGAATTAAGTCTAAAATTTGTAATGATTATTCAATATTATTTAGAAAATATTCTACTTGAACTGTCATTAATGTTATAAAGCTAAGTGAGGAAAAATAACCATTTCTGAAAATCACTGTTAAATATTAAGTTTACCTAGCATGTTTTTGAAATGCTTTATTAAATGTTTATTATTGATTATTTTTCACATATTATTTGAAAAGCATGATGGAATTCTATTGATAATGTTCTGGCATCTTCGATTATGTATCATGATTAAAATAATTCAATTTGTTCTAGTTGTCATTCTCCACTGTTACCATGAAATATACAAATAAACAAGTATGACTCAACAGTAAAGGGTTCAATTTGAAGACTGCTAAATTTCTTAAGGACTTCTTCATTATTAGCAATATTCAGTAGTTTTTGTTTACACAATAAAGAACAGAAATTTAATTGGGTTCTATTGCACCAAAACTCTTTATCGGAAAGAATTAACTTTAAGAAAATAGTTTCCAATCTTGTGGGTTTTAGCTTATTTTCTGGTACTGTAAATAGCTCAGTGCCTTGCAGAGAACAAGAAGCTGGAAGCATTTTCTGAATGAATATATTAACAAATTAAACTATACTTTTATGAGATAACTTTTTCTATGCTTTGAACAAATGATGTTTTTAAACATGACACAGACTAACAAAGAGTTTCTTTGAGAATAAGTGGTTTTTATCTATGAAATATATATAATTAGCTATAACAGGATCTCACTTTAATCTTAGGCTTAAAAAAGAGATACGTTTTATAAACATACAGCCAGAGATTTCTAGATAAATAATAGTGACAACAGGAATTTTTCTGACTTGAGATTTAGGTATCTACCCCTTTAAAGCAATCTCTTGCTTTCATAAAGCAGCAATCCAGGGAAAACTACCACACATTTATTTTATATGTTCTTGATAAAGGACACATGGCTTCATTCAGAGTGTTACAAATTCCTAATGAAAGACTAATAAAAACTCATCAACCAAATAAAAAAAAAACCATTATGCTATATATATCACATTCTATTTTTTTAATGTTAGTAATTTTTGATTGGTGGTACCGTTAGCATCTAACTGTAGTAGTCAAGACTCTGAGTGGAAGAATACATTTGAGAATGTTGCAAGATTGAGTCGCAAGGTTAAGGCGGCTACTTTGATTGACCAAGGAGATGCCCTTTCTTCTTCACAGCTGTCAATAGTCCTCTCAAATTGTGCCCTTAGCATAAAAGGATCAACTTTACAGTTATGAATAGTTTTTGCTAAGAAAGTACAAATAGCAATACAAGTTTGAAATCATGAAAAACAAAACACTTCGTTAGGAAAAAAAAATAACATTCCACTCAAATAATAAATTAAATATGAAGGGAATATTCTAAAATAACAAATATATTTTGTTTAAAGTAACTGATATAAAGTCATTGGAATCTAGTTTTCCGTTATGAGCCGAAAGCTTTAAAATTTTGGTTCCCAGACCAGCACTGTTCTATAGAATGCTAATGTATCCCAAAATTGTGAGCCAGGTGTGTAATTTTAAACTTTCTAATACACACATTAAAATATTTAAAGAAGATATTTTTAAATGATATTGATATTTATGTAACCTAATGTATTCAAAATATCATTTTCATAGGAAATCAACATATAATTATTAAATATTTTAGAATTTTGCTTTTCCTATGAAATCTTTGAAATCTGTTTTATATTTCAAAATTACATACATCTCAGTTCAGACTAATCACATTTTATGTTCTCAACAGCCACATCTTGCCATTCTACAAGTGAGAAAATTGTATTCCAGAGAGCTGAAGTGATGGACCAACAATTTTATACCTTGCAATGTTAGAACTCTGAGTGCATTAGATTTCATTTGACTTACAATCAATCCAGTGTTTCTGTTCTCTCTAACAGGCAAAACGATACAACATACCTGTGATAGTTGAGGTAAATAATGTCCAGTTCTTCTGAGAAGGTAATTTTCTTTTCTGCTTGCTTATTTGTTATTTCGTTTGTTTCATTTATTTATCATGCTCAAAGTAATTAAAAAGAAGAAGGATGTAAGACAAATGACCTGCAGAACAAAGTGTGATGTAAAGGAAAGCTAAGAGTAATTAATCACATAGGATCATTATTTTTTGCTGTATCTACAAAGAATAAGAGAAGAACAATGTAAAAGTTTACTACTGCAAAACAAAGTTTTTCTATAATAAGGCAGAAAAGAAGTTTCTTACAGGATTGAGACAAGAGTTCGGATTGTTATAGCAGCCACTAGTAGAACTTGCTTTAATCCATTCTGAGTAGATCTTGCTAATGAACATACACTGCACACTTTCATTATGTGTTGTGTTATAGAAGCTGGATGACTGATTCTATCTACATCAGTGAGATTTTAGAACTGTTGGCTGTTACATTAGTCTTTGCATATATTTTGTAATGGGTTATTTTTTCACTAGCTACCCTCATTGTTACTAACTGCATTTGAAATGATAAAAAGCATTAATGGAAACTCAAAACAAGTAGCTTATGACTATTAAATCTGAATGGGCATACAGTTACAAATAAGCATTGGGTTCATTCTTTGCCTATATTTAAAACAGTTGCTGTTCAATAGCAGAATTAACTGTTTAGTCTTTTATCTATACAGAACCAGAATTTGGAGCCCTCGAGCTGCCTTTTTCTTCTGAGTCAAGGATGTTAATAATGTATCTGCCTACCAATGTGACAAAGAATATGTATCTGCTGGGTTCTTTTCTTTGAAGTGAAGTAAAAACTGAAATTTTAATTTTGTCATTGAAAATCCTTTCCATATAATTCTTCCATCTCCCACACCCTGTGGAACACTATAGACTAACAGGTTAACTCTGGGCATAAGAAATTCATGGAATTGCCCCTAGTTAATAGATAATAGAAAAAACACATATCGGTTATATAATTCTTCTCTTGCGTTTATGTGGATGAAAGAATACATGATAGAATACTTTATAAAAATTGAATAATATATGCATTTTTTAAAATGTGAAACCTGAAGCTGAGCTAAGTATAAAAACACTGCCAAATAAATATGAAGAACTATCACTTTAGGAGAGCTTGCTTTTGATAAAGCCATATATTTCTGAAGGCGAGGCTTTAACAATTATTATATGTAGTAAATGGCATTGAGCCATTTGCTTTTCACTCTCTATCTGAAAATAACCTGACACTGACTATAATTCAACAGTTACCCAAGTTTGTACATTATTTATTTACATAAAAACATTTAGGAACATGTTAAAATACTTGCATTCCTATCAAGAACAGAATAATACAACCCACTGATTATCATGCTAGGGGAAAACATAAGTGGTCATACAAAAAACTCATCCTTTTGAGAGGATGAAAATAAAGTGTGTAATTGAAGCAATCTTTCATACCTCAGCAGGGACAATTTAAAAAGGAAAATAATAGCCTCATTAATCGTCAATCTCTAATGCCATGAAATTTGTGTTAAAGATCTCTGTTCCTTTTGCTAGTTAGCAAGGACCCAAGGCATCAGTAGCAACCATTCTGCCTAATTTACACTCTTTGAGTCAAAAGGAGAAATGAAAAATAGGGGATGACAGAGGTGAATGAAGCTGTCCTTCCCTTAATTTTATTTAACTCGCCATAACCAGCTCTTTCAAAATATGCTCCAGGAATAATTTGTGGTTTTTTAATATATTATCAAGCAGCACCACCAAGTGGTAAAAATTTTATTTTCTCTTGTAGTGGGATCACTTGAAGACAAAATAAAAACAGTATTGGGATAATATTAGTACTAATAAAGCACCGGAAATGTATCAAATAAAAAGTGCATCTCAGAATTCCCAGGTCCTATCAAAGAGCCTCTGAAAATATTATGTTTCAGGAACAGAAAAATTAGATAGTTTAATGAATAGTTATGTTTCGGGAACAGAAAAATTAGATAGTTTAATGAATAGTTTAATGAATAGATTGTTGGCTTGTGCTTATTTTTCCTGTTTTATGTTATCTATATCTTGTTCCCCAAAGAGATCATTTACTATTGTAGTTTATTTGTGTTATTCCCCAATAACACAAAATTCCTTCAATTTTACTCTAACAGCATAAAACATGTAATATTTTCATTGCCTATTATTTTATTTGGTGGCAAAAATCGAAAAATAAATAGTGAACTTCAACTTTAATTATTTGTTGTTCTTGTGGAATAATATATAGAATGGCTATAGAAAATTTTAAATTGATAAAAAATTCATTCAGCTTAGTGCTAATCTAAAAACAAAGCATAAAGAAATTCTTTACTATGAATAAAATTGTACACACATATACTATACATTTTAAAAGATTTTTGTTAAACAATGACACAGTTTTAAGTGTTACCATTGTGGAGTTTTAGCTATTTGATTACTAAAATAGAAAAATATGTCATTAGTAAAAATAAGCAGTGGCAAAATTAAAAGACAACAAAATTGTATACAAGTTTGCCAGGTAAAAAGTGTCAGGGTCCTGGTCACAAGTTACATTACAATCATCTAGGCAGTGGGGAGCAATGAGCATTAGAGTCCGGTCTGTGTAATTTTAAGGATGACTTGCAAGATGGGGATCTAGTTCAACTGGCATTAGTTTATGACATAGAGTTTGGGATGGGCAGGCACAGAAAGGCAATTGTCTTGATGTGTATACTGATGATTAAACTGTGAGTCTTGATAAGTAAATCATTTTGGTTGGTTCAGATTTGTTTTACAGAAGCAAGTATTTCACAGAACAAAGTGCTAAATAACTTTTCCCTAACCCCAGCACTATTTAGTACAAATACAGATAAGTAATCTTTACCAAAAAAATTGTTCAAACAGAGGCAGGAAATTATGTTTGGCCTAGAATTGCTTAATATAGGGAAGAGTAAAATATGGTGGTTTTAGCTCTCTCTTTATCTTTTAAAACGTCAAGAAAAAATAACATCAACAAAATCATGTCTATCACAACTGTTGGGAGACAACTTGCTATGGATCTCTTGCATTACTGCAAGACTTGCAGATGGAGGCACTGACTATCTTTGTTCTCAACTCTTTTCAGGGATGTCTGTATAGAGAGAAGTCTTGGAAAACAGAGCTAGTGGCTTCTTCTGAAGATGAATCAGGGATTCTCAAGACT
>NW_011888952.1:18097-26254 GCF_000151845.1 Pteropus vampyrus
CAAAAAAATTGTTCAAACAGAGGCAGGAAATTATGTTTGGCCTAGAATTGCTTAATATAGGGAAGAGTAAAATACGGTGGTTTTAGCTCTCTCTTTATCTTTTAAAACGTCAAGAAAAAATAACATCAACAAAATCATGTCTATCACAACTGTTGGGAGACAACTTGCTATGGATCTCTTGCATTACTGCAAGACTTGCAGATGGAGGCACTGACTATCTTTGTTCTCAACTCTTTTCAGGGATGTCTGTATAGAGAGAAGTCTTGGAAAACAGAGCTAGTGGCTTCTTCTGAAGATGAATCAGGGATTCTCAAGACTCATAGATAATATTAGCAACGAGGTCTTCACTACCTAATTATAGCATTAGACCAAAACATTGGAACATTGACTTGGTTGAGTCACACCTATTGTCATAGAGATCAGATAAAAAGTAAATGCCAAGCCTTACTTAATGGCATGAAACACACCTCTCCCTCTATGTCTCCTTAGCAGCCTTTCTCCCTCCATTCAGAACTCAGGGACTTTACAGTCAAAGATGATTAGAAGTGGGACTAAGGACACTCTGTCATCAAGAGAAATAAAAGTTCACATGCACCTGTCTGAGAATGCTGGGGAATTCTGAGACAAGAGCCCCTGTCAATTACAGCTCTGTTGAATATGGGACCCAAAGTTGTTATCCTACCGACAACTGTGGGAAAAAAATTGCCTTTATTCAGCTACTGGGGTGCAGGCAGAGTTCACAGTGGAGAAGAAAGGTTAATGCAGTCTGTTGTTGGGCTCTTTCGGTCAACTAATTGGATTATTGTTGCTTCTACATATACATGTGTAGTAGGAATTAACGTGTTATTTACAATTGTCTCCTGTCCCATAGTAAGAAATCAATACTTCTAATCAGGAACAGCAACATGTAAGAGTGTTGGAGGAAAAAATGGCCACCCAGTTAGCTTCCCTACAGCCCCCTGGGTGGTCGAACATAATAAGTCTAGAAAGCGAGGAGGAGAAATGAAAAATCACCACTTTAAGGAGAGAGTTAAAGGCAGTAGGGGTGTTAGAAGAAGCTTACAATGAAATCGTAAATGAACTCAATTGTTGCTCCCATCTCCGGCTGTTCTGGACTTTGTGGCTATAACCAAATCCATCGCACAGACCAGCAGCACTTGGTAGGCAGTCTTGAACATAGCAGGATCAGGAAATTTTCATATTCATGTTACAAAGTCTCCACTATATGTTTGCCTTGCTCCCACAGGAGCATCTAAACTACTCTGTTATCAGTCAGCCTTGGGTGGAGCAGGATTTGGCATGAACAGCTCTAACTTCTAATGTTAAAGCTTCATTAGCTAGATAATACTGTTGGATGACAAATAAGAAGCCTAGGTCTCAATGACACTGCCCTTGTTATCACACCTCCTCCAGAAGGTGTCAATGATAAACTCTGACAGAGTTCTTGGCAGGTAAAGTTTCTTGGAACTACGTGAGTGGATTCGCAATGATTAATCCTTCTGGCAGTCAAGGTACAAGGAATGCCTCTCCCCATCTTTCCTCCACCTAAAAGGAAATGAACACCTGACTTAATTCTTTAAGATACTGGGGAAATGCTGTTTCTCACCTGGGTATTCTACTTGGTCCTTTGTATAGACTAAGCCAAGCTTACTTGTTTGTTTGGTTTTTTTTTTTCTTTCTTATTTTTTAAGTATCATCCAAACCAATAGATACAGACCTTCAGAATCCATCCAGCAAGCTGTTAACATCCTCTATATTTGTGGTGCCACAACCCTAGTGTGATCCTGTAGGGCCACACGTCTCGGTGAATGATTCTGCTGTTTGCAGCTTCTCGCAAAGAGAAGCAACCTCTCCTTGGAGGCACCCTTTGAGTTTTGGGCTGGCCTTCCAGACATGGCTACCAATTACTCCAATTTTTTAACAAAGACTATTAGCTTGTTACTTCGTTCTTGTTGCAACTTAACTCCAGACCCAAGGACTTGTTACTCTTTGGCACAGAGTTGCCATTTAGGGGTAAATCAACTTGATTTCTAATCCCATGGTCAGCAAGAAGGATCCAACAAGCCTTACTTGTGAAATGGGTATGTAATATTCAAGAACACAGATGACAGGCTGCCAGTGTTATGCCATCTTTACCTGAAAAATTGGCAACTATCATCCTATGGGGAAATTTATCCCCGAGTGTGCTGCTTGCAGCTAAGCTGCTGAATCATGTAGACTCTCCTCAATTCGCAGAGATTCTCCTAAATTCAAGGCCTGGTTCAATGATGAGTTAGATAAGCTGAAACCTGATGATGTCCATTAAGCTGATATAGCTGTTAAACCTCAGCGCCAGCTAAGCAGGACCAAAATGTGTATGGGTGCTTCCATCACTGGGCAGAAATCAAGGCCATTTTCACAGCTCTGTCCAAGACTTTGCCTAATGAAATTTGTTTTATTTTTACTGACCCTTGGGCTATTGCTGATGGACTGGCTGTCTGACATTTGGAAAACTAGAGATGGCAGATTTAAAACACCTGTTTTGGGGGCCACTGATTGGAGACATTACAGCCGCTAAGCACACTGTCTGGGTTACACATGTAGATGACTATTGTAAGGGAACGGTCTCTGATGAGACTGACTGAAAGCAAACTACTGATCAAGCAACACCCAGATTCCTTTCCTTTCTGTCTGAATTCATCATCACACCAGTCATGGAAACACATCACCAGCATAAACTGGGCTCTAAGTAAACAAGTCTACGTTTCTGATGCAGGGACTACAACTGCTCGCCAGATTTCTGACATATGACAGAAGGTGGCTTGGTTGTCTTGTGTCGAGGAAAGTAGTATCCCCACCTGTCCCTGGCACATTAATTAGATATGATTTTTGAGTCTCCTCTTAGGGCTACCAGTGGTGCCACACTGTTGATATGTTGTGATGATGCTATTTCAGTCTGATCATCCAAGTCAGGCTACAGCTACATCACCCTGGCCCTTGAACTACTGCCATCTTTTCAGTTTTTCAGATCATTCCTCATCTGACAATGCTGCACCTTTTATTACAGATGCCACTGAACACTGAGTTCATGTCAAGTTATTTAATGAGTCTTGCACATTCCTCATCATCCACAGATATGTGTTATTGTTAAGTGATATCACTGTCTCCTCAAAAAATTCGGAGATTTCTGACTATTATTTACTTGAGAGTAAGGCAGTTTTGTCACTGAATATGCTACTTCCAGGAAAGGATCATCTTTCAGTCTACATAATAATGAAATATATAATTCCATCCTGACTATTCCTACATGCAATATTTTCTTCTTCCTCTATGGCAACCCAAGCTGAGCTGGATGGTAGAACTTCCAGGTGTCAGCAGAGTTAAAAAAGGCCTTGGGGATTCAATATTCTGTTCTAGCCACCTACATTTTTTTTTTTGATTGACTCGGTCTTATGCCATAAGGATAGTTATCATTTTGTTGAGTATTCTTGCTGTGTTCCAACAATGGGCATCTATAAGGTTTATGAAAACTACCTTGTCCCTCTTTCATCTGACCTTCAAGAAGAAAGATCTGGGTTAAAGAAAAGGATGAGTGAGGATTGGGCAAAGGTGAATTTATAAATACTAGAATGGTACACACTGATTTTGTGCAGGGAGAGCAACAACTTAGCACCTGAGCCACCTCAGAATAAGGACATATGGGGGAGAGAGAGACATCAATGGCATCTGCCTTTGGAACTACCTCTGGACCTGTCCTCATGAAGGAAAACACCTGGGGCAGGTCTTACAAACCATTGTAAGGACCTTAAATTTAAGTCACTCTTGGGTCTGCCGTTTCCTGTTAGATTGCTTTGACCTATCAGAAGCCACAGAAGTCCCCAGCTCCTGCAGCTCCCACACAAAACACCTGCCAACTACTCTAGATGACTTCTCCACCTCCATTCCTATAACTATCATAGGGTGGATGAGTGTCACCTGACTGATGACATGGTGATTAGGACAAGTTGAACTGACTACTCTCAGAAAGTCCTTAAAAAAAACAAAAATTTGATTTAATCATTCAAACTCAATTGTGAAACTTAGGGCCTACTCCTTAGCTGGGAGATCAGTTTGGATGCTGGATGCACTGTCAATCCACACTTGGCAATTGATGTATATCCAGCACAGGGATGTGTCGGGGGGTGTGGGGGGGTGAGATTCAAGAATTTTTTTAAAAAATTATCTTTCTAGGAGAATCAGCCCACTAGATTTTATTTCTTGTGTTGAAGTCGGTCATTTAAACACCTCCTTCCTAAAAACATGATAACATGCACCCTAGGATTTAAGAGGTCTTTAAGCCTGAGGAAACACTAACAGTCGATCATGTAACCATTAGCCATGGATTTCTCTGCAAAACGAAGCTACACATGGTTTCTTACGGAAGCTTCCTGGAGGGATAACTGACCTGATATTTATAAGATTTGTTAGATGGAACCAGAGCAGGGCTTGTCTAAGAATAATCATTTCTCACTTCTTAGACAATACCCTTCTGTATACTGTGCCCTGTGAATCATCAGGTTTTCCACTGGGAGTCCAGGGCACTGGCTGTTATCCCTAACCTTTACTCTAGTTCTTTCCCCCAGTCTCATGTATTTTTCTCACACATACACACTTATCAATACTCAGCTGATTATTTGGGAGGCACTCTGTGTAGATTTCTGGATGTCTATACCCACTTCATTACTCTGACATGGAAACCACTGTTGCCACCTTGGTCTCTGTGAACTCCCAGCTCACTCTCCTCAAATCAAGAAGTCTGCTGGGATCTGTCTGTATTCCTCATGTGCCATGGCCTGGAAGCTCTCTCAAGGAAGGGAGGTTAGGCAGTCTTGCTGGCTTCTCATCTCTCACAATCACTCTCCTCGTTGCTTGCTGTCTGGTGTCTTAAAATCTGTCGTTTAATATGTTTTAGATATTTTTTGTTTCAGATAGAAGGGTAAATCAAGACTCTGTTCATCTATCTTAGGTGGAAACAAAGCCCCTTTTAATCTTTATGATGGATTTTAGTGTCAGCTGGGCGACTTTTATCAACCAATCAACAAAACAAAACTATTTACTTCTGAATGCAGTTTCATTGAATTTACCAATTCATGGAGAACTGACATCTTTATGAAATTGAGCCTTCCATTTCATTGTGATTTATGCTTCAATTTATTAATGTCCCTTTATCTATTTTAATAGAGTTTGTCATTTTATTTCTAAAAGGTTTATACAGCGTTTGTACAATTTATTTCTGTGTAGCTTACAGTTTCTGTTATTCCTGAGAATAAAATTTTTACTTTTTATTTTATTTCCAGATTGGTTATTTTGATGTAGATCAGAATTATTTTTATTAAATACTGATCTTACGTAGGGCATCCTTGATTAACTATATATTAATTCAATTACTATGTTTTTTATAAGACATAATAGTATCTATTTTTATACTCTCAGGTGTTCTTTTATTTCTACATATTTTTTTCTTTTATTTCCTATTAAGGTAGATATCATTTCATCATTTTCTTGTGAAAATAATTCCTGTAACTTCTCACTTAGAGTATTTTAAATTATTTTATAATATTAATTCTTAAAGGCAAGAACTAATTATGCACTTGTTTATTTTGATGGGTGCTTTTCTAATGTTAGATGCTTTTTCTTACATGTGTAATTTAGAATTTGGGCTTGCAGCATCACTTTGAGTGGGACTGGTTTTATCTTTGGTTTTATGTTTGTTTCCATTCAGCTCTCTGAGGTCCTCAGCCCAGAATCAATGCTTACATGATGATCCCAGATGTCTTGCCCCAGAGTGCTAGTGAAAAAAATCTTGGATCATTTCCCAAGCCAGCAGGATCTATGTCAATTCTTGGTTGAGGATTATAAGCATAAACATATAGGAATAATTATTTCCTACTATATATAACTATAGTCAAATTTCTTCATTTAAATTTAAGTTGCATCTCCAAGGGAAAGCCAGCAATAGAATTTTTTAGGCTTATATCAGGAGCATGTGGGATATAATATTTCCTTATGTTCAAGCAAGTAGTCTTCTCCTATATGTGGGAGACTTTTCTTATTCTGTAGTAATTAAAATATAGTTTGTCATTTTATTTTTAAATAGTGGTTCTCTCTATTTGCATCTAAACATATTGTTCAATGGGCCAGTGGCTTTAACTACCAATAGCTTTGTACTTCTATTTTATTTATGGCCTTCAAATGTATGTACCTTTGAAAAATTATTTTTGATATTTTTCTTTTAATATTATATAATTTTGAAGTAAAAGTTTACTAAAATAGGCAAAAAGAAAATCAAACAGACTTGAATATAAATCACACTTTACACTTATTTATTCATTTATTTACTTAAATCTGATATTCTCCCAGAAATTAAAGTAGCTTAAAAAGATGCATTAAATGCAGCACAAACATAAATTAAAATTGGTGAGGAAAGAGTAAAGGGGGAAAAAAGAAAGAGAAAGAGTAAGAGAAAGAAAGTCGTAGTAAAATGACAAGAGGGAAGAAAATCATGAGTTTAAAAATAAATAGTGTAGTTATCATCGAAGCTTATACAATTCGAATATTCCCTAGCCGTTAGAAAGTAAACGTTAGGATAAATTACACACTTCAAAAGGTCCACTTGAGGCTTCCATTCAGCCTTTCCCCCCATAAAGCCTGTACTCCACAGGTAGGAAACCAATGTGGGCATTCTACCAGCTTCTGAGAATATCTATTCCATTTATGTTCCAGCAATGTGGACATAACCACAGGATGGGTTTGAGGCCCACTTTGCACACTGTGAGATGAATCTGAGCTAAAATTCCATTGGTTGCTTCCATAAGTCACTACTCTGACTGGTGTACCACAGTAGTATTTTGGGTTCTAGAATTCATGTGAGTTCAAAGCCAATGTTTGATGGTTCCCCAAAGATCTTATTTCCTTTTCCACAATGCACTGTTACCCTGGTAAAAGGTAGTAGATCCCTTTGGAGAAGGCCAAGAGAAAGATTAACAGTATAAACGTTTGGCAGTGTTCCAGGGCCCTTGCTCAAAGGGGCATGGTCTCCCCTTCATTCAAAGTGCTCTGGGACTATAAACTGGCTCATCCTGAAAATTACTGAGGGAGGAGTCATGACTTTCTGTTTTTTTTTTATTCTGGACAGATTTTTGTTCTTTTGACCTTGAACTTTTCAGCTTATGCCAATCAAGTTTATTAAGTTTCCTATCTGTTTCCCTTCTAGGAACACCATAATTAATGAGCCAACACCAAAGGGTCTGGTGAGTCAGACCATTCTGATTGCTGCTTTGACTCTGCCGTCCACTACAGTAACCACATCAACTTGCCTTTGATGGTTGAGGACAGCCCCCTGACTCCAGCCACTGAGATCCAATTACTCCCGCTACATTTAAGTTTACCAATTCCGAGACTGCAGTCCCCACAGTAAGATCTGGCCTATTGGAAAGATCCCTCACAGGATTCCGGGCCTCTCCTCAAAAATTTAATTCTCACAATAGTAGTGAAGGTGTGTCTTATGGACCCTTCCGACGTGGGTCGGTAGGTCTTAAATGACAAATTCACTCTAACATATCAGTCTCCCTAAGCCTTTGAATTATTTCTTTCACATTAAACACAGGCTGATCTGGCATTTCTAATTTACTCACTGTGGTCCACTTTTCTGTCCATGTTTCAGACAACCAACCAAAAACAAAAACAGTCAGAGACCTTCCTAACTCCCCAAATTGCAACATTCAATGTAGAATCTCTGCTTAGTGAGCCTGTATCAAAAATTCGGCCTGGTCAAACTTTTTAGGTTCCTTCCATCATTATCCCACATCCTTAATATCCATTCCTATACACATCCCTGGATATCTGTCTATATACATTAGAAAAGACAAGTAGTACTTTTGGAGTGTAACTTACCTCCTTATAGGTCACACACTATTTACTTCTCTTCTAGGGGCTTACTGGGACTCGAGTCTAGTTATAGGTCTAGAAGCAAAGAGGGTGATTGAGGAGGATTCTAAGGAGAATCAGCATTGTCTCGAATGGTAACTGCCTCAGGGATGGCTGCTACCATTTCCCCAGGCAATGCAGAGTGGGGTGGGGAGGCCTCTTCCACTACAAAGAAGACTCATCAGAATTTAGGGATTCCAGGTCTCCAGCTTC
>NW_011888952.1:27534-30338 GCF_000151845.1 Pteropus vampyrus
TACCATTTCCCCAGGCAATGCAGAGTGGGGTGGGGAGGCCTCTTCCACTACAAAGAAGACTCATCAGAATTTAGGGATTCCAGGTCTCCAGCTTCATCAAATGTCCCACTCATCCCTGTCCCAACTTAAAATATCTCATTCTTTCTCAGTCAATGCCCTTACTTTAAGAGTAGACACCCTGTGAGGTTGGGAGTTCTACCCTCATTACCTCATTGTAATTCAGCAAGTTGCTGGATGGGGTTCTGCATTTGATTCTCAGCCCACTCAGCCCTGTGGCTACAGGAGATGAGAATCTCCTTCATGCAGACATAGAAGTTTTCAGGTCGTTTCTTTGGTGATCGACTGAACTGGGAATTTGAATTGCTAAATTCATCCTTTTTTTTTTTTTTTTTTTTTGCTACTTTGTTAAGGGACATTATGAACTAACTTCATAATATTATTTTTTCCAAAAACGTTTGAAAATATATACACAGTCACTCATCTCCTTGCTTCTGATAAGTGCTTGATTAGGAGTGTCTCAATGGATATAATGTATATATCTCTAATGCCAGGTCTTTCCTACTGGAAATAGTCATTAGCCTTTTTAAATCTAAGCAAAAAGCTAATTCTAGAAACCTCAGAACCAATTCATAAAATTCAACCTTAAAATTCTATTCCTCTAGAACTAATCTTGGTAATGTAGGAAGGAGATATGAGAACTATATGTTAAATCAAGCTATATTCATGGGAAACCTGCAGAACAAAGGGCAATTCCTGCTAGGATTACTAACAAACCATTTACCCATACCATGAAGGAAAAACAGTCTTTAAGTCACACCCTACATCCATTCCCAAAGGCCAAAACCATGGGGAACCTATGGAAAGAAGATTGGGGCTTGTCAGTGGGCTTTCTCACTGCACACCATGCCTTTCACACTAAGTACCCTTATCTTTCACACTGTATACCTGTCCCTCTGTTTTCTTTCATTCTCTGCCTCCGTGAGGAGACCACACTCTGTCTTTGGAGTGTTATCCCTTCTCTAATAAACTTTCCTTTTGACTCTAACTATGGCGTGTGCTTTCTTTCCTAGCTCAGTCAAGAACCTCTCTCTTGGACAAACATATATGCACACAAGTATGACTCTGGAGGCAATTTCAGGACATGACAAACCCATGAAGGACCTGAGAAGCACCCTTCCTGAGTACTAGGGACATAACCCCCTACCCTCCTCAAAGATCTCACAGTTTAGCGGGAGACAGACATGCTCCTTGATGGTTGGTGTTGTGAAAGGGAAGCCGAAAACATAGAAGAGGATCATCCAACACAACCAGGAATGTTGAGAAGAACATCCCAGAAGGACTAATGTCATTAAGTCATGGGTTTTTAAAGGAGAAGTGAGCAAGGGCATTCCTGGCAGACAGAATAGTGAGGGCAAAAATGGTAGAGGCCAGAAAGAGTGTGACATGTCTGAGGACGGTGCACAGCTAAGAGAAGAGACAGCAAAGCGTGGGGAACATGAGAGTCTGGGACGTGGCAGATGACAAGGCTGAAATGTCAGGTTCTATAGCAGTTAGGATGCTTTTGACCGCAAGGAACAAAAACTCAAACTAGAAGTGGTTTAAACAATGAGACTATTTTGTTATCCTACATAACAGGATGTCCAGAGGTGGGTTAGTTTCCGGGTTGGTTAATTTCGTGTGGCTCAAAGACATTGTCAAGGACTCAGATGTTTCTATCTTTCTGCTCTGCCGTCCCCAGTGGGTTGACTTCTATCTCAGGCTTGTGCCTTCATGGTCATAAAATGGCTGCCAGAGTTCCAGATATCACTTGAGAACATTATGACAAGAAGAAGAGGGATTATTTTTTCCCATGGTGTCTTTGTTTTATCAGTAATGAAACCTTCCTCAAAGTCCCCATCTTTCTCTCATCGACATCTCATATTTCACTGAGTGATACAAACACCCTTAAACAATGAGTGACACAAACACCCCCAAATAGATCACTAGCAAGAGAATGGACTTTTTGTGATTGGCTTAGGCCCATCAAGATTCACCTCTTCAGAGTTGCATGGCTGCTTGACGCCTGAGCAAGACCAAGAAAAAAATGGGAGAAATGTCTGTTGTGAAGGCAACTAATGGTGTCTGCCACAGGTTCTGAACATGAAAAGCTTTTATTATGAAGGAAATAAAGAATCATCAGGAATTTTAAGCAGGTAAGCATGGTGAAGACCATGTTTTTAAAAAGATCACCCTGGTGGCCAAAAAGAAAGATATTCAGAAGTCCGGAAAAGCAGTGGGGAAATGGAAACAGCAATAGAGCAGGTAAGGGAGGAGAAGAATGGCCCTGGATTGTGGTTAATGTTAAGGCGCTATTCTCCCCATCGAGAAGGCAAGTCAGGCTCACTGTCTGGTTCTCAGTTCATAGCTGGGGTCAAGAGGGGAGCTGAAGGGACATGGAGAAAAGTCCTCTCTACTTCCAGAGGTTACCCTGGGCTTGGGTTGAGAGGCTCACATAGGAGCAGGAGCCTGTGCTATGGTAGAAGAGGAAAGCCTTGCTGAGAAGCAACGCCAAGGGAGAATAGAGAAGGCTGCTGGGAGGGCATGACAGAGGCAGAATTTAAATCTCAAACTGAAATTAGATTCTAGACCCTGTCAAAAAATCTGTAGTGCAGTGGTTAAGAGCCTGGGTTTTGAGATCATACAGAATTGAATTTTAATCTTGGCTTAGCAACTCACTAGCTATGTGATCCTAGGCAAGTATCTTCCATTCTCTGAACCTCAGTGTCCTCATCTATAAAATGAGAATAATCTCAATACTTACCTGA
>NW_011888952.1:30388-38790 GCF_000151845.1 Pteropus vampyrus
ACTCACTAGCTATGTGATCCTAGGCAAGTATCTTCCATTCTCTGAACCTCAGTGTCCTCATCTATAAAATGAGAATAATCTCAATACTTACCTGACAAAATCATTGTGGGAATTACACGTTATTACATATGTAAAGTTCTGAGTTCAGTGGGCAGCACATAGGGAGTACTCAGTAAACATATCTTTAATAATAATAATAATAATAATGCTTCCCTTGATTTAATGGGGATAAGGAGGTGATTAAAGTCTCCCATGATTCTTCAAGCCAGACTGGACTCTGTCTTCACTATGGTACTATTATTATGACTACTAGTAAGGCCGTGTCCATCAGGACCCTAGCAGGAAACAACCTCCCACTGCAAGGAGTACCTAAAAAGAGCTAAATAAGGAGACTTTTTATCATGGGGAGGGCAGAGTTAAGGGGAGCACACGTAAGACAGTGCAGCACCCCGAGGCAAGCAACAGTGGGGAGCCATTACTGCCCTGCAGGCTGAGGAGCAAAAGAGGACAGTATTGGTAACCCAGAGAGGGCTGGGACTGTCAAGATGGGCGGCCCCACAGGAGCTGAGGCATAGGAAGAATGAAGCTGAATCTTCCTCAACCTGTTTCTGAGTTCCTGAACCACCACGGGATCTGGAGGAAGAGGGGCAGTCTGTAGAGATCGGCCTGCTGGATGCAGACAGGGCAAACAAAGGCAATCCCAAAAGCCAAGGAAGTCAGTATCCAGAGTTCACCAAGCAACAGCCAGAGGTAGAAAAGGGCCCTGGCTGGGCCTTAAGAAATGTTAGTTACTGACAAGAGCAGTTACAGTTTTGGAGGAAGGGGTGACAGGAAAACCATATTAAACAGTGACTAGAACCCTCCCCAACACACCTCTCTAACCTGGTCAGTGATCTCAGCAATTAGTTGGCAGGAGGTAGGGCGGGAAAAAGGAAGGAGTAGTCCCCACTTGAAAACACACTAAAATAGTGTGACATTTATAAACTGCATTAAAACTAGTTGTATTAGAAAGAATCACAAATGACTTGAGAAAAAGTAGAATTTTTTGGCTCACGTAACTGAAAGGCCAAGGGTATAAGGTATGCCTGGATCCAGGTGCTCAAAGTCACCAGACATCTGTCTCTCTCTCCACTTGACTGTCTTCTGGTTGGCTTTGTTCTCAACCAGATTCTTTCTCTGCACTAGCACTCGTGATGGCCTGTAGCAGCTCCAGGATAACATCCTACTAGTTTAGCCTCTTGTGAAGGGAAAGAGAGCCTCTTGCCAAAAATTCCAGCAGAAGTTGGAACTGATGCTCGCTGGCTGGTTTGGCCCACCCCTGAGCCAATTACTGGTTTGGCCCACCCCTGAGCCAATGGTGGGGTGGGGAGATGGGGCCTAGGTCCGGTTCAGAGCTAGGAAGTAAGGAGTACCCACTCCTGGCTGTGTGATCCAGGCAAAGGACTAAATCTCTCTATGCAGAAATGACCTTATCATGAGGAACTTAGGATGATGCCATCAAAACAGGTAAGCAATTAGCTCAGGTGCCTCCCAGTAAGTGTAAACAATGCTGCCTGGAGGTAAGGTATAGATTAGTGGTCCCCAACCTTCTTGGCACAGGGACCACTGTTCCTGTGAGAATCTATGCCTAATGATCTGAGGTGGAGCAGAGGCAGTGATGCTAGTGCTGGGGAATGGCTGTCAATACAGATGAAGCTTCAATTGCTCTCTCGCTGCTCACCTCTTGCTATGTGGCCCGATTCCTAACAGCACTGGTCCGTGGCCCCGGGGGGTTGAGGACTCCTGGTATAGAGCCTTGGCTAAGAGCACAGACCCTTGAACCTAGAGGCATGAGTTGGTAGCTGAGCCTGTCATGTCCTAGCTGTGTGGCCTTGGGCAAGAAATTTAACCTCTCCATGGCCTTAGTTTCCTTGTGGGGATAAATATAATGATTACCTCCTCCTGTGAAGATTAAATAAGTCAAAATACATAAAGCACTTAGAATAGAGCCTAGCACACAGGAATGCTAAATATCAGCTCTTCTCAATACTGACCTCAGGACCCCTTTAGGCTCTTAAAAATTATTGAGGACCCCCAAAGAACTTTCGGATTATGTGGAGTATATTTATTGACATTTCCTATATTAGAAATTAAAATGGTAATTTTTTAAAATGTTTATTTGTTCCTTTCAAAATAATTAATCCATTATGTGCTAACATAAATAAAATATTTTTATGGACAATATAGTTTCAAAAAACAATTTAGAGAGAAAAGTGGCATTGGTTTACATGTCTATAAATTTTTTAAATGTCTGACTTAATAGAAGACAACTGGATTCTATTATCTGCTTCTGCGTCTACTTTGATAGAAGTAGATGAAGATAATCTGGCCTCACACAGACATATAGTTAGTAAAGCAAAGACCTCATAGATCCTCTGAAAGGGTCTTGGGACCCTGGGGATCTTCAGAGCAACACAGAAGCGCTGGCATATATGAAGCATGAGAGCCAGCATTCCATAGCTGTTGAGCTTGAAAGCAGACTGGATGTAAATCTCAAATATGTGGGCAAATCACCTAACTTCTCTGTGCCTCAGTCTCCTCCTAGAGAAGGCTAAAAGACTTGCTTCCTTTGGAGGGCTTAGCACAGTGCTGGGCGTGTAGTAAGTGCTCCGTAAACACTGACTGTTATGATTATTAACATAATATCTGAGTCTGGCACTAGTAGGAGCTTCCTTTTCTTCCTAGGCCAGGCATCCTTTTGGAGATAATGTTCAACTTCTCAAGAATGACCTGGGGTTCTGTGCTCCATGGGGCTGCTCTGAGATTCTGTGCTCCTCTCAAAAGAGAGTAGGCTGAGCTATCTTTCTGGGCCACAGGTCCAAAGCAGCTGCACCCACATGTGCCTGCCAGTCATTGGCACCTCGGCCAGGTGTACCTGCGTCGGTGCCGGGAAGCTCTCCTTCCCAGCAGCTGGTGATTAGGAAGTTACTCTCCATAACGGGCAAGGCCTAATCAGCCTACCAATAATTACCAGGCCCAGAACATGGCCACGATTCAGGAAAGCTGATCCCCAAAGACCAGAGCCACTTAAATCCTGGCAATCACCACGGGTCCCCTTGGTAACCTGTAACTCTCAGCACAATTTCACCGCTCAGCTAATTGATGTTCTCCAAGGCAGTCAGCTCCTACCGGCCAATCGAAATGGGCTCTAATTGCCAACATCCTTCAGGTAAGAAGTCCCACATGTTCTCACGCCACCCAAGAGAACCAAGCAGGAACTGAGTCTCTCCACAAACCAATTCTCTGATTGCATTTAATCAATCAAAATAAGGTTTGCAGAAAGGATTAATTAAAGAACCTATTACAGATCTCCGTCCATCCCGCAGGCTCCATACCCGGCAGCCTGCATTGGCAGCCTCATCCAAACAAGCAGTCATCACTTAGAGGAGACAGCGGAAGGAATTCATCTTATTACCAGTGGAATTTAAATATTTGTGATATTTAAAAATTGTAACTTCAGTTCTGATTCATGTATCTTCAAAGAAAGCAGAGAAGATAGGATTTACAAAAGGTGCAGTTTGGAGCAGATTCGAAGACATATACTTTGTGAACTTTAAAACAGGAACTGGAAATATAATGGTGAACAAAACAGTTGGTTTCTGCTCTCATAGAACTTAAAGTTTAGGGAGGAAGATAAAACCAAACAAGCCAAGTAACAAAGTCCTGTTCGAGACGTGATGGTTTCAGTAAGGCCTCAGTTTCCTTCCTTCAATCCTTATAATTTGGACCACTGCTGCTTTTATATTTTCACACATTACTGCCATAACTCTCCACCATGTTGATCCTGCTTTGCCTTGTGTCAGAAAATAATCTTTTTCATTGTACATGTATGTGTACTGTGCTCACCTTTGCTATGGGCCCATTATATGTATTTGTTCAGACCATCCTTTCCTTCCAAATGTCTCCCCATATTCATGGCAAACAAGTCATTGGGATCAGACTACTGGTGGCTATCTGGTGTGGAGAAAGTGCATTTGGCATGCTGACTTGTTCATCACTTTTGTACAGTGGCAGTTTTGGCACTGATGTAGTACAGAATCTCCCCTGGAACCTCGAGGACAAAGTAAGAACTTAAAGTAAAAAAAAACATTTTATATTAAAGATGAGAAAAAAATCTATTAGAGGAAGTCACGATATTGGGATATTTCACGGCAAAGCAGATCAGGTGGCTGCACTGAACTCATGAGAAGCAGCTCCTTGAAGAAATGTTCCCTAGATTTTCAAAGCTGCCTGAGTGAGGAACAGCAGGAGTAGAAGACAGACTACTGGACTTCCACTGGACTTGGAGTCTTACAGAACCAGGGTGAGCCCAGTGGTACCATCCATGCAAAATGTGTGGCCCTGGGCTATGGCTTTACCTCCCTGAGCCAGGTGTTTCTCGCCCACCATTTCTCAGCCAGAGAGTGCAAATGGTGGATGGAAAGTGCTTTCCTTGCACAGGGCCCTGCATATTTTAGGTTCCTGGTGGCGCAGTGAAGAGGTGAAACGTGGCACCTACAGAGGGCCTTTAGGTGTCCTCTGAAGTGTTTTAAAGGTAGAGTAATTGGGTAGATGTTACACTGGGTTGCAACATAAACTCTCTGCTCTCTGGTCCTCTTTGGGGCCAGCTTTTCAGGTTTGTAGTAACTGCACACCACCTACAACATTTGGGTTTGCCTTTCCACTTCCCTCTCAAGCCTGGAATACAGGCAGACCTGATCGCAAATCTCAGCGCCACCTTTGCTCATGTGGCCTTCATTCAGACATTCAAAGACTATTTACTGAGCACTTGCCTTGTGCCAGGCACTGTCCTCAGTGCTGGGGGCAGAAATGGTTCTTGCTTCATGGAATATAGTGTTTGATGAGGGAGGAGCCATTTCTGAAAAAATCACCCAACAAGACTGTGACAGATGCTGCTGGTACCTCACTCCTTCCGGTCAGCTCTCTCTTTGTGGTACACACAATGTGATCCTGAGATTCTTTACCTAAGGGCCTTCTTGTGGTCGGGGCACAGGGCAAGCTGGAAGTTCCAGGGAGTTAACATTCAGGAGCAGCCCTCAACTCCTGATCAATGGGAATCAGAAGAAAATTTCCAGCTTCCTCACATGTTGAATAGGACAACTTTGAGGTCTATTCTACAGTTTCCCAAGGAAAACTTGCTCCCAATCACTTCCTTCCCTTCCCCAAATCACTCCCCTACTCTCAGACCAGTGCTTCCTGGTCTATTCGCACTCAAATCTTGTCTCTTGGTCTGGTGCTGGGACCCAGCCTAAGACAAATACAATTACAAACTGTGATAGCTGCAAAGAAGGAGAGAGATGCAGTGCCAACATCCCACGGAAGTGTTGTCTGAAGTGACAACGAAGGAGGAGGAGTTACCTAGTATGAATCATAAGGATTCAGCAGAGCAAACAGAAACCATTTTGGAAATTTTAAACAAAAAGGGTTAACACAACAAGCATTCAGCTCTTTGCACTGCCATGGCCTCACAGGTGTATCAGAATCCATCTTTTCTGACAGACATGTGTCCTGATTGGCTGATGTCTGTCTTGTACCAGTTGTTGAATATTTTGAATATCACTCTTGGAATTAGGCACTTATGAAATTGTTGAAGGGGTTGAGGAGTAGGCCTGTAGAATGATGACACAGAAGCAACCCTCCAGGGAAGTTGTTTCTTCTGTTTCCAATCAGAAGGTGGGAAATAAGGAAGCTGCCACTGGAATTGAGTTAAAAAATTCACAATTTGGAATACAGCAATAAAAAGGAACGACCTACTAAAACATGAAGCTACATTACGAATTAAATTTAAAGACATTGTGCTAACTGGTAGAAACCAGGACAAGGAACCATATGTTATATGATTCCATTTGTATAAAATATCTAGAAAAGGCAAATTTATAAAGAAATAGTGGTTGCCTGGGCCTGAGGGTGAGGAGAGATTAATTGTAAATGGGTAAAGGGATCTTTTTTGGGGTCTGAAAATGTTCTAAACCTGATTTACAGTGATGGTCATGCCACTAGGTAAATTTACTGGAAATCATTGAATTGCATACTTAAAATAAATAAATATTATAATATATAAAATAAAATTTTTAAATAATAAAAATAGTTGTTTAAAAATAAAAGGAGAAAAAAAGGCACATACTACTATAGCTGTAAAGCTGGCCAGAAAGCTGCTATCAGCAACTAACTCTAAAAACTCCCAGAGCTGACATTTAGACACTGGGAAATTGCTATAGAAACACCACACATCACTATTGCTTTGCTTTCCAGCAGGAATGGTCTAAGCAGACTTCCTAATCTCACATGAGAGCATCCATATGGAGAACATACTGTGCATCCAAAACTCTAGCTGCAAGGGAATCTGGAAAATTAGTCTTTGCTTTCTAACTTCCACAATACAGAAAGGCTCCCTAGGAGGTAACATGGAGAATATGAGAAATAAGAGAAAAGAGGGCTCTAGGCAGAGAGAATAATGTGAATAAAGGCCCTAAGGTGTGTTCAGGAAACAAAAAAGGCCAATTGGATGGGCCATGGTAAGGAATTTGGATTTTATCTTAGGTGAAATGGAAGCCACTGAGAGGTCTTATGGAGGGTGATTGCCATGATCAGATTTGTACTTCGAGAAGGTCCCTCTGCCTATGTGTGAAGAATGGGTTTGAGTGATAAGAATGGAAGCCAGAAACCAGCGAGGAGGCCACTGTGGCCTCAGGAAGAGGGATAATGGTGGCCAAAAGGAGGGTGGTAGCAGAGGAGCTGGAAGAAAATGTCTAGGAGGTAAAATCTAGAGAACACAGTAAAAATTAGATGACAAGCGTGGAGAGGCATAGAGACAGCTCCCAAGTTTCAGACCCATGAGCTTAGAAAAGTCACTTTATTTGTCTCTTGGTTTCCTTTTCTCTACACTGGGGTTGATGGGTAATTCATTCATTCAACAGATATTCATAAGTCACCTACTATGTGCCTGCCAGTAAGTGTAAAACTGCTTTTCCCAATGTCTAGCCCCAGAGCAAGTGCTCAGGAAAAATTTTCTTTTTCTTTTATTCTTCAAAGCTCAACTCAAGTATTCTTTCTCCCAGGAAGGCTTCTTCAATTCTACCCCAAATCACACCATTTTCGCATACTTATAGCTGTGACAATCAGTCTTTTTGTGGAGACAGGACTGAACCAGGGAGAGGAGGAGGCTAAGTCATAAGGCCTGGATGAGCAATATCCCCTTCAGGGCTAAAGGATAAGATGGAGGAGGGAAGGGATGGTCCGAAATACCCCATATTTCAAATGTTGGTGGCTCCAAGAACATGTTATTTCTTCCCATGGGGCCTTTGTTAATGCTTTTTCATTCTGCCTGAAATATCTATCCTCTTATTTACCCTTCGACTCAGCTTGGATGTTTCCTCCTTCAAGAATTCTGCTTTGCCCAACCATCCCTCTTCTGTGTTCCCTTTACATGCTTTGCTTGCCACAGTCAACTTTGCTCACATTAAGTGACCATCCATCTGTTTGTTTGTCTGTCTCCCCACTAGATGGGGAGCCTCTTGAAGACAGGTAACTAGATGGGGAGCCTCGTGAAGACAGGAAGCTCTCAGAAGTCAGACTGGAGAACTAAAATAGAAGTGACCTGATGCTTTCAACATCTATTCAATAAATATCCACCGGGGCAGACTCACCAGGAGTATAGCCACCAAGACTGCAGTGCCTGCCTGCAGCTACTTTGTGCCAGGCCCTGATCTAGGTAACGGGATGAAGGTAGACACATACGAGAAGGGAAAGATGGAAAAAATTTCAGTGGAGACAGAACAAAAAAAGGCGCATTTGTGTTAGTCAGAATTGGCTAAGTTTTACTGCAGTAACAAATAAACTCTGAAATCTCAATGACTTAATACAACACAAGTTTATTTCTTGCACATGAGAAGCCTGATGTGGATGAGCAGTATCTAACTTCCACCTGGTGATGCCAGGGTCTGGAATCCCTCTGTCACATGCTCTGCCATTTCTACATGCAACCTCCCAGGCTTCTGTGGCAGGAAGAAAGTGGGTAAAGGTGGCTAATGGACTCTAACTTCCTCATCCTAGGAGTGATATCCTTCTGTTCACAGCCCATTGGTTAGGGCTAGTCAGATGACTCCCTTGCAACTGCAAGGGAGACTGGAAAATGTAGGGAAGCCAATGGCCCATCTCCACCAAAGCATCCTAGGCTGAGCAAAAGGGGATTTGGGGGAGCAGTACATAGACTACCTTAAGGGTAAAGCTATAATGCCCGGTATGGGCTCACAATAAAGCCCCATGATTTTTTCATGATTGGCAAATGAAGGATAGAAGGAACAAGTGGGTTGGCAAGGTTCTGTTTTGAGTCCCCTTTAGTCTTGGAACACTAAAGCTAAAAA
>NW_011888952.1:39400-48750 GCF_000151845.1 Pteropus vampyrus
AGCATTCTCACATCAATCAAATTTGGAAGCAAGAGAAGGTGGGGTGTGTCCTTAGGCAAGCACTTCACTTATTCACACCCAACTGCAAGTCAACTTTCATTAACTGAGAGTGGATATGACAACTGGCCTCCTGGGGTGGACACAGGAAAGTGTAAGTGCTGAGCACTCAAGAATTGCTGCATAAGTGGTCTTTATTACCTCTATTAAGGCACCCACCTCGGAGGGGGTCAATGAGCAGAGGAGATCTTGCTAGGGCCCCACTTGCCCTGATGGCAATAGCAGGATGTTTAAGAGCTTCCACCCATCGGGGTGAAACCTCAAGCCTAGACGGAAGGCCAGCTGTACATGCTTTGTGCATCTTGGGACAAGACTTTAGTCTCTGTGTTGGCTCCTTTGCCTAAAAATGAGAAAAATCTGAAAATTCATCAAATGCTCAGTATTTTAGAGGACTTTGGGAAGTATTAATGGAGATGATGGCTGTGAATGCATCTTATAAACCCACGTCTTCCTCCAAACCCACCCCACCTGAACTGTGAGCTCACTGAGGAAAGGGGCTGGGGCTCAGACCCCCTTCTGGCCTCTTCCTTCCTCTACCCAAGAAGGTGAACAAAGGCTGTTTGCAGAAAAGCTAAATAGCCCACCCATCTGTCAAACAGGGGGTGGTCTAAACTAATTGAGTCTAAAGCCCAAAGAAATTTTGGAGTTTAGTTTAAATCAGAGGTTGCAAACTGGCAATGAGTGGGCCAAATTCAGTCTCAGACAAGTTACTTAACCTTTCCGAACCTTGGTTTCCTCATTAGGAAAATGGGCATAATGTTAGTAATACCTAGAAGAATTGCCGTGAGGATTAAAAGAATTAATATATGTATAGTATTTAGGACAGTGCCTGACACATAATAAGTGTTGTATATATATTATGGTTGTTATTATTATTTGATTCACACAATTTAAAGTTTTTGAATTTAAGTATCTTTAGAATTTAAGTATCCATCAGTCTGCCCCAGTCCCCACCACTCCCTCTTGTACTGTATCCAGCCTGCCTCCTTGTCTGGCCCCAGAAGGCCCCTGGTTTGAGTTCCCAACCATAACTTTTGTTCTCATTGTGCCTGCCAGATGACAAAGACTGTTGATTTCTCCCACAGAACCATGTTGATTATAAACCTGAGCCACACTAGCCCTCTCACCAAACCAGGCAAATCAAGGAGGGTCCTGAGATGGCCTCTCAGACCCATGGCTCCACTTTAACCAGCTTTGTGTCTTCCATAGCCCTTCCTCTTCTCTTAGCTTGTTTTCCCAGGTGTCAAATGGGCTCCAGAGTCCCTGTCCATCTCCCAAGCCTGCTCTGAGATGGGGGCAGTGGAAAGGACTTTTTATTCCCTGGGGTCCTATTCCCTTCTCAGCAGAGCTAGGGAGTGCTAGTCCTGTCCCCCCTCAATGCTGATAAGAGAAACCCCACACAGGAAAGTGTAAGTGCTGAGACAAAACCATAATCACAGAGCTCGAACATTATCTAGATGAATGTTTTATTATCATTAGGATGATTGCCATTGACAAGAGGAAGGCGTTTAACAGGTTATATACAAGCCACAACTTCCAGGGTGATGTTTACATATTCCCACATACATTTATCCCACGGCCACCACACAGCACACCACCACAAGGGATCTCCACCTAAAATGCTTCCTCCAAGAATACAGCTGAGGGTCAGTCACTGCCCACCACAAGAAAATAAGCAAACAAACAAAACACCCAAGAAAGGGCGAGATTCTGGGTTCTAAGGTAAAGTTTACATGTGGTAGATCCTAACACATGGGGCAGGAAATAGAAGTTAGATTTAGACATTTAATCCCACCCCACCCCACTGGCTGCTTTCCCCAGAGGCACTCTGCCCTTTTCTGGGGATCCCTTAGAAGACACAGAAGGGTCATCTCAGGCAGGGCTAAAGAACAGGAGCAGGCTTGCAAGGTGGTAAAGGAACTCTGGGACCTGACTGCTTGCCAGCGATACAAAATGGAGTAATATGGGGTTTTAACTCATAGGCTGGCTTTCCCATGTCCCTGAAGGCCAGGGGTTTGTACATACAAGGCGTCTCAGGTTTATGATCAAAGAGCTAAGGAGGAGAGAAAAAGGGGGTCACAAAGGGATAGAGCGTACAGGGCTCAAGACAGTCTTAGATCTCAAACTTGACTTCACAGGAAACTGGGCTCACTCCTCCAGAAGCTCCCTGGCCCAGGCCTCTCGCCTGCCCGGGTGCTGCCGCTTCTCTGCCTCCTGGCCCCTGGTCAGGTCATCCAGGAGGCCTAGCAGGAGGCTGGCTTGACCACAGGCTCCCCGGAGCCTACATGGGCCTCCCATGGCCCTCTTGCCCGGATGCTGGCGTTTCTCAGGCATCAGCTCTCCCTCCTCTTCCTGCTCCTTTCCATCCTCCTCTTCCTCCCAACTCCTTTGGGCCTTGGGATCCACCAGCCGTCTGCCTGGGTGCTGCCTCTTGGTGAAAGTGTACCCAAGCCAAGAGGAACGCTTGCCAGGGTGCTGCCGCTTCTGCTGGGTCGCTTCAAGAGACCACACAGCTGCATCCTCCCGCCGGCCTGGGTGCTGCCGTTTGTGGGGTCCCACAGCCCCTTCTTCTTCCTCTTCCTCTTCAACTCTCTCTTCTGCCTCCTCCTCCCTTTTGCCTGGATGCTGACGCTTGGAGAGCCAGTCAGGTTGAAAGATCTGGGACTCTTAAGGGATGAAAGAGGCCAGTGAGAGACCCCTGAGTACCCCCTTCAGCCTTCCTCCCAATCAAGAAGGATTCCCTGAAGCACTTACCCAGTCATGCATGGCCTTGCACCTGCCTCAGGACTAACAGACACACACGCTCACAAAGGTGGTCAAAGGCTCCAATTCCAGCTCTGTCACTCCCTAGCTGTGTGACCATAAACAACTCATTTAACCTCTCTGAGTCTGTTTTATTTTGTGTAAAGTGAAAGGTAATCACAGTACCTACCTAAGAGGTTGTTAAGATCAAATAGTGTGATAAGGTGTTTGAAGTGCTTAGAATAGTGAGTGCATATATGCACCTGGTAAGGAGTAATTAGAACTGTCACACTCATAGACTCTCTCTCCAGCAGAGAAACTTCCCCACTGAAGGTCTGTTCTCTGTGAAATATTCCCAGAACTGAGATAAAAGAGGAATCTGATCCTAGGAAAGGGTCAACTCACGACTCTGCCAAGAGTGTAGCCAATGAGAGTTTCTGAACTTCTGAAAGGCAAGTGGCTGGTTGATCTAGTCGCTCCTTCCCCTCTGCGTCTGAGTCCATCAGCCCTCTCCTCCGCCTTCTCTCACCCAGGCAGCTCCGGACAGACCCGCCCCTCACCAGATTCGCGATCTCCCTGGTCCCCTCGCAGCCGCTGGAGGTCTTCCCGGAGGAGGAGGAGGCGCTCCGCCTGGCGCAGGAGGTCGTCCAGGCCCGGGTACTCGGTAACCATCGCTGCCTCCTGCTGAGCCACCTCTGGCTGTGCGCTGCCGCTGGGGACATCGGTCAAGGTCAGGGTCAAAGCCATAGCGAGCAGCAACCAAGGACCAGGCATCGCGGCGTCTGGGCGATGGAAGACAGAGAGAGCATAAGCGCGCCGAGTCCCCTTCCCAGCCAGCTCCACCTCCCTGTTTCCTGTCCCAGTGGGTCCCCAAGGCCGGAGTAACAAACCGTTTAAACACTCCTGCGAGCAGGACCACCTGCCCCTGTGGGGCCTAGCGGGAGCAGCGGGAAGATCTGCCTCTGGCTCTAGGGGTCTTCACCCACAGAGATGCTTGCTTGGTGCGCCTGCCGGAACCAGGTTCCGCCTCTGCCAGCCAGGAGCCAGGTCACCACCGCCACGGCTCAGTGGTCCGGCGGAGCTGGGGCAGCCAGCGCTGGGGCGGACTCGCCAGGCTAAGATTCTCCCCAAGGTTCTCAATTAAACAGTCTTATCCCGACACTCTTTGGCCAACATTCTAATTCCAACGCTAAGATCCTATCTCTGATGCTAACATTGTATAGCTAAACTAGAAATCTAATTCCAACGCTAAAATTCTAATTTCGACGTTAATCCCAACACTGAAATTCTACCTCTAGCGCTGAGACTAAGATTCTATGGCTAAATTCGATTCCGACGAGAAAATTGTGTTTCTAATGTCAGGATTCAGTTTCTAGCTCCCAAGCTCTCACGCCGCTGCACTGACTGCCTAGCTGTGCGTCCTGGCGCGGACCTGAAGCTGGCGGCCAGGCAGGCGTGGGTTGGCGAACCTTTCATCCGCCGCTCCAGACGCCGAGACATGAGTGCACCATGTGCCCGCGCCGTGGAAGACCCGGGAGTACGAGCGCAGCACCCCACCTGCGTCCAGATGCCGCCGCTTCTCCCGGGGCGCACCCGAGGGCGAGCGGAGAGGGCCCGTTTCCTGGACGCCACCTGCAGGTGGAGAGGGACGAAGGTAACGGTTACCTGCCTGGCGCGAGCTCAGCCGGACCGGTCCGGGGTCCTGGGGCTGCAGTCCGGAGTTTCAGGGTCTGAAAGAGGCGGGTCAAAAGTCCTGGAGCGCGGGCAGGACTCCGGACCCCAGCTGCCCGCTGCTCTGCGGGGATGCTGCTTATATCCGCGCCAAGTGGCGGCGCGGGTGAGGTCAGCGGGGAGGGGTCGCGGCCGCCGGGAAGGGGCGCTGACGTGAGCCAGCCCTAAGGGTACCCCTCCCGCCAGCCTGCTAGCTCCGCCGGAAATCTAGGTCGGGGGCGGGGGGAGCGGAGCGGGAGGTGGAGCGAACAGCTGTAGGACCGACTGCTGCTGCAGGGAAGTTTCTGCACCCAGCTCCAAAGGTCTGTTTTCCAAAAGAACACTCGTGTAGGGGACACAGAGATAGGGAGACACAGAGAATCACAAAATTAAAAAGAGACACATAGGAGAAAACAGGAGATAAAGACTGAGAGATCCATACAGAGAGAAACAGGAATACAGAGCAGACACACACCACAGGACCAGAGACAAAGACACGGAGACAGAGACAGAGACAGAGAGGGAGAGAAGGGGGAAGAGAGGGAAAAAGGGAGGGGGAGAGAAAGAGAGAAGGAGAAATTATGAGTCAAGTGGGATCCGGGCTCTGATCTTGATTCTATTACCTCTGGCAAATGCCTCCCACTCACTCTCTGGGCCTCAATTTTCTTATCTGTACAGTGGGGAAGGGAGACAGTTTTGGGGGACAGGTTTCAGAATACCAAAACTGGTAGCCTGTGGGCCACCGCCGGTTTACAGCCTGTTTTGTATAATTCCCAGTTTTTGGGGGAAAAAAATCTGAATAACCAACATTTAAAAACCAAGAGAACTCATGAAAAATGTGGATTTATGGCTTCTCTTGAAATTCTCTTGGAAAAAAGTGGACCTCCATTTCCTTCTGATAAGAGACAGCTGGAGCTGAGCTGGGCTGTCCCTAGTCACCACACTTTCTACCACTTCCTACTGTCTCCCAATGTATTGCCTCAGTCACCAAGATGAGACATTAAAGTTTGTGGCCCCTAGACCAGAAGTCTGTTGGAGTCTACCCCACCCAAACAAAGGAGGAGAGGAGATGCAGGGAGGAGAAAAGTACAGATGCCAAGGAGCTTGTTCCCCACTCACTCCCCAAAGTCACATGATAACTTGGAAGAAAACCCTGCCACATTGAGTGCTTGGGCACAGACTGCATCCTGAAGCATTGAATGGGCAACCACAGTGTTCCAGGCTACCTTTGTCAGTCCTGGAGACACAGAAGTTAGCTATACACACTTAGATAGAACCACATTTTAGGCAGAAGGAATAACGTAGGTCAAAACATCTGCTACCTCTGGACAGTACTAACATTATTCTGCCTCCACATTCAGTATTTCTTTAGCCTAAAACTTTAACTGAGTATCTGTTATATGACCCAGATGATGCTAGTGGTCTGGCAAGGGACTCCAAAAATGTTTAATTATTACCTCTTTTTCTTGGCAGAGCACCCAACCTTCCTGGCAGTCTGCCATCTTATTGCATCCTCACGTCACCCAGCAAGATAAACAAGGTATTAGTCCCACTTTACAGATAGGGATATAGAAGCCTGGGGAGGCAGAAGGACTTCAAAGGTTAGAGGTAGAAGAGAACTTTCAGGTCATCAGTTCTCTATTTTTAGATGAAGAAACTGAGGCCTGGAGAGATGGCGTGATCAGCTTCCCCACTCCCGGGCACACTTTGTGCTCTTAAGGTCAGATGGTTGGCTGGGGTAGATTGCAAACCTGAATCCCCAGGCTTGATCCCCCAAGCAGATTCCAGGATTCAAAGAATTGCCATCCTAGCTAAACGTTTAATCAGAAAGACAGACCTGTTATCTTTCATATATAATGGTGGTGTAAATTGAAAAAGCCTCTTTGGGTGGTAACCTGAAAATTTAACACATGTGTACCTTCCACAAGACAATTCCATTTCTCAGAATCTATCCTACAGGTACCCATACCCGTGCATGAGGATATGTATGCAGCATATTCAGTGCATCATGGTTTATAGAAGAAGCCAGAATTGGAAACAGCCTGGATGTCTATCCACCAGGAGGGGTCTGCTTAAATCAACTAGGGCCCATGCAAAACTATAGGCTACTATTTCGACTTTAGATAAATGAGGCAGTTCTATATGAACAGACGTGGAATAAGCCAGGGTATATTGATAACTGAAAAAAAAACAGAGTGGAGATCAATGTGTACATCATGTAGGTTTGTGGTGGTACAGGAGGTACAGCTGGTAGCTCTTATGCAGAGACTGTCTCTGTTGGGATGCACAAGTACAATGCAGAAGGGGAACTGGGGAGCCGGGGCAGGGAGGACAGTGCAGGGGGGCTTGCTAAGTACTGTTTGAATTTTTCTCTGTGCAGCATTTCCTAACCACAGACTAACACAGTGCCAAAAACCAAAACAACAAAATCTCCTCTGAGTCTGAGGCTCAGAAGGAGGGATAAGTGTGAAATGATAGAAAAGCTGCCTGGTTGAAGATGAGAAGGCTGAAACATTGCCCCCTGGTGAGCCCATTTGTTGTGTTTCTATAGTGAAGGATTTGAGTTGCCTATTAGGAGACTTCCTGGATGGCTGAGGAAAGGGGAAGGGTGTTCTCACACAACCCTAGGAACCAGAGAGGGCTGTACAAATAACAAAAGTGTCCTCAGTATGCCAACTCTCTCCCACTCTCTCTGCCTCCACTCTTCTTCCCTCTCTTCCTTCCTTCCCTTGGCAAAGATTCACTGAGCCCTTAGTAGGTACCAGGACCTGTTCTAGACCATGGGCACTGTACTGACCCTGTGATTCTGATGTTTGCCTGCCGGGGTCTTGATGACTCTGGATAGACCTCCTATCCCAGGTTTACACAATTCCTAGAGCAAGTAAAAGACTCTTCTGGGAGCAGCTTTCACATGCAAACAAACCAATCCAGAGTCCACACCCCCACCACACTGGGCTGTTATCCCCCTGCCCTAATCGCCCAGGGCCAGGTATCAGACAACTAGGAACAGTTCCCATTCCCCAGAGCCCACTGAAATTATTCAAATGAGCCAATTCTAAACCTTCTGCTCCTGTATACTGCCATGCCAGCCTGAACGTGCCTGATCTTGTCTGGATCTTGTCTGATCTCAGAAGCTAAACAGGGTTGGGCCTGGTTAATACTCGGATGGGCCTGGCACGTTCCTTTTTGAGGAAACCACCATAAAGATTCTTGCCCACCTTTCTCCCCAGTCCCTGCTTCCTCTGCCTCCAGAAGGACCCTGGCACTTCCCTATGTGGCCCTGCATGGTGTGGTTTGTCTCCACCTCTTAGGAACTGTGATAATATACTACATTTTCCAATGGCAGTCATCACCTGATTAATTTGTTTCACCATACCTAAGTAATAATAAAACCTATATTTAAAACAGGGAGCTGAGAATCCAATCATTATGTTGCATACAGTTTTCTAACATCTTTATTTTCCTCTGACCATACAAATGTGCTTGATTCTCCAGTAGTTGCTTATCAGATTAATACAGCTATGCTTTTGAAAATTAATAATGAGATGATATAATGGTGAATTTGTGCACTGTTTCTAATTTTCAGTGCCCATCACCCACCCCCACCCCAACACACACACACACACATACATCCTTTCCAGCAGGAGATCTGTTGAGTTCCTGGGTGGGTTCTGATTTCCCAGACCCAGCTTCGCCTGAGTTCTCTCTCAAAACCCCTTTGCTCCCTGTTCAATATCTTTGAACAGATATTTTAGGGTATTTACCAATGCTGAGCTACAGAAGGGCCTGAAGCAGCCTCTTCCAGCTTACCTTTTAATTTTTTATGGTGTTTTTTTTTTCATTAAACTTTTTTATTTTGAAATAATTGTAGATTTACATACAGTTGTAAGAAATACTACAGAGAGATTGTGGGTACACTTCACCCAGTTTCTCTTAATGGTTACATCTTATAAAACTATAGTCTAAAGCACAATACAATCCTCTGATCTTATTTAGATTCCCCAGTTTTACTTGTACTCATTTGTGTGTGTGCATGCACGTATACGTATGCGAGTGCGTGAAGTTGGTTCTATTCAACTTTATCACATGTAGATTTGTGTATCTATCATATGGTGGCTTTTTAATTACAGAAAATGGTACCTTTTACATACTTAATTCTTTCTTTTACAGTTTGCTTTTACTGTCACAATAAAGAAGATCTTCTCTTCCCCAAGATCCTAAAAATTATCTCAGGAATTCCAGGAAGATGAGTCCATTTAGTGTCTGCCCTTTCTCCATAGAAATCTGCTCCAGAAATCTCTTTAATCCAGATTCCCCTTTACCCGCTCCATTAGAGATTTTTGACCCAACTCAGCGATAACTTCATTGATGCCAAATCCACTAGAAACTTTTCAGTTCTCATTTCAATCACTGATTTATTTCTTTATTCAACAAGTATTTTCAGTATATGCACAGGTATGCATGATTCTAGGCCCGGGGCAAAAATGGGTGTGGATTGGTGGTGGGGGGGGCGGGGAGGGGGTAGGCAGGAGAAGATAAAGGTGGGAAAGAGTCAGATCTCATGGGGCCTTGTTGGCCAGGGACAGTAAAGTGTTTAGATTTTATTCTCAAGGCAATAGAAAAATAGAGGGTTTAAAGCAAAGGAGAAGAGTGATCTGATTTATTCTCTCAGACCAGCCCTATGGCTGCTTGGTGAATTATGAGTGTACAGGGGCAGGAGGGAAACAGCCAAGCCAAGCGAGAAGCTTTCCAGAAACCCTCACCCTATTCTGTTCATCTCTCCTCTCCTCTTGGACTCTCCTGCTTTATCTGCCTCCAAAATGAGTGTGCACCACTGGGCT
>NW_011888952.1:49957-59557 GCF_000151845.1 Pteropus vampyrus
TAGGTGTCAGGGAATATAGGGGAAGGCAAATCTTGCATGGTTCCCTGCTGCTTGTAGAATCAAATTCTTAGCCTGGCGTTCAAGACCCTTTATAATTGGGCACAATTTAGGCTCCTTTTTGACAGATCTTCCCTGACTCCATGTCCAGGTCCCCCTAATATCAACCAATGGAAACCATTTTACACACATTCTGTGCAATTCCACACCTCCATGTTTTTGCCTCTCTCCTTACCCGCTGCCACCTGTGGGACACTTACTCAATTTTTAGAGCCTATTGCAAATGCCCATTCATTCATTCATTCATTCATCGTTTTATTCATTCATTTCATAAACATTCCCTGTTAAGTTTTAGGGTCGCTGAGAGGATTCAGACAGGAGCAGTATTCTAAAGATGTTAACAGTCTGGGAGGGGAGAAGGACGTGTCTACATAAATTGCATTATAGTGTACCATGTGCTCAAAGGCCCTGGCGTGGGGCCATAGATCCAGGCTATAGGGCCAGGGATAACTCTTAGACAAGTCTTAAGAGTTACTTTGGATGAAAGGGCATGCCGGAAGGCTTTCTCTGACCCACCTGGCTGAAAGGTGCCCATCATACTTTCACTTTCTTCCCAATCTTTATCATTAAGTGCCCTTGATATTTCCTTCTTCCTTGTTTATTATTCACACCAGAACCTCATCTTCATGAGAATAGCTTCTTATTCTCTACTGTTTATCCAGTTCCTTGTACATAGCTGGCACTCAGTAAAAACTTGTTGAATAAACGACTCTATGAATAAATGCATTCAGCCTAGAGCAGATGAGAATAAGCATCCTGGCCTTGTTGTTCGAAGTGAGAGGACACAAGGGTGCCTTCCTCCATCACCTCTGGATACACATGAAAGAGTCAAGATATTTACCAGAAGGACAAACAGATAAACTGGGAAGCAGTCTTGGAGGTGTGCAAGGAGAGACCTGAAGGCCAGAGCAATCAGGGACAGCTTCCTGGAGGAAGAGGGACAGAAGCAAGGCTATGAAGGATGGGAAGAGTCAAGACAAGCAGAATTGGAAGCAGATGAGCTCAAGATGATTGAAAGCCTGCTTTCTCTCCCCTTCCTAAGCAGAATTGCCTAGTCCCCTTCCTCTCCTCTCCAGAACAGCATGGTCCAAAGATAGATAATGTCCAGGGATTGCTAAGGCTACTCACTCACTGTAAGATACCAGACAGAATCTGCCTCTGTCTGGGGTTGGGCCAGGCCAAGTTTCTGCACTCATAGTCTAGGCTGACAAACTAAAGCCATGAGCCCTCACTAACCCATACCCTGTGCCCGCTATGAGGTCTTACATTCATGCTGAGAGACCAATTGCAAGTATGCATGGTCCAGATTGCTTCCAAAGAGCAATTTTCTGCCCAGCTGGAGCTTGCCCAGTAGAACTCACGATGAGGGAGGGCTCTGGGGGCTGTAGGGATGCCGCCGTCCCACAGAGCTGGCATGGAGCTGATACACAGGAGCAATTTCTAAAGTGTGTTGTCTGATATATTCAGCTGGCATGGAGCATGTGCACATATGTTTGTACACATGTCTCTGCCTCTGCACATGCACCTATGCATATGTGTGTACATATATATACATGATCTATGTCAGTATGGTAGGCACATATTCATACACACCTATTCCTTGTGTGTATATGTACATACATGTATATGCACATGTGGGTCTATGTCTATATGCTGTACACATGTGCATGTGTGTTTGTGCCCAGGGCAATGTGTACATGTATGGCACATGTATCTGTGGCTTAGTTTGGGGCAGGATCTAGTGGTCATCTTCAGTCTGGTTTGTCACTGGTGACCTCATCTAGTGAGGAAAATGGCTCTAGATCTAACGTACAACGCATGAATAGGATGTTCTCACTGCCTCCTTCAAAACTTACCTGTTTACTCTTTCATTTCCTATTCTCTGCAAGCTAGTCTGGTGAATTAACATGTGTTAATATAACAGAAGGAATCTCCTTGAGGACAGAGTGTGTGTTCCTCTACCACAGAGTTTAGCACACAGTGAGTGCTGAGGAGCAGCTGAATACTGGAGAGGGACTACAGACTGGTATATAGGAAACAACTCCTGAGTGCCCTGAACACATTTTCTCATTTAATTCACACAACCCTATGAAGTCAAAATTTCTCTGCCTGTTTAAAGAAACCAAGGCTCAGAGAGGTAAAGTGACTTGCTCAAAGTCACACAACTAGGAAACAGAGGAACTTACTTGGATGTGAACTCAAATATGTGTTAATCCAAAGCTTTTTCCACTCTACCCCGCTGAAAGGGAATATACCCAGATGAAAATAGCTAATGTGTTAGGAAGATGACGATATAGAGAATCGGTTTTTTCTTTTGCAAAATTCTCTTTTGTTTTGGTTGCTTCTTACTAAGTTAAAGGAACTTTTATTTTTAATAGAAAGTATTTTGAAGAAATAAATACCTGAGGTCAACCTTCAAACAAGAATCTGATGTCTCAAATCCCATAATAGAGAAAGTGAGACTCTGACTTTTGAAATATCATGGAGCTTATCTTTGGATCATCTCGAGAGGATATATGCTAATTCGGATGAGAATGGAAGTGCTTTGGGTGAGCTGGGGTAGGACTGGGTGATAGAAGGCTTGCCGCCTGTGAGCCATAGTCGCTAGCAGTTCAGATACCTCATCATCTGTCAGACCCGCCAGAGATAACAAGCCCCCACCCCTGCCATCGTTTCTCCTATTACAGGAGAAAAATGAAAACCAACTCCAAATCACCTTGGTCATTTAGGTGTATTTATCTTGCTGTCAGCCACATGTAGGCCCTATCTCAATGTTCCGAGCTAATTAGAGCTTGTCCCCAGAATACATGGAATCTCCACCCTAAATATTGCAAGCGGGGGAGAAGGTATTAATCTGCTACTAACAGTGAGCCATGAGTCAGAATGACAACAGGTGGAGGAGGAGCGGCCCAGTGGGTGCCGACAGAGACTTTCAGTTTGGCCCACTGTCCCTGCTGGGAGTCCAAGTGTTCCTTTTCATTATCCCATGAGAACCCACTTGGGAGTCTGAAGTGGACACTGATGTCCTTTGGCCACCTGCATCTACCCTTTGACTTCCAGTCAGCAGAAGGACCTCTCTTTCCTTCTGGGGGATTGCTTTATTCCTATCCCATATGGCTTTGATGGGATGCCAGCCATACTGCCCCACCTCCTAGTGCAAGGTGTCAGCATGTGGCCCAAGCTTGGCCTGTGGAACCCACTAGCTCCTGGGACTTAGACTCTTGGTTGGAGAGATGCCAGAGTTGTTGGGGGGATATTTGTGCCAGCAGTAGTGATAGCACTGAGACAAGATGATTTTAAAATCCCTGCCACCTGGATCCTTACAAGGCCCTTCTATTGGCCTCAAGCATGTAGTCTTCCTGCAGAGCAATAAATTCCCCTTTTCAGCTAAATTAGCTACAATTGAGTTCTGCTGTTTGCAACCCTGTACTGAGATCTCGTGAGATCCTGGTGGTGATTTCAGGAAATAGAAATGGAAGGAGGGAAGGAGTTAGAAGAGAAGTGCTGAAGGCTGGGAAGAATAAGGGGCTACAATTGAGTCAAAGGGATGTCAAGGACAACAACAACAAAAGAATCCCACGTAAGAGTCCAGAAATGTTCTTCACAGGATCATGAATCATTCACGCACGAAAATTTGAAGAAAATCTTCTTATTACCATTTGTATAGGCAGCGATTCTATTTGTCTGGTCAGCCTCCAGTTCTCTTTCTTCTCATAACAGAAATGCTCTCCCCTGCTCTCAAACCTGTTGGTTTGTATGGGACTGGCACCACCTTGGGACCCGTGTGACCAAGGCCTGGCCAGTCATGGTATGAATCTCTCCAGCTACAGAGATTGGTTTAAGAACAGCTATCTGGCCAAGCTGGGTCAATGAGACTCAAATACAAAACTTTTACTGAAACTATGTTCTTTTCATGCTGTAGTTGTGAGGTATAAGCCCAAACTGCTGGGGGCCATTTTTGCCACCTCATGGGAAATTTCTGCTTATGGATGTTGTCATCACAAAGTTAGTTGAGCCAGGAAGTAGAAAGTAACTGGTGTTTTATGATATTGTTTGAAAAATCATTGGATGCAGCTGATAAGTATAAATGTATATATTTTTTAATTATTTATTATTATTCATGCCTATAGCACCTGGTCTTCCTAGGGGGGTCTCCCATCCAAGTACTAACCAGGCCCGACCCTGCTTAGCTTCCGAGATCAGACATTGGGCTTGTTCAGGGTGGTATGGCTATAGAACAGGAACTGTGGCTCCACTGGGGCACAAACCCAGGACCTTCTGTGTGTAAAGCAGACGTGCTAACTCCTACACTATGGAACCATGTCCAAGTATATTTTTTATTTAAGTCAGTTTAAACTATCCTTTCTGTCACTTGCAATCTAATGACTAACAGATAAAACTCAAAAAAGTGAAGGGATCCCAAAGCTGGATATGGCTCATCACATGCCAAAGTGGGGAAAGGGCCCACATGACAACAAAGCAAAATCCCCTTTAGCCTCTGCCTCAACTCTGAAGGACTGTATTTGGGTACCAGCTTGGTCACTAACTCACTGGAAGACCTTAAGTACATTACTTAACATTTCTAGGGCCCAGTTTTCCTTCTGTAAAACGAGATTGATAATAATGCTTAAACACTAATAATAACAAAAAAATTTTCAGCCAACTAATTATTTACTACATGCTAGTCCTTATGCAAAGTGCTTTTCATGCATTATTACATTAAATCTTCATAAAAATTGAGTGATGTAAGTATTATGGTTATTTCCATTTTACGGAAGAGAAAGCTGAAACCCAGAAGGTTGAGAAACTTGCTCAAAGTCACCAAGTGGAAGACCAAGCCTTTGACTTTTAACCACAATGTTACACAACCTCTCAGATGTTGAAAATGTAGCTCACCAGGAAGGGGAAGTGTGTAGGGAGCTTTGTCCTGCCCACTGGCTCACCATGCCCCAACTGCTTTTTGAGCTATTCTGCACCTTAGAGGGAGAGCTCCAATTCTACCTGAGAAGTGTACCTATAAAGAAGTGACCAAAAGTCTCATGTGTCTCTGAGAGGACAAAGCAAGGTCAGGGTTATTCACAAGGTCAAGGTCATAGGACTCAGCCTGGCCTGTGAACATCTGACCAGAATTTTCAAAAGATGGATCATTCCCTTGGTTCATATATGGCCAAAGGGAGGCCAGAAAGCTTTTAAGAATAATAATACTTTAGGTGATTGAGTAAATGAATAAATGAATGAATGAGTGAGTAAAGGAGTGGATAAATAAGTGATTAAATCATGAATGAGAGAGTGAGTGAGTGAGATAGAAGTGAACTTATGTTGCCCCAAGGCAACTTATGGAGCTCCCAAGACAGCTGGGATACAAGACAAAAACAATATAAACAACTAGAAAACAATTATGTGCCAAGACACATAGCACCAATAATGTGTCAGCTATGAAGATTGCTCTATAGACTAGAAATGTCTAGTCAAATTTGAAGTGGGGCTGATCAGGACCCTGAAGAATGGGTAACGTTAGAAAAGCTGGAGAAGAGGGAGTAGGGCACTCAAGAGGGGACACCATGTGCAGGTGGAGGTGTGGAGCTGCCCACGTATAGGAGACTTGCTCCCTCCCTGAAGACTCACCTAGCCCTCACTATTTCTGATGCCTCCATCAGCACTTAAGCAGGATTCGCTTGTGGGCACAGATGTAGGGCATGGATTCTTGGGGGAGAAATCACAAGGAAAGGCTGTTCTTAACTCTAGCCCTTAGCTGGGGCAGAGAGGTGGGCCAGAGCCATCTATCACAAGCATCCTGGGTCTGGCCATGTCAAAGTCTGAGACTGGGCACATCTCCAGGGCTACTCTGAGGGCCCAGCTGACTGCTGCAAATAGATTTTCCTTTATTGGTTTTGGGGCCAGAGAGCTATTCAGGACAGTCAGGATGCTCAGATAAGCAAGGGCTTCTGCGCATGGAGGCAGGGACACAGAAAGGACTTTAGAATCTTGCAGACCTAGTTTCCACTTCTAAGCCCACCACTGCCTTGATTTTGGCTGCGGGCAACTAATGTCACCTCTCTAAACAAAAAAGGCAGTAAAACATAGCTTACAAGGTGTTGCAAAGAAATGTAGAATGTGCTTCACATCGTACTTGCCAAGAACAGAGTAGGTACTTGGTAAATGACTTTTCTCTCATGGATACTTTTGTCATCAGAAACAAGTATAGTTAATTTTTCAAAAACTTAAAGCAATGAAAGCATATCTGCTTATGGTCTAGCGGAGAAAGAGTGTATTGGTAACAGTCCTGCCAGGAAATAGATGGCATCCTCAAATTGGATAGTTTGAGGACAATTTAATAAAAGGACTGTTCATAAAAATATGCACAGAGTCTACAATGGATAGTGCAGTACCCAGAGAAGGTAAGAGGAGACCTGTTAGCACCTCTAAGCCTAATGCGGGTGAGAGGAGGTAGCAGTTACCAGAACCCAGTAAGAGAGTCCTGGATGGAGAAGATCTTGAAAGGAGCTGTAACCTTCAGTTGAGGGACCCTGCAGATTACGAACCAGGGGATTAAATACCACAACTTTTTCCTTTTCACACCCTCTGATCTCCTCTGAGACTCATCATTGGCTGAATCTACTTGAAAACCAGGGGCCAAGGAAGCCATTGATAAAGGCTGGCTTCCCAGGCCTGGAGCAGGGTGGGGAAGGTGAAAGAGTGGATCTGGAGGGTCAAATAGATATATCTAGCATATGGGGTTTACAAATGCCCTGTTGATAATAAACATGAAGACCCCTCCCCATAAATATGCTCTCAAGCCCCACTCTGCCACAATCTAGGCCCAGCCGATTGCAATTACAGCCGATGTTCTACAGTACAGAGAGAGGAAAGCAGTGATGACAACATTCTAATGAAGACTAAGTTTGGTCTTTTCAGGGCTGCAGCCTGGGGTGGGTATGGGACATTGGGACGCTGCCTGCTCTGAGGGAACAGGTGCGGCCGGATGACATATGATCATAATGAAGATGCACTTCACACTGAAGGCACCTCATGACTGATGAGCCACTCGAGTCCAACAGGGAAATTAAAAGAAATTAAAAAAAGAAAGCTTAATAAATTCTGGCCGGAGTCATGCAGAGAGAGAAGCCCTCCCCACACTGTTACTGACAGTCATTTTTCAGTTTGTATCGAGAAGTCACAGATGGATTCACTGCAGCCATCAGAATGATGGGGGCGTGGGTTTCAAGCACCCTTTACGAAGTGCTGACACACTTACTCTGGACTTGGGATGAAGGGCTGAGTGCTAAGCTGTCTTAGCCAGGTCAAAGCCACCAGGCTGGTCCATGCCGGACAGAAAAGAGAGTCACTATCTCCTAAGATGGGATGGAATGGGCAAGAAGGCAGGATGCTGAGAACGTTGTAGAGAAAATGTCATACATTCAGCACACACAGATGTACACACGTGGAGACTAATACAAGGACTTAGACATACATAAAGACTCACACAAGGACACATACAAAGACAACAAAGATATATACATCATAGGGACATACAGAGACACAAGTCAGATACACAGGAACACACGGCAAGGATACACATGGACATACAGGGTCTTAGATACTGAGATAAACTCATTCAAAGACATACAGAGGACTGTGAGGACCGAATGGGACAATGACATTAAGTGCCAAGTAGGGGGATTAATAGGCAGGGGACCCACTGTCTGTTAGTTTCCTAAAACAAAAAGGAAGAGAAACCCATTAACAACATATGAATTACATTTTAAACTATATTTTAAACATGAAAATATCTGGTGGTCCAAAAGGGAGTATCCCAGGAGAGGCATGTGTTGGGTCACAGCCTATTAAGCAAGAGTCAAGCCCTAAGCGGGGCCACGCTTTACAACCCGATGACCCCAAGATCCAATCCTCTGTCTCCAGGCCCAGAATTCAGTCTTTTGTGATCAAGCCCCTCAAACCCCACCACCTCATCTCCACAGCTCCTCTTTCCAATTATGTCAGCTCCAACACTAGTTTGCCTGCTTCCCTAGACATGCATGTCATTCCTGGCACCAAGCCTTTAACCATGCCATCCCCTCCATTGACAGTGCCTATCTGCTCCCTCTGCCTCTCCAAAACATGTTCCTCCTTTCACTACTTGAGTCCTACTTGTTTAGGAAGCCCTTCCTAACACCAGTGACCTCTCTGTCCTGCTTGATAAAGTTATGGGTTTTCCTATTCTTCCTTTATACCTGAGGCTCAGAGAGGTGAAGTGACTTGCCCAGGATCACAAACCTCAAAAGTGGTAGAGTAGAAATTTGAATCCAAGTCTATCTGAATGCAAAGCCCAGTCTCTTTCTGCTATACTCTCAAAGGTCTGAGAGAGCAGGAGTTACATTTCATGAACAATTTAAATGGTTTCCAGTGCTTCATTATTATAAGCGACGCCTCAGTGAACATCTTCATGTTTTAGATTATGTCTTTAGCATGAACTCTCAAAAGAGAAATTAATGGTCAAGGTATGTATTAGTCTGTTCAGGCTGCTATAATAAAATACCACTGGGTAGCTTATAAATAACAGAAATTTATTTCACACAGTTCTGGAGGCTGGAAGTCTAAAATGGTGCCAGTATGGTCAGGTGAGAGAGTGCTCTTTCAGATTGCAGACTTCTCATTATGTCTTCATATAATAGAAGTGGGCAAGGGTGTTCTGTGGCGTCTCTTTCATAAAAGCACCAATCCCGTTCATGAGAGCTCCACCCTCATGACCTAGTCAACTCCCAAAGGCCCCACCTTCTAATACCATTGTATTGGACATTAGGATTTCAACATAAGAATTTGTGGGGGTTGCGGGGGCGGACACAAACATTCAGATCATAGCAAAAGGTAAGTATTCATTCATCCAACAGACATTTATCATCATTTCCACTGCTACCACTCTGGTCCATGCCATCATTATCACATACCCAGATGTCTAAAGAGGCCTCTTAACTGGACATACTACCTCCCCACTTCCTCCTGTGGTAATTGAGAATTGGACCCAATTCTTCAGCCCTTCCTGCAGCCACACCTTTGCCAAGGCTTCATTACGTATTAAATGGATTTCCCTGCTCCTTAACTTTGGCCTTGGCCATTGACTTGCTTTGGCCAATGGAATAGAGCAGAAATGGGCCAGTTGCAAGTCTGGGACTTTCTTTTTTGTTCCTCTGCTATTGTCATGAGAGCATGCCTCCACTCACCCACTGCTCCTAGGAGAAGGGGGAGAGACATGTGGATCAGAGTCACCCCAACTGCACACCTGTGAGAATAAATGATCATTGTTCTAAGCCATTAAGTTTTGGGTTGTTTGTTATGCAGCATTATTGTGGCAATAGCTGACAGATATATGCCCCTCTGACCTATTCTCCACACACTGCCAGTTATCTTTTTAATCCTTTCTTTTAAAATTTGTGCTCTGTGTGCTATAACTTTTTACCATTAATTTGACTACCCACACCAAAGCCTGGCCACTTTATTCCCTAGGACCCCAGGAATGAACTGAGAGTACAGGAAGAAGAGGTAGCC
>NW_011888952.1:59607-64894 GCF_000151845.1 Pteropus vampyrus
AACCCCACCACCTCATCTCCACAGCTCCTCTTTCCAATTATGTCAGCTCCAACACTAGTTTGCCTGCTTCCCTAGACATGCATGTCATTCCTGGCACCAAGCCTTTAACCATGCCATCCCCTCCATTGACAGTGCCTATCTGCTCCCTCTGCCTCTCCAAAACATGTTCCTCCTTTCACTACTTGAGTCCTACTTGTTTAGGAAGCCCTTCCTAACACCAGTGACCTCTCTGTCCTGCTTGATAAAGTTATGGGTTTTCCTATTCTTCCTTTATACCTGAGGCTCAGAGAGGTGAAGTGACTTGCCCAGGATCACAAACCTCAAAAGTGGTAGAGTAGAAATTTGAATCCAAGTCTATCTGAATGCAAAGCCCAGTCTCTTTCTGCTATACTCTCAAAGGTCTGAGAGAGCAGGAGTTACATTTCATGAACAATTTAAATGGTTTCCAGTGCTTCATTATTATAAGCGACGCCTCAGTGAACATCTTCATGTTTTAGATTATGTCTTTAGCATGAACTCTCAAAAGAGAAATTAATGGTCAAGGTATGTATTAGTCTGTTCAGGCTGCTATAATAAAATACCACTGGGTAGCTTATAAATAACAGAAATTTATTTCACACAGTTCTGGAGGCTGGAAGTCTAAAATGGTGCCAGTATGGTCAGGTGAGAGAGTGCTCTTTCAGATTGCAGACTTCTCATTATGTCTTCATATAATAGAAGTGGGCAAGGGTGTTCTGTGGCGTCTCTTTCATAAAAGCACCAATCCCGTTCATGAGAGCTCCACCCTCATGACCTAGTCACCTCCCAAAGGCCCCACCTTCTAATACCATTGTATTGGACATTAGGATTTCAACATAAGAATTTGTGGGGGTTGCGGGGGCGGACACAAACATTCAGATCATAGCAAAAGGTAAGTATTCATTCATCCAACAGACATTTATCATCATTTCCACTGCTACCACTCTGGTCCATGCCATCATTATCACATACCCAGATGTCTAAAGAGGCCTCTTAACTGGACATACTACCTCCCCACTTCCTCCTGTGGTAATTGAGAATTGGACCCAATTCTTCAGCCCTTCCTGCAGCCACACCTTTGCCAAGGCTTCATTACGTATTAAATGGATTTCCCTGCTCCTTAACTTTGGCCTTGGCCATTGACTTGCTTTGGCCAATGGAATAGAGCAGAAATGGGCCAGTTCCAAGTCTGGGACTTTCTTTTTTGTTCCTCTGCTATTGTCATGAGAGCATGCCTCCACTCACCCACTGCTCCTAGGAGAAGGGGGAGAGACATGTGGATCAGAGTCACCCCAACTGCACACCTGTGAGAATAAATGATCATTGTTCTAAGCCATTAAGTTTTGGGTTGTTTGTTATGCAGCATTATTGTGGCAATAGCTGACAGATATATGCCCCTCTGACCTATTCTCCACACACTGCCAGTTATCTTTTTAATCCTTTCTTTTAAAATTTGTGCTCTGTGTGCTATAACTTTTTACCATTAATTTGACTACCCACACCAAAGCCTGGCCACTTTATTCCCTAGGACCCCAGGAATGAACTGAGAGTACAGGAAGAAGAGGTAGCCAATCGGAACATAGTATGTGCAGATCTCTTCCAAGTTTATTAGATTTGAACAAGACCTGTGTGGCCTACAAAGAGGAAGTGGAAGAAGCCTGAAACCCTCACTGGAAGGGGAAGAGGACGAGCCAGTCCCTAGCACTTGCCAGATCTCATTTCACCTTCCCAAATATCTCACCATGGGCCTCACCATCCTCATTCACCCAGGAGGAAACAGAGGCTCAGAGAGGTGAAATGACTTTCCCAGGTTTGCAAGATGAGTACATGGCAGTAGTGGGATTGGAACCCTGGCTGCTCTGTTGCCAAAGTAGTCCTGCCACTGCATTTGTAACCTCTGTGAGGTCAGAGACTTCCTCCGTTTATGGCTCTGTGCCTTCACCTGAAACAGCCTGGTGCTCAATAGGTGCTCAGTGAAAGAATGGGTAGGTCTGTTTTCCTATCTCTTCATCAAAACACCGATGTCTTCCTCTGAGCACTGGACGAGACGGTGCTTGGATATCGAAGTCATTTTGATAGCCCTGAAGTGTAGGGAACCCTGGGAGTCAGACTGGCCTGATTCCAGTTCAACCACATCCCGGGAAAAGTGACTTATTTGCTCCTCAGTTTCTCCTCTATCAAATTGACCTTATTGCAGTGCCTACCACAGGGATTTGGTGAGGATCAATTGAGATGTATGTGTAAAGCATCTGGTCATTGTACAATCAGTGCTCAATAAATAGGTCGTTGCTATCTGGACAAATGGTAAATGTTAGGCTAACTGACCATCAGAAGAGGTGACTGGTCAAAAGCCTCAAACCTCCCTGGAGGGGAAGGTCTGTATCTCCATCCAGGCCCTGCCCTATAACAGGGGGCAGTGAGAGCAGCCAGATGTCCCACTGTGGGTAGAGGGGGTGGGGGAAGGATGAGAAGCAGATTTCTGGTTGTATATTCTTGCCCTGAATTAACTACCTACAGAGCTGTCCTTGGAAAGGAGGGAGGCAGCTGTGGCAGACATAATGAGCAGAGAGCTCATCTAGGAAAGGCTGACCACCGATCACCTGGCTCCCGGCTCACTCCAGCACCAAAGAAGGAAAGAAGAGTATGTGTGTCCCCAGGAACTGCATACAAGTGTTCAGGTATTAGCATGATCCTGGCAAGGAGATGGAGGGTGGCAGGGGAGATGGCCAGGACACTCTTCCACTGGTGCTCAGCAGTGAAGAAGGGCAGGGATTAACACACAAGGAATGCCAGGTGAGGTCCAGGCACTTCTCATTCATGATCTCCTTTAATCTTTACAACCATCCTGCAAGAGGGGAATCTTACCCCTATTGAGATTGAAGGTCAGAGAGGGAAGGTGACTTGCCCAGAGTCACACAGCTGGCATAAAGGATATGACTTACAGTCTAAAAGCCAAATGTGCAAAAAATTGTGATTTCTGGATTGGAACTTCATTTTTATCCTGTTTCCTTTCTACCAAAAAGTAGAAACTTAACGTGGTAATTTCAGAATCTCCTTGCCCCTCCTACTCAGTCCCCAACTGAATCCCCATCTGAGCTGGTTTTCTATTGTTGCATAAAGAATCACCCCAAAACTTAGTGGCTTAAAACAAAAACAATCTGTTATTCTCTGGGATAGTTCTGGGACTGGGCCCAGCTAGGTGGTTCTTGCTCAGGATCACCTGTGCTGAGGCTACAGGGGGTCTCAAAGTCTTCCTCAGTCAGCAGCTGCTGCTGGCTGTCAGTTGGGACCTTAGCAGGGGCTGTGGCCTAGAACACCTATACATAGCCTTTCCAAGTCACCTGGGCTCCCTCATAGCATAGTGGCTGGCTTCCAAGAGCAAGTGACCAGAAAGAACCAGGCCAAAGTTATGTCACCTTTTACAATGGCCTTGAAAGTCACATGGCATTCTTGTGGTACACATGCCACACTCAATGGGAGGGAACATAAGTCCCACCTCTCCATGAAAGGAGTGTCAACATTTCTTTGCAATATGAGCCCAAGGGACAGCTTGTGGCCATCTTGCGGATACAATCAGCCACACTGTCTCTCTCCTGCGCTGGACTTGTCCCTGCTCTGCTGTCATTGGTCTACACAGTCTGTGAGCCCTGGGCTCTCACTGCAAGATCCCTTTGTCTGTGCCTCTTGAGGCTACACCTATGTCTCTTGGAAGATGAGGATAATTTTGCTGCTTCTCATATCAAACTGGAGTACCCAGGGACCTCATGAGTCCACCTCAAAACCCACCCCAGCCTCGTTTCTTCCACACCCCTGAACAGGCTGTAAAGAGTGGGACATGAGGCCTAGAGCAGTGAGGGTCCAGACAGGAAACAGAGGGCTCAGCATAGAGTAAGTGCTCAGTAAATGTTAGCTTCGGTTCATATGATCATGATAAGTTATTGTGGGAGCCCAGGGTAGGGAGAAACTTTCCGCTAAACATGTGGGAATAGTTAGGGCAATCCTTACAGAGGAGGTGAAGTAGATTAGATTTTATTATCTGGGGAAATGAGAGGAGGGACAGTTAAGGGACAGAAGACTAAAAGTGCAAAAGGTGCAGGGTATGAGGGTGCAAGGAGCACATAAACATGAAACTCGGGGGGACTGGCCCAAGCCTGCAGGCCAGGGCTGGTTGGGAAGGCCCCACCTACCAAGCCATCTCAGGTGTGTGAGCACAAAGCTGGGAAGGCAGGCAGGCTAGAGGAGAGGCTCTCTGCACGGGTCCACTTTGACCCTGCACCCTGCCACCACCCCGGCCCGCCCAGAGCGGGTGTTGGCAGATAGACACTCTTTGGGGCCCTTCTGGCAGGATGGGGGAGCACAAAATAGGGTGTTCTCGGTGCCTTCTCAGGTTGGCTGAGTCAATTAGAGGCTTTGCCGGGAGGTATTGAAGCGTGAGATAATTCTCCTTGTTTCATTAGGAGCACCGTGTTTAATTTAGATAATTTTATTATTTGGCTAAAGAAGAAACTGCAGCCCTAAGGATTGGTAAAAGAGGTGTCTTTTCTGTTTTCGACAGAGTGCTACCATCTGGATTTGATGAACCCCCCTGCCCATTACCACCTCCTCTCACTCTTCACACTGTCTGCAGACTGGGGCCCCTCATACTCCCTGAGATTCTGATTGGTAGGTCCTGGGTGGACCCCAGGTGATTCTGATGCAGGTGACTCAGGAACACATTTGAGAATTCTTGATAAAGAGGTAGGTTAGGGTGAGGTCACAAAGGACCGGAATGTCACTTAAAGAAGTTCAAACAGCTCTAGACGACTTGTTTTGTCCTGGCTACTTGTGGGGACAAGACCTCATTTGAAAGGAGGAGTTTGAAACCAGAGCTGTCCAGCCCCAGGGTTTGTGTTGGCAAAAAACGGTTGTTCTTCCAACAACTGTTCATCAACGCCTGCTCAGGCTCAGGCCTTGTTTTCAGGACCCTGAGGGGAACAGTCACAGGAATAGGCACCTGAACTGTGATAGAGAGCTGCTTGGAATGCTGCCACAGCGCAGGAAATGCAAGGATTAATTCTGCTTCCCAGAGTCGGGGTCTTCTGGAATGGAAGGATGCAGTTTGGACTTTCTTCCTTCCCCACAGGGTCTGGTTTATCCCAGTATAATGGCCCTCCTTGAGCCCCCGCCTCAGAGCCCCATGGTGACTCAGGTGACCCTGGTTTCTCCTGGCTCCATGGGCTCACTATGTCCATACCCCTCTCTCTCCACACACATCCAAAGGCCTGCTGCC
>NW_011888952.1:64944-75592 GCF_000151845.1 Pteropus vampyrus
CCATGGTGACTCAGGTGACCCTGGTTTCTCCTGGCTCCATGGGCTCACTATGTCCATACCCCTCTCTCTCCACACACATCCAAAGGCCTGCTGCCATGAGTCACCTGGCCGAGTAAAACTGTCAGGATGACAGCCTTCCTCATAGTCACACAATTTAGGGTTCCAGCTACTGCAGAGCCCTGTAAAGGAACAACTTTTCTTCCTTGGGCTTTACAATTTTTTTTCCATCTCTAGCTCTAATATTCTCACATTTAATTAATGTTCCACTTGACTAATAAGATATAATAGAGGCAGCTGGGAGTCCTTGGAGGCTGGGGGCTGGGATAATCGCACATCTTGAGAAGGAGGGGAGCACCATCAGGGGCTAGCAGCCTTGGGGTAGAGGAGGTTAGACTTGGAAATGGGGTGCTCAGCCACACTGCTGAGTAGAAACCCAGCAGGGTGAGCCCAGCCTACTCTATACCTTTGCCTATGCTGTTTCCCTCTCTGGAGCTACTTTCCCTCCTCTTAAGGGCCCACTACCTCAGTGGTCTCAACTTCCCTCCTCCCAAGACAGTTCAGGTAGGGGTTCTCATAAATGAGCAGGGGTCAATGACACCCAGGGTGTGCATGTAAAAATGCAGCCTCCTGGCCCTGCTCCAGGAAACTGGTGGGTAGAAGCCTAGGAATCTGCATTTGGCTGGTCTAAGTGCTTATGATATAGGCCAAACTTGAATGAACTTTGGGAAACCATGATTCAAACAATAAACTCCATTCTCCTTTTATAAAAGGGAAATGATTATAGTGCCACTCCATAGCCCATTATAAGAATCAGGATTGGGCATGCACTGTTAGCATTCAATAAACGTTAACTACCCAAATCATTGTCATTGGTTCTGCAGGACCATGTCTGTCTAGCCCCTGCTGTTGCCAATGCCTGGCACAGTGTTTGCCTCCAAGTGAGCGATCAGAAGCATTCAGAGCAGTTTTCTTTGGGCAGCTCCAGGAGGCAGAGTTGGAGAGAAGAAGGTAAAAGTTATTATTTTCCCTCTTGTACTGGTTGACAGTTTTAACATGAACTTGAAAAATAATATCTGTTATCATTTAAGAAACTTGTTTAATTTTCTGTTAATTTGTTAAATGACTAAAATAATCTTCTGGAAGTTTTGGATAGAGAAAGTGTCCTCTTCATAAGGCTTTTTAATTAAGAGTGGAGAATGTAGAATCTTATTCAATGCAGCCTGTGGACTCTGTGCACCAGCATCCCCTGGGAGTTACTTTAAATGCAAGTTCTCGGGCCCCACCCTAGGCCTCCTGACTCAGAATTTCTGGGGCTGGCAATGGCCTTGCTAGAAAGCTCCCCAGCCATTGTGTTGCAGGTGGTCTTTGCCCACGAATGCTGTCTCGGGGCTGGAAGGTATCTGACACCCTGAGGGCAGACACATGACATCCCCACTCTCTTTTGTATTTGCCCCAGCCCCCAACCCCAGTCTAGGCACACGAGAGCTCAGAAAAGACTCACTGATGGATTAAAAGTGCACTGAGGCCCAGAGAGGCCCAGTGACCTCCCTGAAGTCCCACACAAGTGAATAGGAAATAGCAGAGGGAGATGGTTAAGAGCCTAGGCTTGGGTCTTTGGCCATGCTACCCTGAACAAGCCCAATCCCATCTGATCTTGAAGCTAAGCAGGGTCGGTCCTGGTTAGTACTTGGATGGGAGTCCACCAGGGAAGACTGGGTACTGTAGGCGTAAAAAACAACAAAAAAGTAAGGGATTGTAAACTGACAAAGTCCTTGCAATCTGTGAGGTCAACCAAGTGTTGCCTCGCCTTAAAAAAAATTATTTTTTAATTAAAAAAAAAAAAAGAGCCTAGGCTTGGAGCCAGACATGCCTGGTTAAAAAAAATAAAATGCCCTTTCCTTGATCAGGTGTGTGGCCTTGGGCAAGTGCCTTAAGCCCCCACAGCCCAACTGGCCCATTTATAAAATGGGGCCATTCATCCCTATCTCAGAGAGTGAGATGAAGTAAGTATAAAAAGAAGGTTTGCACTGCACCTGGCTCCTGCTAACTTACAATACATGGAAGCTGCTGCTGTTATTATCGATACCATAAGTATCAACATCCTTATCACTGAGAGGCCTTGTCACAGCAAGGGCTAAACACCCAGGTCCTGGAGCCACTAGCCCCACTTATTATCTGAGTAAACCTGGACAAGTTCACTTCACATCTCTGGGCCTTGGTTGCCCCATCTATAAAATGGGAACAAAAATAATAATATGCCTACCTCATAGAGCTATTGTGAGTTGATATTTGTAAAGCTCCTAGGACAGTACATGGCACAGAGTGAGCCCTGAATAAAGGCTGGCTATTATTATCAGCAGACTGGAGAAGAAGCAGGCTGCACCCTGGGGATGAGGCGTGCCTACTTGCTTTACTCCTCATCCCCAGTCCCCCTGGAAGTCTTGATAAAAGCTACCTCCATAATGAATGTACCTCGCAGCCAAGCACGGCTGTGACCACACAGCTCTGACGAACGAGGCCTTGGCGACAGCACCAACATCCATTTAATTAAGCAGCTTGACGGTGCTAGGAGGTGGATGACAGCCGACCAACCGGTATTGATTTCCTGGTGGGACCATAGCCCAGGCCAGACAGGGGCCTCTGCTGAGATGAGAGACAATTCGCAGGGTTGGAGCCAGGGGATGGGGGTAGGGCTGAAACCTCCCAGGCCAGGGTATCCTGGTAGCCTGGGCAGAGAAGTCCCCTTCCCTCCAGAATGGCCTATGTTTCATGATCATGTTGGTGTGACACAGGAGCTCATATTTAATAAAGCACTTAGCATCATTTAATGTTCAACCATAGGTGCAACGATGACCCATTTTATAGACAAGAAACTGAGGCCCAGAGAGGCAGAGGTACGGATGCAAGGTCACTCAGCTGGGATTCAAGCCTAAGTCTGTCTGATTCCAAAATCTTCCTCTTAACCACCACAATATTGCCTCCCATTTATTACTTAGGTAAGTTTCTTGCTGGGCCTCGATTTTGCCATCTTTGAAATGGTCACGGAAGACTGGATTGGGTGGCCTTGAAGGACTCTTTCTGCATTTTAGTTTGTGGTAAATTAACTCTTCTGGGTTTTGTTGTTGTTGTTGTTGGCCGATCCATGAGCTGAGAAAGAACCCTCAGAGTCTGTCACCATGGCCCAGCTATAAATTAATAATAAGCTAACATTTCTGTAGCCCTTACCATGTGTTAGGCACTGTTCTAAGAATATGAATTATTTTAATCCTTACTGCTCCCTAACACAAACACTCTACAACTACTGTTTTCCAAATGAGAAAACTGAGGCATAGAGAGATGCGACAACTTGCCTGTCTAGATGCTGTGCGTACCCCACCCAAGTCCCCTTATTGGCTCATACACCCATCTACCAGCTGCTACGAGTGTGGGCCACTAAAGAGCACACCTGCCCCCTTCTCCTGACAAATGTCCTTGACCAATGAGAGCAGTATCACCCCAAAGGCCCTCTCCACAGGGGACAATGCTTGAGCAATGAGTATCTGAAGTGTAGGTACAAAAAGCTGGCCCATCACTACGTGGAACCTATTTTGAGTTGAACTGTGTCCCCACAAAATATGTTGAGGTCCTAAGCCCCACTACTTCAGAATGTGACTTTATTTGGAAATAGGGTCATGGGATATATAGTTAGTTAAGGCAAAGTCATAGCGGAAGATGGTGTACACTTAATCCAGTATGACAGGTGTCCTTGTAAGAAGAGGAGAAGAGACACAGAGACAGACACAGAAGGAGATGGCCATGTGACAATAGAGGCAAACAATGAAGTGCTATATCTACAAACCAAGGAATGCCAAGGATTGCCGGCCACCATCCAAAGCCAGAAGAGGCAAAGAAGTATCTCCCCACCTGCCCCTACGCCCCCACCCCCCAGCCCCCTGCACGCACACACACTTCCAGAGGGAGCATCACTGTCTACATCTTGCTCTCAGACTTTTGGCCTCCAAAACTGAGACAATAAACTTCTGTTGATTAAGCCATCCATTTTTGTTCCTTTTAAAAGTTATGACTGCCTTAAGAAACTAATACAGAATGCTGGAGGCCCTTTGTCACCTGGAGTCCCCTTGCCACAAGATAGGACAACTCCCTGCTTCAGAGTATTCCCCCTCTGTCACCCTCAAGATTGCATTGAAGCTAAACTGCTATCAAACTGATGTCTTTGCCTAGCTTCTTTCCCTGTCTTATTCTGTTTTCCTCAATTCCTTACAGATTCCTCCTAAGAGTTCATCCTCAAGAACTCATGTGTATAAGAATCCCTGACTCAGGCTCTACTTCTAGGAATCTTACATTACTCAAGGTCACCTATATGGCATGTAGCAAGTTTAGGATTTAAACCCAGGCAGTCTGGCATCACAGCCAAAGCTTTTAAGAACCACAGTGCTCTGCTTCTGAAATGAGCAGGATAAGATGGCTGGTGGCATTGCCATCCCCTCTGCGACCCCAGCCTAGAGAAGTATCCATGCCTGGCACCTCTCTGCCTCTAGAAATGAACCCTGGTTCTCCTTGGAAGGACCCCTCCCCTCTAAGAAGTTTTTCTACTTCCTGAGGCCTGACTCCACTTCTGGCTCCAGGGCTGGGCACATGGTCCAAGCCGGGTGGATCATAACATTCCGTACTCCCACCCCCACAGTGATTGGTTCAGGGATGGGCACATGACTCAACTCCATCCAATGAGCTCCAACCTCAGGACTAACCACTGAAACGTTGGGAACAACTTTCTTTCCTCCTTCTGAAGTTGCAGAGTAGGAAGGACTGAGCCTGGAGATGCTGGCAGTCTTCATGCCACTGGAAGGAAGGAAGGCCTGAGAGAGGGTCAGGGATTCCTGTTGATGTCCAAAGTGGCCATTTTGAAGTTTAGGTCACTAGACTACTCTGCCTTCCTTCGGTGGCTCCCTATTTTACCCAGCGTAAAAGGCAAAGTCTTAACCAGGCTGACAAGAGCCCACACGATCCAGCCCCATTAATCTGCCCTCTGTTCCTCATGCTCCTCACTCGCTTTTCTCCAGCACATTACCTCCTGCTCCCATCTCAACGCCATCGTACCTGCTAATCCCTTTACTCAGACACTCTCTAGAGAGCTTCACCACTCATTCCCTCTCTCTACTCCAGCCTCAGCTCAGATGTCACGGCCTCAAAGAGGCCTTCCTGTGCCACTCAAATTAAAATAGCAGCCCCCATCACTCGCTGTCCTCTTACCCAGCTTTATTTTTCTTCACAGAACCCATCATTATTGACACTGTTTATTGCCACTGGCAATACTTCTTGATCCTAGCTCAATTGTTGTCTTTATCCTGAATAATAAACATGCATTAAGAACCTGCTGGGTACAAGGCCCTACTGATGTCTGGCAATATAGTCAGATCACAATACTTGTGTCCTCGGATTACTTTCACAACTTTGTTGACGTGTCTAGTACCCCACTGGAGTACACAGAAGGAACTCAATACGTGCTTTCCATGAGCCATGACACTTCGTGTTGCTGTGGTTAGCTGAGTACCCTCCTCTTCAGAAGTTCTTGTGCCTTGGCCACTTCTCACTGTCTGCTTCTTTAAATGTGAGAAGACACAGAAATTGCCAGAGATATGGGTCACGTGAGTTCTGGAAAGTTCTGGAAAGCCCTGGATTGATTTCTAATTCTGCCCTTTGTTGGCTGTGGTAAAAGAGTCTGTTTCAATGATCTATTCCTGAGTAACAAATCCCCTAAACTTTCTGGCTTAAAAAAATGGTCATTTTATTATCTCCTGAGGATTGACTGGGCTCAGTGAGGTGGGTCTTGCTTGGTTTCTCATGTAATTGCTATTTGAGAGCTTGAGTTATTCCAAAAGCGTCCTTACTCATACGTATACTCTTATACCTTATAGTGGTTGTTACTGGCTGTTGGCTGAGACCTCAGCTGGAGCTGTCAGCAGCAAAACCCACATGTGTCTTCTCCATGTGGCTTGAGCTTCCTCATAGCATGGAGGCTGAGTATCAAGGATGAGAGAGTCCCGAGAGAACCAGGAAGAAGCTGTGTTACCTTCTATGACCACACCTCGCTATGTGGAAAATACATTGCAGCCCTCATGCTGTAGTCACATTTAACCCTGATTCAAGAGGAGAGAACAGAGACCTCACCTCTCAATGGGAGGGCTGGCTGTGTATGTCACACTGCAAAAAAGAGCATGAGAATGGGAGCTGTAGTTCTGTCCACTTTGGAAAATATAATCTGCTATAATGTCTTGAGAAGCTAAGCTATAGAAATGTGGGAAGCTATGCGGTTTGCTTTTTTTTTTTAATGTAAGGGGTGGTGAGGTCTCTGGCCTTCCCTGGAGATGTGTGCCCCTTTCTAAAAACATTCAGATTCAGATTATAGAAGCCACAATGTCCACTAAGTAAAACAAGTCTATAGCTGGCCTGAGCTGAAGGGCTGTGGGTTTGCAACTCCTGCCACTATAGGAAAGGGAATTCTCACCTCCTGAGCAACTTCTACATGCCAGAGCCTGTGCTAGATCCTTCACATGTGTCACAGTGGTTGTGATGCCCATTTCACAGCTGAAGAAACTGAGGTGTCAAATGGTGACAGGCCTTGCTCAGAGTCAGAGAGTTAGGAAGTGGTAAAGCCAGGTTTTTGCCCTGGTGGGTCTTCCCCTGAAGGACTCACTTTTCTGGGCTGCGAAATGAGAGGACAGATTGTGCTAACTGTAAAGTGTTGTGCACACATTGAGTGTGATTTGGCTCTAAGATTTCGGAAGAAGGATTGAGACGGCCAGGAGTTATTTTGAGGATGCAGAGGCAAAAAGCAGACATGGGGCTGCCAAGTGAGGTGAGGGTTGGAGCCCCTCCCTGCTACCCGAGGAGAAGCTTTGGAAAGTTACAACCAGAGGGACAAGTTGCATTGGTAGGCGAGGCTCTGGACCAACAGGATATGAGCAAGATGGGGGTGGCTCCTGAGGAAATAAAAAACCTGGAGATGGAGCTGATTATAGGGAAATGAAGGGTGATGTGGCAATTAATGGCAAAGTGACAGTCACTGATGAAGTAGCAGGGGCTGGAGGTTGAGAATACCTGGACACAGTGCCTGTCTAAGGCCCTGGAGAGAAACAGTGATGCCATCGTGCTCCTCAAGCGCCTCTCACAGAGAGTAATGGTTGGTGTCCCGCCCCCATTCCTCTGTCCAAGCTCTTCCACGTGACCTTGACTGTCTCCCACCTCAAGGCCTCCTCACTGGCCTCCCATCAACTCTGTGCCAGAAAGTATGTTCTCTCTACGACAGCCAGAGTGTCCTTCTAAAGCTGATCCTGTTTCTCTCCACTGAAAACCCTCCAGCAGTTTCTGGTTGCTCTTAGCCTAACAGGTTCACTCCCGTGGCCCTGTTCCAATCTTCTGTATGGACTTTCTACCAGCTGGCATCTTCTCTTCTACTGACGTGTTTAATGGTTATTGTCTTTCTTGCCAAGCTCCAAGGTTGGCTTGGTCACAGGCGTTACCCCTGGCACGTAGTAGGTTCTCAATATTTATGGTTGCTCCTCTTGCAGTCTTTCTGACCCTGAAACAGTTGCTTAGGCAAAATAACTTTGGGGTCCCTCTTGACTCTTCTCTCTCATACCCCACAAGCAATCCATCAGCCAATTCTATTGGTTCATCCTTCAAAATATATTCAGAAACTCACCTTTTCCCCCACAATCACCCTGGTCCAGCCATCACCACCTCTCACCCAGTCAGCTGCAACAGCCTCTCACTGGCCTCCCTATTTCCACCCTTGCCCTCTATGATCTATATTTCCTCCCTGGTTTCCAGATGGCTCTTTCAAAACCAAAGTCAGGTCACGACCCTCCACTTCTCAGAACCCACCAATGGCTTCTTATTTTAGGGAGAGTAAAAGCCAATGTCCTTATAGCAGCCCACAAGGCCCTGCACCACCTGCCTGTCCCACTGCTCCTCTGACCTCCCTCCTACTGCTCTCTCTTTCACTGAGAGCCATGCGGGCTTTTGTTGTTGCTTGAAAACACCAACCTCATTCCTGCCTCAGGGCTCTTGCACTTGCTGTTCCCTCTGCCTGGAATGTTTGTCCCCAGATCTCTGCTTGGCTCGCTCCTCACTTCCTTCAAATCTTCCCCCTGACCATCCTGTGTAGAACATCACACATGCACACACGCACACACACACGCACATACACCAGTCACCCTTCCCTTCCCTTGCTTTATTTTTCTTCGCAGCATTTAATCATCACTGGACACATGCATTTAGTTATCTTGTTTTTATCCATCTGTCCCAACAGATTGTAAAGTCTAGGAAGGCAAAAACTTTATCTCTTGCTCATTGTTATGCCCTCAGCTTCTGGCACAGCACCTGGCACGTGGTAGATGTCACTAACTAGTTACTGAATGAATGAGTTCAGGCTACAGCCTTCTAAGTTTGGTACATTGGAGGTCTGCCCAGGATGGAAGCTACAGACATGGTTTTAAAACAACCACTCATACATTGACATTTAATAGGCAAAACGAACAGACAACCAAAAAAAACTCATGCCCCATCCCTCCCTGTTCCACAATTTCTCATTTACCATCCTTCAGGTGAGAACCTAGTATAGAGACCCCTCTTCTCTTTGTCTGCTCAGCACCCATTGTCCCATCTTCTGAGAAGACCACCTTGCTTTTCCTTTGGAGACCACCCCTCTCCCCCACTATAGTCCAGGGCTGGATGGATGGATCCACCCCTCATGCCAGAGGTGGCCTGTGACTCAGACCATGTCAACCAGAGTTGCAGCGACTAGTTTCTGCTAGTTTCTGGATAGGCATATGACACAGAAATCAATGGCACAGGCCAACCAGAGTAATCCCCAGGATGTCTAGTGGAATTATTGAGAATGAAGTTCTCTCCTTGCCTGGTGGTTGCTAGGATGTTTTAGGGGTTCTACCTGGAGATTATGGTAGCATCCTGCTACCAGGAGGAAACTTGCCTTAGAATGGAATTACCACAGAGAGAGGCAGAGCCAAGAGATGGAGAGAACCAGGTGCACAATAACATCGTTTGAGTCCCTGGATGCAGCCATGCCTAAAGGCTTCCTTCTCCTAGACTTTTTAGTTAGGTGAGAAAAATAAGGATTTTTTCTTAAGTCAGTTTGAGGTGGGTTTCTGTCACTTGTATCCATGAATTATGACTAAATCATTGGCTTGACATATTTCAGAATTTCTGACATTGTCATACTGCCTCAAGCCAGGTTACAACCCCTGTGCAAACTCATTCCTCCCTCCATGCCTTCACTCAAGCCATGCCTCCCTCCTGGAGGGCCCTTCTCCTTTCCTGTCCAAATCCTGCCTGTCTTTAAGGTCTACCTCAAAAGTCTTTTCCAGAAGCCTTCTCTGACTGACCAGACCCACTACACTTCTCCCCTCTGACCTCCCCTCCTTGTTGGATATTGAGTCTGGAGTAGTGCCCAGCTCCTCCCTCTTCCATCTCCTTTCAGCTTCTTGTCCCTCTTCTTCTCCAGGCCCCGCTAAGCCTCCTCCCCACCTAGGTCCTAGCAGAGGACTCAGGTCAACTTTGCAGCTCTGCTTCCCCCTGGTGGTAAAAATCAGGATTGCACTCCTCAAAGTCAGGCTCCTGGGAGGGACAAACTCCCAATCTAGCCTGGGGTTGTCACACCCCAGAGTCCTATACTTTTACTTGCCAAATCTGGCAACCCGACCCTAACCTCCTGAAATCCTTTTCATAGAAACTTAGATTTTTAAGACAGGCCTTTGGAGCTACATAGGCTGAGCCCCAATGGAGACAGGAGACCTCTAAAGGTGGTGGCCAAAACTTTGTCCAGCCAGAGCCATGAAGGAAGAAGTACTCATTTCTCAAAAGAGACTAGAAATCTGGGTTTTAGATGACATTTCCTGGTTTTTACAGGTTGGCAACTAATTCAAAGTTTATAAATTGCTATGTGGGTCAAACAGAACATGTCTGGGAGCCAGATTTATCAGAAAGGCAACAGCCAGTTTTTAATCTCCGGAAATAATTCTCTCATTTTATAGAGAGAGAAACTGAGGCCCAGAATGTGAAATGGGGTTGCTCCATCACAAGGCTGGTAAGTGGCGTTTTAGGACTGAGTACAAGGTCTCTGGGATCCCAACACAGTGCTTGAGCCTTTGCACAGCCCCTTTGAGCTTATTTAGCTTCCAGTTTCTTCAGAGCAAATTCCCACTGCAGCTTTACCCTGTGCTTCCTCTGCCCCCAACCAAGAAATCAGCCCCTTCCACTCTCTAGAATTAGTCCTTCATCTCCCTGAAGTCTCCTCCCTTGATCACAATTTTCACCAATGAGCCCAGTAAAATAGTTGGAGCTCATAGCAGCTCAGAGCCTAGTGGCAAAGGGAAGCCCAGGGAACTGTGGGGGCACCAAAAAGGGAGGAGAGAATCAGGGAAGGCTTCTTAAAGGAGGGGATGTCTGTGCCTAGTTTTGAAGAAGGAACTGTAGTTTTCTAGATGAAGAGAGGGATGCGGGGGCTGGGAGGAGGAGATAGAGGAGGAATAAGGGCAAAGTCTGCATGAGCAGTGGGGTATCTATGTTGGGAGGGTTATGAATTAAATTGTGTCCCTTCCCCCCACATTCATATATTGCAGTCCTACCC
>NW_011888952.1:76647-80661 GCF_000151845.1 Pteropus vampyrus
TGATATAAGTACATGTTTGATTCCCTGCTTTCAAGTCTTCCATGTATATACCCAGAAGTGGAATTGCTGGATCATATGGTAACTCTAAATTTAACATTTTGAGGACCTCTGAACTGTTTTCCACTGTGGATGCACTGTTTTACATTCCCACCAGCAATGGATTTCAATTTTTCCACATTCTCACCAACACTTGTTCTTTTTCTTTTGTTCGGATCATAGCCATCCTAGTGGGTATGAAGTGGTATCTAATTGTGGTTTTGATTTGCATTGCCCTAATGACTAATGACATGCATTTTTTCATGTGCTTGCTGGCCATTTGTATATCCTCTTTGGAGAAATATTCAGAGAGGAATGTTTTGCAATTGAGAGATGATGTCGGCTCAGACCAGAGAAAGAGCAGGGAAGGTAGTGTGAAGTGGTCAGATTTTAGATAGCTTTCAAAGATGGAGCAGACTGAGTTTGCTGATGGACTAGACGTGGGGCATGGAAGAGAAAGGGATGTCTGCGCCTAATGTTGGAGAAGGAACAGACATCCCCTCCTCCAGGACTTCTTCAGGATGACTCTAGTGTTTTGGGCCAGAGCAATTACTGATATGGAAAAAGCTTCGAGGGAAGCAGGCCTAAAGGGAGGGAGAGGAGTTTGGTTAGATTCTGAGACCTCCTGGAACTGGAGAATTGAAGCCTTGGGAGGAATTTAATGCTTTAAGAAAGTGGGTAGAAGGAGAAAAGGAGAGATCGCCTATCTTGTACCACCAAGTTGCTTGTCAGAATCCTGTATAATCACTGCTTCACTTTATTAATTCCTAAATCAGCTGGGGTACGTACTTGCCTCTCGCCTGCAAATCCTATTCCTTGCTTGTTCATGAGGCTGCAGATCCAGCTATAGCCAGTAGGTGGCACTGTATGGTCAGAAATAGTCAGGACCTTGTGACTGGGTGGCCTAGGGACCTAGGTCCAAGAATTGGAGTTTTCAAATAATTGAATTGTGTAAAAGTAAAGTTCTAGAATCTGAGTACAAGCGCATTCGAAAATTCAAGAAGGTAAACACCACACCTGAGCTTTGAGGAAGGGAGGTCTCAGTGGGTAACTGGTCTCAAGATTAACCTCTGTGGTAGATATATATATGAGTTCACTCATTGTCAGTCAGTAAATAGCTATTCATTTGAGCACCTACTACATGTCACATACCCAAGCTGTGTTACATGCTGTGGATTCATGTGAGATCAGAACAGACTTAGAACCTGCCTCAGAGGAGTTTGGAAGCAGAAACAACAACAAACAAGTAAACGAATAAGATAATTACAGATTGCGTTTTCAAGGAAATACACAGTATTATGTAATGGAGGTAATGGACTGACGAACTGACGAGAGGAGGTGGTTTGCATGGAGGCCTGAAGTATGAGAGCAGGGCTCCTAACCCTTCAGCAGAGAATGAGAGAGGACTCTTGGTTTTTGGTTTTGGTGGTCAGTCACGTAGCTAACCACTCCCAGGATCACTATTTGAAGTCAGGTCTGAATGGGGCTTACTAATGGCTTCTGGGAAGATTGAGTAAGGTAATATATATGCAAACCCTGAGCATAGTGTCTGGTTCTAAACATGGGAGCTACCTTATTATCTCTCAAATAGGAGCAGGGTTTTGAAAACAACCTCCAACCTAAAAGCAACAAATAAACAGGACAAACAAACAGAGATCCATGGACATGGACTATAGACTAATGGTTACCAGAGGGTAGCGGGGAGGGGGAGGGGGGAAAAGGGGGTCAAATATGTGGTGACAGAAAGAAATCTAACTATGGGAGGTGAACACACAGTGTAAATATATATATATATTACCATTAAAGTGTATAGCTGAAATTTATTGGATTTCATTAACCAATGTCACCACAAAAAAATAATAAATTAATTTTTTAAAAAATGAGCTCACAAAAATAGTGGACAATTTGGTGACAGACAGAGGGGAGGGGCGTTGGGGGGCTGGGAGAATGGGGTGAAGGGTTAAAGAAGTACAAATTAGTAGTTGATAGATGGTCACAGGGATGGGAAGCACAGTACAGGGAATGCAGTTAGCATTAATATATTGACTAGGTGGAAAACCAGAGGAGAGAAGGAGCAATTAGGGGGATTGTTTAATAAACTATATGAATATCTAACCAATGTACCGTAAACTTGAAACTAATTTTAATTAATTAATTAATTTAAAATTAATTAATGTAAATAAATAAATAAAAATAAAAAACAAAGACAGCCTTCGAAACACACCTGCCTTTCCCGCTTCGTAGCCTTTGCAATGAGGCCAATGAGAAAAGTTTAATAGTGCCAGTAAGACATGGTCTACCTCCATCAGATAAGCCAGCAAACTTGGGGCCAAAGGCGAGTTGTAAACTCCAGACTTCTTCAACTTTCAGGGAAAGACAGGCCACAGACAGGAGACCAGTGTCTGAGAGCCCTGCCCTGCCTCTAAGGAGTATGAGTGATGGGGGAGCAGGAGGCCAAGGGCCCTTAGGGCCCAACACAGGCACTAGCACCGGGCAGGTGAACTTCCAACGTGTAAGACCTAATAGCGCCTACTTGGGGACACCTGCCCTCCATATCCCAGCGGAAAGCCAGGGCTTTCTCTCTAAGCTTCAGTTGAGTACTTGCTTGCCTTTCCAGACCTGCAGATACCCTCTGCACATATACAAACATACTCACATGCACACTCATACATGTACACACTGAGACTGATGCACTCATACACATATACATGTGCTTATATCTTACACTCAAATATTTATATACACATACTCATACACTGACACTCATTCACTCATTTACATATAGTTACACACGTGCAAATATACACACTCATATGGTCAGTTACATTTACACCCACTCATATATTTAAATGTACATTCAATAATGCACAAGTCACACACTCATACACCTCATACACTCAAACATATATATTAAATCTGCTCACATAAATATAGACTCAAGCATTTATACATAGTCCTACTCTCACATACCCATATTCATTCATATGTATACATTTACACACACACACACTAAAACATTCGCACATGATATATTTGTACGTAGACTCAGATACATGTAACACACTCATACATTTATACATACACTCTAATATTCACACACACCTCACACACACATTCATACTCACAACACGCACTTTCACATGCATTCGTGCACCCACACTGTTTCTATGGAAGAACGTCCAAACCTATAGAAAATTTATGAGTTTATTAGAGTTTACTTGAACCAAACTGAAGACATGTCGGAAGCAAAATCTCAAGGGTTTGAGAAAATGCTCTGGAGAAAGGCAGTTTTTCAGTTCTTTTGATGCATTTGGAATCAAAGGAGAAAAGGAAGGAGGATTACATGAAATCCATTTGTGGTAGATTAAGAAAGCGGGAGAAAGCGAGGGGGTGGAAATCTCTGTGATTGCATAAAAAGTAAAATGGAGAGATACGTACTTCTTTACCATTGATGGATACAAGACAGTTAACATTTAGCATTTACAGTACATGGGGGTGGTGTACAGGCAATAAGATCATGTGCTCCCTTGAGGATGGTTATGCCCTTGAAGGGATCCGAAAAAGAGGATCGTTCTGTCATTTCAAAGGTGTGTTAACCTAGATGCACAAAAACAATGAACAGTGCTTGCTTAAGGCCAAGATAAAACTTTTTTTAAGGGAGTTATAGGCCTGAGGCATGACTACCCTCCCTGACCTGCCCAGTTCGGCATTTATGATTAGGTCATCCTCTCAGATCACTTTCAGTCACTGAGCTTGTCAGATTTACTGCACAGCTCTTTTTTCATCCATATATACTATATTTTCTTGCATACACAGTCATACACTTATATACACTCATTCATATATGCTCTGACTCAAACTCATACATTTACACATACTCACAAATCTTGGCTCATTTAGTTACTCGTATACACACAAACATTCATGCTCACATACTCAAACATTTATATAGACATATATTCACTCATAAATCAGGGA
>NW_011888952.1:81641-98511 GCF_000151845.1 Pteropus vampyrus
CAATTCCCGGAGAGTTGTTATTATTTGACCTGTCTGGAAGGTCCATGGAAATCTCCACTCCCCGAGTTCATCTTTATTTGACCTGACTTAGCTCAGTCAGTGTAAACAGTCTTTTCCTTGGGGACATTTGTCAAAAACAACCAGCAACAATAGTTTAACATAGAAGCTGCCGGAGGCAGAAATAACAGATGAGACAAATAAGAAGCTGAGCACAAAATTTTAAAAGAAAAGCTGAGTAATGAGATGTTAATAGAGGGCTCTGAAAAGCTCCAACATATTCTTGGGGATATAGAAGGCCCATGACTGGATGTGGTTCCATAGTGTAACAGTTAGCATGTCTGCTTTAACTGCAGAAGGTCCTGGGTTCTCACCCCAGTGGAACCAAGGTCCATGGTCTACGGCCATGCCACCCTGAACAAGCCCGATGTCTGATCTTGGAAGCTAAGCAGGGTCGAGCCTGGTTAGTACTTGGATGGGACACCACCTAGGAAGACCAGGTGCTGGCATAAATAATAATAATAAATAATGATCTAAAAAATAGAAGGCCATGACTATGCACAGAGCGGTGCACTGGCCCAGGAAATGCCTGAGAAAGCCCTAATCTCTCACTTCTGGCTGACCTTGAGGGTCTGCTTAAGCAGAAAGTGCAGGCTAATGTTGTAAACTGTGTAATGAAGCATTAAAAGCATGTCCTAACACACACACAGCCTCTCATCAAAGGCTGGGAGACTTATGGTTTGATGCATTTATAGAAATCTCTAATTATTAGCTGACCATTAAGCTAACTAAGCAGAATCTTATATATAAGATAAAGAATACAGACTATAGAATTAGTTCAGGAAAGTCACTAAACAAACATCATCAGCTAAACAATAAACAGCAACAACAAGCTGTGGGGGTGGGGAAATCTGGTTTCTGGAGTTGCCATACAATACTATTTAAAATGTTAAAATTTCAACAAAATTACTAGACATGCAAAGAAACAGGAAAGTATGACTCATACACAGTGAGAAAAAAGCAACCAAGAGATACAGCCCTTTAGGAAGACCAGACCTTGGACTTAACTAGACAAAGACTTTAAATCAACTGTTTTAAATGTATTCAGAGAATGGAATGAAACTTGTGTTTGATGGGCCTATAATGTATAAAGATATAATTTTTATGTCAATACTGGAACCAACAAGGGGAGGGAAGAGAGCTATATAGGAGCCCTGGGTGCACGGGTTGGCAATCCCAGCCTCCCCCAGAGCTTGATTGAGGCCCTGGCTCCCTCTTCAATCATTTGATCTTTATTAGTCACCTACCCTAGGGGATCCAGTAGTGGCCAAGGCAGACCCAACTGTCTCTGCCTTTGCAGAGCTCCTAGCTCCACAGAAGGGATGAGATGGTGTGACTCGGCATCTGCTCACAGGGAAGGGGCTGGACCCTGGTTGGGAGTTTTAGAAGAATTTCTTCGTGCTTTGTTGGTAAGGAGACAGTTTTAAGGTGTCAGGCCATCTTTCACTATCTTGTGCACTGCACTTTCCCCTTGTTTCTATTCTCCCTCCCCTACCATTGCCCTTCAAATTATTAAGCAAAGCAGCTTCCTTTATCTTCTCTGGCAGTGACCTGCAAGCAAGGAGGTTGGTGGGGGTAGAGCTGGGGAAGTAATGCAAAGAGAGGTATCTATCATTTATCACAAGCAGTTAGCTTATGCAATCATGGAAGCTGGCAAGTCTAAAAGCCATAAGCTGGACTGGCAGGCTAGAGACTCAGGAGAACTGTAGTTCCAGTTCCTGTCCAAAGGCCATCTACTTGTAGAATCAGAAAGAGCAGATATTGTAAATGAAGTCTAAAGACCATCTGCTGGAGAACTTTCTCTTGCTCGAGGGAAGCCGGTCTTTTTGTTCTATTTAGGATTTCTGCTAATTGGGTGAGGCCCAGTCATATTATGAGAGCGATCTGCCTCAATCAAAGTTCACCAATTTAAATGTTAATCTCACCCAAAAACACTCTCACAGAAACACTCAGAACAGTGTTTGACCAAACACGATTATCTGGGCACCTCATGGCTCAGCCAAATTGACACAGGAAATGAACTGTCACACCTGAGGATCCAAGGGACAGGGGTAGAGTTTACTCCCCTGAATGCATCTTAAAGAGATAATGGGAGACAAAATAAGCTCTTATGATTATATTTGTCGAATGAAGTCCAAAAAAGTCTAGAGGCTTTGGCTAGAAATAAATGATAGAGATTTATTCAAGGGTCTGAGGGTTTGCAAACTAGAAACACAACTAGGCAATACTCAGAGTGTTCTGAAGAAGCAAGGAAAGCTGAGGTTTCTAATAGTAAAAAGTACATTCTTGAGAAGAATCAGTCCTGAATTCTTAGCCTCTAGATTGGTCTGAGATGTAATCCTCAGATGACCAGGTGGTCTGGATACCTGAACATTCTTTCCTTAGTCCTTCAGAGGGTAATCAGAGGGTTATCTGTAGGTTTGTTATATATTCAGGCATTGAGGCAGGACTGGAAAGTTCAAAAGGTTAAGTACGCAGGCTAGTTAAAGCAAGAACAGAATCATTTCCTCTTGTCTCAACCTACCCGATTTTAGTAATTTAGCAACTCAACAATAGTGACTCCATTTTATTTCTTCACTCTTCCTTATACCCTAGGTTTATATTGCTCGGTCATTATAGCTGTTACTTGTGTTTTTGTCGGAGGATGAAGGGGAAAAGCTATTCTCACTAGGAACCTATTTCTTTGGTAGCTCTAGAGTTACCCTTTGGGCAAAGATTGCTCTTTTCTTTGGAAAAGCACTTCACAGGGCCCTCTGTTATCTAAGATAAAATGGAAGCCATCTTCTGAAAGGAAAAAATCTTGGCCCCAAAAGAACCAAATGTTAACTGCTGTGTTCCATGGGGAGCAGGGAGGAGGCATTTTGGGAGAGATTACACACTGTTCCTTAGGTTTGCTTGCTCTGGTTGAGGCGAGGCCCAGGAAGTGAGGATTTCTGGACTCTGGGAAGAGAACAAGGGACTCATGTCAGGGGCTCTGACTGCACTGAGAGGCAAAGGGCTGAGAGAAGCAGCCCGAAGGTGTCCCTGAGACGGGGTTCTCCAGGGCAGGGGCATGGTCAGTGCAGAGAGACCTGCTGACTGGGTTTCACTTTTTCTTTCACTCTCTCAGACTTCCTCGCAAAACTGTGTAAGGACCTCAGCCTGAACTCAGGTGACTTGGGGGAATTTGGAAAGGAGATGTGAGAAGGTCCTGGAGCCTTCTGGCAGGGCAGCCCAGAGGAATAGGTCAGAGGCAACTGATGAGTAGGGTGGATGAGCAATTCCTCTGTTAATAAATACTGTGGGACAACAGGTTTCCTCTGTATGTGCGTAAACTTAGTGGTCATGGAGGGTTGGGAGTTCTTTGGGGCTTTTTCAGAGGGGTGGTGCCTGCTGTCCCGTAGCACTGAAGGGTGCCAGACTTCGGAGAAGTGGCATAGCATAGAGGTTAAATTTGTTCTCTGAGGCCAGACTGCTTGGTTTGAGTCCCGACTCCACTTCTTATGGCCACAGGCAGCCTAATCTACCTCTATGACCTCAGTTTGCTCATTCATGAAAGTGAGGCTGTTTGAAGATTAAATGAATCAATATTAGAAAATGCTGAGAATAGAGCCTGAAATATAAATGTTCGTTAAGTGAATCAGTGGTGCCCAGTTAGGGTAGGTTTGGGCAGTGTGGTCAGGTTATAGAGGTGAGTTTGAGAGGGTGATGGAAGGAAATCCTTGGTCCCAAATGAGGTATTTTGCAGGAGCGTGAACCCCCTCAGGGATCCTGATTTTGCTCCTGTACGCTGAGAGAAGAGAGAGCAAAATAAACCAAGAGCTGTTTAGCTTTTTCTCAAAGTCTTTCCTTCCCTTTGGTAGAGTTGCCAGGCCAAGCAGCGGGCCATTCTATTTTTGTTTTTCTCTAATCTGCTTCCAGCCCAGGGGCAAGGGCAGAGGCCTAAAAATACCATGGGCCGCCAGGTTGGATCACTTCAGCCTCTGGCCAGCAGGCTGCTTGTCCCTCTGCTCAGCACTCTGCCCTTGGGCTTCACTCACCAGCAGCAGTTGGGCACCCCCAACCCCCTTCCCAGACTAGGGGTGGGATTTGGAGGGACAGAGTCAAAGATCTGTGGCTCAGGGCTAGGGGTGCCCCAAGAGATGCTGAGGCCCAACCAATAGCTTCAAGATGCAAGGATGGACAGTCTCTCAGAGGTCACTTTGCCCAGCACTCCCCTTTGTACAGATGGGAACACTGAGTCCCAGAAAGTTGAGGCTTTGTGGTTTTCTGAGCTAAAATGCCTGCCCTTCCCCCTTCCTCCCAATCCTGTTCAAAGCTCTTACCTTGAAGAAAAGTTTCCAATGATCCTGAGGAGAAAAAGCCCTGGGCTGGGAGTCTAAAGCCCTGACTCTAGTCACCTAGGAGGAGTGGAGGGCCAGTCACTCCCCTCTGGGCCTCAGTTCCTTCATCTGTAAAATCGAGGGAAACAGCCCTGTGAGGTTCTGCAAAGATGTGAGGGAGGCTGGCACAAAGCTGGGGGTAGATCTAGTCCTCAGGAGAACCATCCCTGGGAGCCTAAAGCTCCTCTGTTTTCATCTATTTTCTGTTCTGGGTTTTGTCTGAAAAGGAGTTCTGTTACTAAAATAGAAAGTTGTTGAAGGTTCGAAGGTTCCCTCTTGCCCCCAAGGTCTGTATTAAGCTTCAGCTGCTATCATACCTCAAGTTACACTCTGATTGTTGGCTCCAAACAACTTGCAGTTCACCCCAGGCTGTCTCATCCCTGGGCTTTTGCACATGATCCCTGCTCTCCACCTGCTTCACCTGGTCACCTGGCAAACTCCGTTCATCCTTTCAGCCACAGCTTAGGTACCACCTCCTGGAAGCCTTCCAGACCTGCCCCAGACCTGCCTAAAGGCCCCCTTAGGGCTGCCGCAGATTCCAAACTATCTCGTCATAGCACTTAGTCCCTTTGTAAAAATTGCCTATATACTTGTCTGTCTCTCATCAAAGAATACTGTGAGTTTAAATCCCGATTCTGCCACTTCCCAGCTATGTGACCCAGGGTTAGTAACCTAACCTCCCTGTGCTTCAGTTTCTACATCTCTAAAATAGTATCAGCAAACACAAAGTGCTTGCTATGTGCCAGTCCCTATCTTATGTGTTTATTCATTTAATCCATACAACGTTTCTGAGATTGGTACAGAAACCATTTATTTAATTTTTTTTAACAAATGAGAAAACTGAGGCACAGAAAGGTTAAATAACTTGCCCAAAGTTACATAGCTTGTAAGTGGCAAGGCTATTATTCACAAATCATACAGTCCAACTGCAGAGAGATTCTATTGCCTTTCAGAAGCTACCTACCTCAGAGAGTGTTGTGAGGGTGATATGAGTAAAATACCTGTAAGGTTGACACATAGTAAATAATAAATACTCATTACCTATATTTCTCAGTGTCTCCTTCTCTGTCAATTCAATCTATGCTTGCAGATTTAAGTCTGGGGATTTAAAATAAGAATGGGGCACATTTTTATAGTTTTTTTTCTTATCGTGCTGTCCCATTTACTACAACAGGATCGTTAGATGTCAGAGCTGGATAGAACATATGAAATGATGATAATCATAACAAAGAATGCTTAAAATGAATATTTATTATATGTCATTGTGCTCATGTAGTTTTTAATATAGATTTTATTTTCAAAGCTGTTTTAAGGTCATAGCAAAACTGAGTAAAAGTTACAGAAATTTTCCATAGACTGCCTATCTCTACCTCCACCCAAAACAACCCTACTATCAACATCCCCCACCCAAGTGGTATGTTTCAATCAATAAGCCTACGTAGATACATCATTATCACCCAAAGTCCATAGTTCACAGTACGGTTCACTCTTGGGGCTGTACAATCTATGGGTTTTGACAAACGTATAATAAAATGGGTCCACCATTACAGTACCATACAGAGTAGTTTCACTGCCCTAAAAACCCTCTGTGCTCTGCAGAATCATCCCTTTCTGCCCTTAACACTCAGCAAACACTGATCGTTTACTATCTCCATAGTTTTACCTTTTTCAGAATGTCATATAGTTGGAATCATGCAATTATATAGCCTTTTCAGACTAGCTTCTTTTATTTAATATGCATTTAAGGTTCCTTTATGTCTTTTTATGACTTGGTAGCTCATTTCTTTTTAGCCCTGAAAAATATTCCACTGTCTAGATGTACTATAGTTTATTAATCCATTCACCTACTGTGACACCCTTAAAAGGATACAATACATATTATATCCTGGTTGGGGATACATTTACCTGAATTTAATCATGAGGAAACATCAAACAAACCCACAGTGGGAGACTTTCTCCTGTAATGGCAATGTTGTGAGAGATAAGGAAAGGCTGAGGAACTGTTCCAGTCTAAAGGAGGCTAAAGAGACCTGACAACTGCTAACATAAAAATAAAAAGGTCTTTCGAAGTGAGAGGCAAACAAACATTTATTTGAGATTAATAAGAACAGTTATTTGGGATGTACTGATTTAAGCAGAAGTCCCAATAATGTTCTGATTAGGAGACAAAGGCAATGGTGTTTATGAGAAAGGGAAGGGGAACAATTATATCAATAGAAGGAAGTCACTTCTATTGGTGCAGATAACATAACACAGTGAAGTTAATTCTAAATAATGTTTTTAATTTTCAGTCCAGTAGTCATCAGTCCAGTGGTCATAATAACTGCTTTCTTATTATCTTTGCAAACAGTTTTTTGGGAAACAAAGTTGCGTAGGCCCAGTCTAAAGGTTATTTTGCCCTGTTTTAACATTCTAAGATTTGAGACATTAGATGTGTAAGGCAGTTCTTGTGGTATGGCAGCTGTGGCTCCATTTGAAAATGGCTCTATTTATTTTATTGTTTATATAAGTGAGTGCAAGTCCTGCTCCTGGACTGGACTCAGTACTGGAGGGGGAAAAAAACTGTAGGGACACTGAGATAATTGGCAACATTGGAATATGAACACTTGATTAGAAAGTACTATGTCTATATTAAATTTAGTGAATTTGATAACTCTATTGTGGTTATGTAAGAGAAAATCCCTATTCTTAGGAAATACAACTGTGAAGAGTAAAGGGGCAGAGTGAAGAATAAAGATGTATGCAAGGTATTCTTTAATGGTTCAGGAAAAAAAAAACAATGAGAATTACTAAATAAATATGTCAACATGTTAAAAATTGTTGAACCTGGATTAAGGGTACACAGGAGTTCTTTGACTTATTCTTGCAAATATTCTGTAATTTTGAAATTATTTTCAACATAAAGAGTAATCACCATCACCACCATCATTGTAGTTGTTGTCGTCGTCGTCGTCATCATCATCATCATCATCATCATCATTCCCAGGAGCAGACAGCTGCTGAGGGTAGAGCTGAGATTTAAACCCAGGCTGTTAGGGGATTCAGGGACTCTGCTGTCCCTCTTATCAGTTAGCACCATCACTTCTGTTTTACAGAGGAGGTTGCTAAGGCCCAGAAAGGGAAGGGGATTTACACTTTCTCACAGCTTCAGTTGGTTGCAGCCTAAGAATCAGTCTCTTGGATTTCAGCCTGGTGAGCTTTCAATGCTCTCATGCACCTGTCCTGTTGATAGAGCTGAGTGTCCTGCCGTGAGAGAGGACCAGTATTTCTCTGGAATATCCTCTGGCCACTTGCTGAGCTGGTTTGATTTCAGAGGTAGGACTGTGCTGGCCTCACCTCTGGATCTAACAATGGGGACTGAGAAGGTTATGTTCAGTTAGCAGAGTAACCGGACCAGGCCTCGTGGATTAAGTTGTGCCCCTCTCTGTTCCACCATTGTCCACCTTGTTCAGTACCCCTTCTTCTTTTGGGAAAAATACCTTCTTTTGAGGGCACTATTCCTTTCTACTTTCTAACCACCTTGTGGTTCTGGTGAGTATTGTCAATCGCAATGCCCCACCCTCATGGCCACAGTTGATTGGTCTAGGGGTGGGCATGAGACTCAAAGTGGGCCAACCAGAGTCCTCTCATGAGATTCTCTGGACTGGATTTAAGGGAAGCAGGATGTAGGCTTTCTAGTGTGAAACTATCACGTGTGGGGCTCAGCAACTAATGGCAGCCACATTTTCCATCATGAAGAGAAAACTGGTCTGATACAATAAAGCTATGAGAGGCAGACAGGAGAGAAAGTGCCCCAGGCAGGGCCCAGCAATCTGTGAGGACCTGCCATTTCCATGCGTATATTCTATAAATAGAAGCATCTTTCAATAAATTGCTCTGATTTTGCAGCAGCCTGTTTGCTTTGGATTTCTATCACTTAAAACCAAAATAGACCAATACATTTGAGATCCTGACCACTAGCAATCCTGACCACAAGGCCCAAGCATGGAGGCTGTCAGAGTTCTGTTCCCCTTGAGCCAGCTACACTCTTGGCTCTGCTTGGATGGGGTGGGGACCATGGGAGTTGGCACCAAGGCCTCATCCCACTGGCAACGTCTGATTCCCAGGGAGGGTCATGGTTCTGACACTACAGATAGAACCATTTGTACTTACATCCCTACCTTACCTGCTGGGCCTCCTGGAATGTGGCTTTGCCCTATCCCTTTCAGGTCAGTGAAAGAGATCTCGTTTATTGGGTGTCAACAAAAAGAAACAAGGGGAAGGAGATTAAAATCATCAAGGCTCCTCTTTAAGGGTCTTGGTGGAAGGCAGAGAAGGAGTGGAAGTCTATGCCAAGATAAAAGGAGATTGGTCACAATTCTACTTCTGCCTAAAATTTTAAGTGTGGTATAAATTACATGAAGTAAAGCAGATAGATCTTAAGAATATATTTCTACATACATACTCACTGTGTAACTACTACTCAGATCGAAATACAGAATATTTCTAGTGCCCAGGAAGACTGCCGTGTACCCCTTCTCAGTCAATATGCTGGCTATCCACCCACTCTATTCTGATCTACCTCTAACATCATATGGTAATTTTGCCTGTCCTTGAACTTCCTGTAATGGAATCACATAGTATGTGGTCTTTTGTGTCTGGCTTCTTTTTCACTCAACATAATATTGAGGATGCCTAATCTTTAATATTGGCCCCAACACTCTTGATATTCACAGTTACTTCTGTAATGGCTAACATTTGTCAAGTACCAAGCACTGTTCCATGTGCTTATAGGTATATATAATTGACCCTTGAACAACCTGGCTTTGAACTGCATGGGTCCACTTACACATGGATTTTTTTCAATAAATATAAAGTAGGCCCTCCATATTCCGAGGTTTTGCATCCATGGATTTCTAAATATGGAGTGAAAATACTGGTTTTGGTTCATGGTTGGGTGAATCCACAGATGCAGAGGGCCAACTATGTGCACTGTTCTATGCCATTTTATACACAGGACTTGAGTATTCATGGATTTGGGTATCTGCAGGGAGTCCTGAGACCAATCCCTCTTCGATACCAAGGGATAATAGTAATTATTTGGGGAGTCAAAACTTATATGTGGATTTTTGATTGCACAGGGGTCAGCACTCCAAATCCCCACATTGTTCAAGGGTCAACTCTATTCATTTACTCCTCACAGTGTATCTATGAGGTTAAGTACAAATAAGAGAACCAGAGCACAGAGAGGTAAAGAAACCTACCCAAGACAGAAGTCCGAAGTGGCAGAATGAGGACTGAAAGGCAATCCTTCTGTAGCCCATACTTTTATCTAAGAGGTAGGAGATCTCCTATGCATTTTAGGGCTGAGAGAGGCTAACTAGGTAAATCTAGGTCTTTGGAAGCTCAAATGGGGTAACAGAAATAAAAATGTGCTAAAAAAATAAAGGGTTGTACAAATATAAGGCAGGGTCATGCGTCATTTAATATGAATAGGAATTTATTCATTTATTAATCTAATAAACATTTATAGGCATATCTCATTTTATGGCACTTTGCTTTATTGTGCTTCACAGATGTTGCACCCAAAAAATTACAATTTGCTCTATTGTGGTGGTCTGGAACCAAACCCACAGTATCTCCAAGATACGCTTGCATTGAGCACCTAAAGATACATGGAAGGTCAGTAGGTTCAGAATGACAGAAAGTCCTTGCACTATGGCGCTTACAGTCCAAAGAGGAAAGCAGATGTTTAAGGGGGAACTTACATGTATATTGGGCTAAGAAAGGGGAACCTCAAGATGCTTTGAGTGTTTGATGGGAAAAGCTGACCTTGTCTGTGCGGTCAGGGAAGGCCTCTCTGGGGAAATGACATTTCAGCTGAGACAGTAAAGTGTACAATTTGATGAGTTTCGACATACGGTTAGCAGAGTTGGAGAGGAAGGTGTACCAGGCACCAGAAATAGCAGAAGCAAAGGCCCTGAGGTGAGAGAGAGAAACTAGCCTAAGAATTAGAAATTCAAAGTCACTAGTACATATTTTGCTATACAACAATTACTTTGTCTTGCTTTCATGGAAATAAAATTCCCTATAACAGTTTCGGTGCTTACTTGCTCCAATGTCATGGTCACGACATGACAGTCTTTTTTGCTCACTCTAGACCTTAACCAGTTTTTACTAAATTTTAGTTTTGTGAAGCTACATTCTTTACTGGTTATACACATTAGAAAAGTTAAACACATACTGAGAGACACAAAAGTATTTGGAAATGTGATAAATTATTGCTGCAAAGGTATTGCGATACTTCAACAGAAGTTACACTAGATTTTACCAAACAACTTAAGGTTTTTAGTTCCTCTGCATTTATTTTCCATCAGCATTATCACTAATATTCATTAGTCAATTTCAACTGTAAATTTTTAAGTCGTTGCAGTTCATGTTCATTGTAATTCTTCAAATTACATGTCATCTAGTCCAGTGCTTTTCAAACTGTAATAGGCATATAAATTGCCTGTGGTCTATGTTAAAATAAGAACTTTGACTAAGGTCATCTGGAGCAGGGCTGAGATTCTACATTTTTAACAAGCTCACAGATGATGCTGATACTGCTGGTCCGGGGACCACTTTTTGAATAGTAAGGATCTAGATTAGACCAAAAAGGTCATTGTTTTCTTTCAGTATTGTAAACTTTAATTTAATTTTTTAAAAAAACTTTAATTTTAAAAATGATGTCGCAAATTCCAATATAGGATAGAAATTTATTTTAAAATTTAGTTATAGATCATAGATGTGGGATTTGCAACTGAAATCTTTTCTAATATTTTCTATGTTGGAGAAGTTGAAACCAATGTCAAGAGGCTCTTCGACTTATTAATAAATAAATTTATTTTTTATGAATTACAGTTGACATATATTATATTAGTTTCAGGTGTACAACATAGTGATTCAATATTATTATACATTACAAAATGATCACCATGATAAATCTAGTTATATCCGTCACCATACAAAGTTATTATGATATTATTGACTATCTTCCCTATGCTGGACATTATATTCCCATAACCTATTTATTTTATAACTGAAAGTCTGTACCTCTTAATCCCCTTCACCTATTTCACCTGTCCCCCAACCCCATTCCTCTTTGGCAGCCACCAGTTTATTTTCTGTATCTATTAGTGTTTCTGTTTTATTTGTTCGTTTGTTTTGTTTTTTAGATTCCACATTTAAGTGAAATTATGCAGTATTTGTCTTTCTCTGTCTTATTTCACTTAGCATAATATCCTCTACGTCCATCCATATTGTTCCAAAGGGCAAGATTTCATTCTTTCTTATGGCTGAGTAATATTTCATTACATATATATTCAGCAACTTATTTTAAAATCAACAATTTATTTTTTGTAAGTATCATCATTTAGTTTTACTTCAAAGAATTTCTTGCCCCTTTGAGGTTTCTGAGAGCATTATGTGCATCAAAATTTTTTTGTACATTGAATTTTCTGTATCATTTTGCTTAAACCATTAATTTTATTTAAAGCATCATGCCGAGTTAGTACTAAGCTAATAAATTTAGACATGAATATGTTTGAAAGTATAATTTTGGCTGGTATTTTAGAACTCAAGCTTTTTAATATCATAGAAAAGATCATTGCATACTGTTTGTAATTGAGTCTTTACTGACATAATAGTATAGACTCAATTTTCTCATCATGGTGGTTTCAAATCTATATTCAGTGTTTTCCAATACACCCAAATGTTTAACTGAAGCTGAAAAGCAGTCATATAGTTCTTGAAAGACATTTTTTAAATTCGATAATGTCAAAGGAAATTTTGATTGCATTGTTCACTATCAAGTTTAGAGAATGCTTAAAAAAAGAAAGAATGGTAGATAATTTTTTTGAAAGATCTTCTATTGCAGTGTTAAATTTTCCACATGTGCGCCGCTGTCACGTTTCTGGCTTAACAAATTATTTTTGTCAAATTCAGTAAGTATTTTATTAAAATTTTAAAACAGTCTCCAGTGTGACGAAAATCTCCCAAAATGTTCACATACAGAAGTATTTAAATTTAGAATTCTACAACTCTAATTATAATTATTATCTGTGCTACATACATACATTAAGTATTGAATTTAAAATAACGAAAAATATTTAGTACTTCTTTATCCAAAACATTTCTTTTATAGCACTTGCTAATATTTTAATAGGTGAGTTTTGTATTTAATTCCCTAAATAACACATAATAGTTTTTTGGTGTTGACATTTGTTTTCTACATAAATGTTCTGCCATGTTATCGAATTTTGCCAACTGAGTAATATACCAATTTTCACATTCTTAAAATTAATTGGGTGTCTGAATGCTAGATACTACCTCACCAAGAGTAGACTCATTTATATGTTTTCATATAAGAGCACACCAATATTGTTTTCCATTTTATATCGTCTCTGTTCTGTAGCAGTACCTTTCGCTGTGTCCCATGTATCTCCGACATTCTTTTCTGTGTTTACACTCACTCCTTTTCTCTTTCTGCACTTTAATCTGAATATTTTCTGCTGTCTGTCTTTCAGTTCACGAATCCTAGGTTCTGTTGTTTCTAATCTGCTATGAAACCCATTAAGTGAATTATTTTAACAACTTTACTGAGGTAGACTATACATTTAATAAACTTAGCACCTATTTAAAGTATACAATTTGATGAGTTTTGACATAATCAAGATTCAGATCATTCTCATCACCCTAAAAAGTTTCTTTGTATACTCTCATCTTTCCCTCCACATCTGGTCACAGGCAATCACTCATCTGCCGTCACTATAGATTAGTATGCATTTTATAGAATTTTATATAGAATTATAAAATATGTATTATTTTGTTTTCAGCTTCTATCAGTATAATTATTTTGAGATTCATCCACAGTGTTGAGTGTTTTGGTAGTTTGTTCCTTTTAATTGCTGAGTAGTATTTCATTGTATGAATTTAACACATTTTGCTCATCCAGTTACCTATCGATTGGGTATTTGAGTTGTTTCCAATATTCTGATATTGTGAATAAACCTGCTATAAACATTTTTGTACAAGTTTTGGTGTAGATATATGTTTCATTTCTCTTGGGTAAACACTCATGTGATAGTCTTTTTTGAGGTGTCAACTTGGTTAGACTATAGTCCACAGTTATTCTATACTATCCAACACTACAACACAAATCTAAGTGTGACTATGAAGGCATTTTGTAGTTATGATTAAAGTCCATAATCAGTTGACTTTAAGGAAGATTATCCTAGATAATCTGGTTGGGCCTGATTCAATCAGTGGAAAGTAAAAGCAGAGTTGAAGCTCTTCTGAAAAAGAAATTCTGCCTTGAGACAGTAGTATCAGCCCTTGCCTGACAGTTCCAGCCTGTCCTTCCAATAGCCTGCCCTCTGAATTTCAAATTGGCTTAACCACCCCCAACTGCATAAATGAATTCCCTGAAATAAATCTCTTATTATTATATATCTTCTACTGGTTCTACTTCTGTTTGAACCCTGATTAACACAGATTTTGGTACTAGAAGTTGTCCAACAGGAAGAGAATCTTAAGGATGAGTTTTCTAAATTGGTTCTCGGTTTTCTTGAATTGGTTTTCTAATCTGGTTAAATTTAAAGGCACTAATGACTCTATTTCCAGTAGTAAAGAGGGCACTGGTAGTCCATGGCATGATGAGACACTGGATATTCCTAATCAAATGACTATAGAAAGCAAGGTCCTGAATGACTATGTATTTGCTACCTCAGAATATTTTAGTTCAATTAAGGACTGTAATGAGATTAGTTGGTTGCTCCTAACTGCACTGAACAAAGTGGGGAACAAAAAGGATGAGCTCAGGACTTCAAATTCCCAGCTCAATCTATGCACAGATGACCCAAAAGTTTCTATTTTGGCTTTGAAAGAAACACTTAGGGCCAAGATTTCTGAAAACCAAACCCTGAGCCTTATTCTGCCAAGTGGCTGATACAGATTCTATTTCAAGTTTTGGCAGGCCCCTACAGGTGAATCGCAGTGCAGACACTTAAGATTTTAGAGCAAAGCCCTGCCATCCTTTGCAGATAACTACTCTCCTTTTGAGAAACAGTTTCGGCTTGTTACTGAGCCTTAGAAGACACTGAACTATTAACTACAGGCCATCAAGTTACCATATGACCCAAGCTACCCATCATTAACTGAATGTTGTCTAATCCACCAAGCTATAAAGTTGTGCAAGCACGGTAGCACTCCATTATCGATGAAATGGTATATATGAGATTGGGCTTGAATGGGCCCTGAAGGCATTAGTAAATTGTATAAGGAAGTGGCCCAAATGCCCATGACCCCTTCTCCTGTCACATTACCTGCTCTCTCTCAGCCCAAACCTATAATCTCATGAGGCATTCCCTATGACCAGTTGACTCGGGAAGAGAAAATCCAGTCTTGGTTAACAGACTGGTTTATGATGGTTCTACATAATAGGCAAGCACTTGGTGAAAATGGACTATTGTAGCACTATTGCCCCTTTCCGGGATATCCTTGAAGAAGAAAAGTAAAGAAAAGCCACCCTGTTGGCAGAACTTCAAGCAGTTCACCTGGTTATTCATTTTGCCTGGAAGGAGGAATGGCTAGAAACTCTGCTGGTCTATAAGTCTTAATTCCAAAGAGAAGGATGCCTCCACCAGGAAACACGACAATGTTTCTGTTGAACTGGAAGTGAGACTATTACCTGGTCACCTTGGGCCTCTCCTGCCTTTGAAGCAACAGGCAAAGAAAGGAGTTTCTGTACTGGCTGGGGTAACTGATTCTGATTACCAAGGGGAAATTCGATCACTACTATACAGTGGGGATGTAGTAATAATAGTTTACTTCATAGCACAGTATTAAGTTACAGGATGTCAAAAGCAGAAAGGGAACATCACCTGAAGACTTCGCATCCTCTTTTGGATAAAGTGTTAAGAGTTTTTGGTTGTATGTAGGTTAGTTGTATCATGTTAGGTGGAAGTATGACTTTGTTGTCTTTATTTAGAGTGTAAATATATATAGTTAAGGAGATGTGTAGGAGTGGAATTACTGGGTCATGTCTTTTAATTTTAGCTATCCTAACGAGGATGTAGTACTATATCATTGTGGTTTTCACTTGCACATCTTTGGATGACTAAAGATATTGAGCATCTTTTTGTTATTTTTTGGTCATTTTTATGTCTTTGGTGATGTGTTTACTAAAACTTTTGCCCACTGTTTTATTGGGTTGTTTTCCTATTATTCAGTTCTAAAAGTTCTTTATATATTCTGGATACAAGTCTTTTGTCAGATATATTGTATTGCAAATTCCCCCTCCCATCTGTGTCTTGCCTTTTTATTTTCTTAATGATGTCTTTCAAAGAACAAAAGTTTTTAATTTTGATGAAGTTAAACTTATGAATCATTTCTTTTATGGTTCATGGTTTTCTTAGAAATCTTCGCCTATTCCAAGGTCACAAAAAAGGTTTTCCATGTTTTCTTCTAGAAATTCACTTTTAGTTTTTAAGCTTATCATCCATTTTTAGTTACTTTCCTCAGGGGCCCCACCAGCCTCAAATCTAAGAGTCAAACTTGCCACCTCTCTGGCCTTCACTCTTTATCCAATAGATTATCAAATTTGGCCCATTCTACTCCCTAAAAAGTACTCTTCTCTACCATTACCAGTTTACTTTTCTTTGACTGTGAAGTCTTAAATTCTTACCTCAATTATTGCCAATCTCTCCCCTCACATTCTCTCCATATTCAGTGGCCGTCCCCCGCCTCTTTCTGGCCATGCCAAGCTCTCAACTCTTAGACCTAGTTAATTTCTTCCAAGAGAGCCTTTGGGATTCCAACCTGAAAATCCTTGACTAAATCAATTTCTGCCCACCCATGCAGTTTCTCTTAGCACTACGTACCTCTTAGAAGAGATTTCGCTAATTGCAAATTTTAATTTTGTGTGATTTTCCCTTTAACGTTATCCTCCTCCACCAGGTCTATCCTCAAGAGTCCAGAGACTGTTTTATTCCCACATTGTACTCTCAACAACTTGAACAGGGCCTAGGACGTGGATGAAAGCCTAAGTACATATGTGATGAACGAATAGGTAAATCAGGAAAAAGGAATAGGGATAGGCTGATGGTTGCTTGTAGTCCCCTCAGTGGTAATACCAGACGCGAAATAATAACAGCCTCTGCCCTTTTCCCAGCAGCAGACGAAAACCTGTTAGATCTGAGCAGGAAGGCCTTTCGATTCAAAGTAGGGAGGAAAAGTGTGTGATCCCAAGCTGCGGCCAAAATTCGCTCAAACCTGCACTGCTTCAGGTCCTCGCTACCCAGAAAGTAGAGCGGGACAGAGGAGGTCGGTTCCTGGAGATTTCGCCAGAGGAGTCTATCTGCAGCAGTACAGCGCCAACTGCACCGGCTCAGCTCAGCTGCCAGGCGACCGCGTGGGTGGGCGGGCGGGCTGGG
>NW_011888952.1:98641-312548 GCF_000151845.1 Pteropus vampyrus
GAGGTTGTGGGCGGTGGCGGCGGGCGCACGCGCTCTCTCCTCCTCCAGCCGGTTCGCGCTCCCGCGTAAGAGCTGAGGCGGCGGTGGCGGCTGCAGCGGCTGCTGCGGCGGCTGAGGAGTCGCGGGGGGAGGGCCGGGAGGGGGGTGGCTGGGGGGGATGGCCCGGGCCCAGCGGCCGCAGCTACAGGAGCCGGCACTTGAGCTCGAGCGACGGCGTTGGCGGAGACGCCGGCTGCTCCTCCCCTCTCCGCCGGTGAGTGAATGCCCGCGCCCCGGACTCTGGCTGCGGCCCCTCAAGGCCCCTCCGCCCCGGGTGGGGAGAGTAGTGAGGGGAGCGTGGCCCGGAGGCGTCGCCGACGTGGGCCAGGCCTCCCGCTCGCGGCCTGGCGTGGCTCGGACCGTCGGTCGCCCGATTCATGGCTGAAGCCTGGGGCGTAGGAATCGACCCCCAGCATCCCATCGGGCCTTTTTTCTTCCCGGCTGGTTCCACTGTCATTTTGACCCTGGGTTTTCCCCACCCCCTTCTCCTCGTCCCCTTCCCAGCTTCCCATTTCCAGGGCCGAGGGGAGGGAGGGGCGTGCGAGGAGTTGGGCCGAGGCCCGGGGTACTGTTTGGGAGCTGGCTCTGGTAGGGGTCCTATGATCCCTCGCTCGCTCTGGCGTCCCCAGAAGTTGGCCACTAGGGCTCAGCCATTGCCACCTGAAACCAGTTATGCACCTTTTGTTTTGATTTTGAACTTGTTTGAGGCGAGGAGGGAACCGGCTGTGCTGGGATCCGGGAGCATGGGTGGTGTAAGGTGGGCGTCTAGGCTGGCTGGGTTCGGTCTCAGAGTACCCTTTGTTAGCTCTTTTAGAAAGGGAGAATGAGCGCATCTTCCCTCAAAGACCAGAGATCTGTTTATAGCTTGCAAATCTCCCTTTTTTAGCCTAAGCAAACGTGTGTATGTAGTGTTGGTCCCCGGTTGGTTCGGTTCGTTCCTTAACAGCACTGATGGTGAGGATCTCCCAGGTGGATCTGCAGCAGAGTTTCTTGAATCAGCCAACTTGAGCTATTGGCTAATTCCCCCTCTTTTCTTTGGTGACACCTTCCACATTAGTCTTGGTAGATCCTAGCTCAATGCTTTTGCAGGTTGCCTTTCAACCTTACTTTTCATAGAGAAAAGGAAGATGAACACACATACTAATCCAAAATGGATGCTCTAAGTCTGACATACTCATCAGAGGTACCTGTGTCATAAGCATCTCTGGGAAAGATCTGAATTCCTAAATTAGCTAATTCTTAAAAATAAGACAAAACAAAACAAAACACATCCAGGTCTTAAAAAGCAGATAGCTACTTTAAAAGGAAACAAAACTTTGATTCGTTTATGCCATCTGACTAGTATGTTAAATTTGATTAGAATTAGGTTAACCAAATCTTTATCTCTGAAATACCTGTGTATAGAAATTGTTGCAAAGCCCAGAGGAAAAGGAAAGAACCTTATGAAAACGTTAATGCGTTAAGGACAAGATTACCCCAAGAGGTACATTTCTTTTCTCTACTTGTATATTAGATGCAAGTAGATGGTAGTTTTCCTAGTGTTATGTAAAAAATGTTGCTTATAGGTGGGATTTTAACTCAACAATACCTTGTTCTCTACCAACAGAGTTGGCTTGCATTTTTTTTTGAAATCACACACCCACTCTCTGGCTAGTGTAGAAAAGATTAAAAAGCTGCTTCTGGTCTGTGGGCGGTAACCTTTTAATTTCTAGAGTTTTCAGCTGCTTACAGAATAGATCGCTGATCAGCAGCATAGGAAAATTTTAAATATTAAAAATTCATTAGCACGTGATCTAGATCTGTTATCATTATGAGCATTTATTAAGATTTGGCATGGCGCGGGTGCTGTGTACTATGTATAGAAAATGAGATTTCTCAGAATATTTGCATCTTAAGATAAACAGAAGCAGTCAGCTGACAGAATGTTGCAGTAGTTGAGAGAATCTTTTTTGAGCACAAGAAAACCTGTATGGTTAGGTGAGGAAACTCAATGATTTGGGATTTGGACTAGTTGGTGACCACCATTGCTCTAAGCTGTTTTCTCCTTTCTCAAGTAGAATATTTCCCTTTTTCTACAGTTTTTATGCTTGTCTTAAAACCTTTCATGGCTGAGGACTTAAGTTTAAATTCCTCAGCATGGCATTTATTGATCACTCATTAATTTATTTGTCAAATATTTTTTGAGTCCTTATTTTGTTCCAGAATTTGTTCTAAGTACTGGGCTACAGTAGGAACAAAACAGACAAGGTCCCTGCTTTCATTAAGCTTTATTCTGTGTGTGTGAGAATGAGGATAACAAACAAGCAAATAGGATAATTTCAGGTAATGCTAAAAATGAGTGATGAGCAAACTTTTTCTATAAAGTACCAGAAAGTAAATATTTATGGGCCATACAGTGTCTGTTGAGCTGCTCAGCTCTGGTGTTTTATGCAGAAGTGTCCATAGGCAGTACATAAACAAGCGTGTCTAATTAAACTTTGAACACTGAAATTTGAATTTCATATAATTTTCCCAACCACAGTATATTCTTTTTGATTTTTTTTCAACCATTTAAAAATGTAAAAACCATTCTTAGCTCATAGACCATACAAGAACATGAGGCAAGCCGGATTTGGCCTGTGGGCTGTAGTCTGACCCTTTGTAGAAAAAGTTTGCTGACTCCTGATACGAACTATGAAGAAAAAACAAGTCGATATAATGAGTGACTGGAAAGTGAATGAGGCAGCCTCTCTAAGGAGAAGATATTTGAATTGTGGTCTAAAAGGTGGAAGAACTTTCCTGGCAGATGGAACAGCAAAGTGCAAAGATCTGCAGGTGGAAATGAGCTGCTTCTGTGTTCCCCAGCATGAACTTCCCCACATGTCATTCTTGCCTTCGAGTCCTTTTTCATTGTGGTGTTCTTAACTAGGTTGTCCTGTCGAATTTTAAAAGTATACCGATTATAAAATCTAAGACTTGTAAGAGATCTTAACTTCTTACCCAGTTGCTCTCCTAAAATGTTCTCAGTGATTTTTCAGCCTCTGTTTGAACACCTTTGAAGACAGAAAATCCATTACTTTGAAGTAGCCTATGTCAATTTTAGATATCTCTAATTGTTAGAATGTTCTTCACGTAGTAGGATTCAGCTTCTCTACCACTTTTCCCTGAAGCTGCTTGACAGTGCCCACAGAGTAAGCCTACAGTGGAGTTCATCCCCAGGATTCAGTTCTAAAGTTAGTACATGAGACAGATCACATAAGATGAAAACTATACTTGAAAACCTCTTGACGTGCCTAACAAGGGTGGTGTGCGTGTGCGTGTTTTTGTATATGTAATCCTTATGCACTTTACAGAGGACCACTGAGCTTGACTAAAGGAAGGAGCAAGAGGAAATAAATTATTATGTAGATATGTAGGCCTTCAAACAATTTGGCTTTTTAAAACAGCTGTCAAATCCCTGTCAGAGAGTGAGGGATAGTAGAGAATTTCAATGTGTTCCTGCTTGCTTTCAGGGTTTATTTTACTGTATTTTTATATCAAGCCTCTATTGTGTTAATAAATGTTTATAGATGTGTTGTGAATATTGAGATAATATATATGGAAGTACCTGGCACATGATGATGAGTGGCCCTCAATGCAGGATTCAAATCTAAATTTTTGCTTTATTGGGCTCACATGCACACTGTCCTTTGAAAAGTTGTAGAGAACTGGGCCACCTGCTTCCTGTCTTCCCAAATTGGCATTTCCTGTTGTGGCTTTACTGAACAGCTGTCACTTTGTGTCCTTGAGTGTTGCTCACATTTTACCAGAGGTCAGCTAGTAAGTTAAATGGGTATATGATGTAACTCTTAGTTCTGCTGCTTTTATGTCTCCCATTTAAGTCTTCACTTTTCAGGGCTTAATATTTTCATTTCTTTTAATTTTTTCTTCTTTGCTTCTTTGTTCTTGTAAGTGTACCAGTTTATCATTGTTCTTTTTCCTTTGGTATGCTGGAGTACATTTAAATTTGGTATGCTGTATGGAGTACATTTAAATTTATACTCAAGTTTTAGCTCATTGATGAAGTCTTCCCTCATAATTCTAGACCTTCTATATATTCCTTTATATATTTTTCGTGATTCTCTATTTAATATTTTCTTATTTTTGTATTTTGTACTTGTTACAAGAGCATTCGTCTTACCTTACAATGAGACAGCAAACTTCTCAAGGGCCAAGACCGTGTTTTAGGCATCTTTTGTGTCCCCAGATGCACTGAATAAAATTTTAGGCATGGAATAGATCATAAATATTTTACAATTTTTTAAAAATTAACTTTTAAAATAAACTTTTTATTTTAGAAGAGTGTTAGATTTACTGAATTATTGTGAAGATAGTACAGAGAGTTCCTGTTTAACTCACTTAGTTGCCTTTATTATTAACAACTTCCATTAGTGTGGTACATTTGTTATAATTAATGTACCAATATTTATATAACTAAATCTATACTTGATTCAGAGGTCCACAGTTTTTCCCTTCATGCCCTTTTTTGTGTTCCAGGATCCCATTCAGGATGCCACATTACATTTAATAGTTATGTCTCCTTAACTCCTCTCGGTTGTGACAATTTCTCAGACTTTCCTTGTTTTTAATGACGGTAATTTTGAAAATAACTAATCAGGCATTTTTGTAGACTGTCCTTCAATTGGGATTTGTGTGATGTTTTCCTAAGGGTTAGATTGATGTAATGTGATTTTGGAAGGGAGACCACAGAGGCAAAGTGTCATTCTCATCACATAGCAAGAGTACATATTATTGATATGACTTATCAGTGTTAATATTAACCTTGATAACCTAGCTTGAGAGGTAGTCTTTGTTTTCACTGGAAAGTTACCCCTTTGTTCTTCCCTTTCTGTACTCTGGAAGAAAGTCACTATTCACAGCCCCCACTTAATGAGTGATGAGTTATGCTCCACTTCCTTAAGGGTGGAGTGTTTACATAAATTTCTTTGCTCAAATTGTACCGCCTTTCGTCGTTGGTAGCTCTTTCATTTGGCTCCTGTGTCCCTTCCCTTTGTCATACTCCCATGATTATGTGTTTGTGAGCATACATAATTTTCATTCTGACAACAAAAAAATGCTTAAGGCTCATTTTTTATGTATCATGCTCCAGTCCATAATTGGTCATTTTTCCAAGGAGCCCTAGTTCTTTTTATTGCAAAATGGTATTAGAAACCAAGATCTGGATGCTGAATGTGCTAGATGCTAGTACAGTTTTGTTGCTTCTAGGCCCTCTGACTATGGAGATATATGTGTATATATTGAGCTATATGTATATGTATCCATAAACTTTTCTATATGTAACCATTTGTCTATTGAGCTAAACGTGAATTCATACTGATGTCTCTAACTTTGATTCCTTACTTAACACATTGATCATCCTAACTTCCATTTCACCAGTGAGAAATCTGGCTTTTACCCTCTGCCATCTGTTTACTTAATTCTTCAATTCCAGGTGGTTTTAGAATGGTTAGTCTGTGCCCCTGTGGGAAACAACTGTATCAACAAGAGCATAGTGCTTGTGGATAATTCCTTTTCCTTCAGTCTTACAGATTCATTTCCAGCATAACTTAGAATCAGCACCTTATTCTTCCACCTCCTCTGTGAGGTTGTTTCATATTTGTAATAGATTTAGATTGCTTTATCATATTCTGCATTCCATCATGAGATCCTTTAACCTCTTAAATGACTATTTTAAAATTTGCATACATCGTTTATTCTTTGTGCTTTAAAGTTATATAGGTTTTGACAAACTTTGTATCTTATATTCACCATTACAGTATTATATAGAATAGTTTCACTGCTCCAAAATACTTGTGCCTCACCTGTTTAACTTCCCCTACATTGACCCCTGGCAACCACTGATCTGTTTACTATTTCTACAGTTTTGCTTTTTCCAGAATATTAAGTTTTAAAAAGTATTTTTGAATGACTTTTATTAACACAGCGTTTTGTTAAGAAGTGGGAGATACAGGTACTTGATAACACTCGGAAACATTATTTTCTATTGAGGTAAAATTCATATAACACAAAATTCATTATTTTAACCACTTAAAATATAAAATGTACAGTTTAGAGGCTTTTAGTATATTCATAATGTTGTGCAACTGCCACCACTATCTAATTCCGGAGCATTTTCATCACTCCAAAAAGAAGCTTCGTATCCATTAAACAGTCCTCATTCTCTGGCAATCACTAGTCTGATTTTTGTCCCTGTGGATTTGCCTATTCTGGACATTTCATTTAAATGGAGTCATATAATATAAATGGCCTTTTGTTTCTGGCTTCTTTTACTCAATAACGTTTTTATGGTTCATCCCTGTGGTAGCATGTTTCAGTACTTAATGATTTTCTTATGGCTGAATAATCCTATGACTATACCTCATTTTGTTTATCCATTCATCAGTTTATGGACATTTGAGTTTTCACTTTTTAGTTATTGTGAATAATACTGCTATGACCATGTATAAATTTTTGTCAAACATATGTTTTAAATTCTTTTGGGTATATAACTAATGTATTTCTTTTTATAAATTTTATTTTCATGTTAAAAAGAAAGTTACCCAAAGACTTACTTGGGGTAAAGTGCTGAAAGATTGCTACTTTCTGCTGGCATGGTATTCGTGAGTGAATACTGAAATCATATAATTTTCCTGTCGTCATCATGGAGTAAAGAATTTTGGTCCAGACAAGGTAACGGTAGCCTTACCCTAGGATTTTGTTAGAGGAACATCTTGAATTATGTTGTGTACCACTTAGTTACCTTTCTGAGAGTAGCAAGTAGTCTCTCATTGTGAAGTTGGATTATAAAATCTGATTGTGGTCTTAAGGAATCTGAGTGTATGAATTGTGTTTAACAGTATTCAGAAGGATAGTAGGCAGAATTCCCATTCTGTAAACTATTTGGCATCAGTGATAACACAGAGGTTTTATTCTTACCACATTTCCTCTGAGGTTCGGACTATAATAGAGTGGCATTAAATATTAGTGTTTTCTTTTTCCTCTTTCGGCACCCAATCCTGAAGCTTTGTTTTGCAGTTATTACTCTGACACTTTTGCTTTGATAAATTCATTTTCCTCAGGAAGACTTGATAAAAGTTTCCTTCTTTTGCCAGTTTGGGGTAACCTAACCCAATTTGTTGAAATAAAATATTGTTTTTCAGACGTCTTGAAAGCAAGGAACATTCTTTGCTGTCTTTATAGCTTACTTCTAAGTGACTTTGGGGTTCCCTGGAGGCAATAGAAAATAGATAAATTATATATTAATCACCATCATACTTAATCCCAAGGAGCTTCGCTGTAGGCAAGCCCTTTAAAAGGGTGTATGTAATAGAACACTGGGCTGGAACCAAGAAGATTTTAATTTTACTTCTCTAAAAGACTATCACTGGGCAAATAGCTGTACCTTGGGACTTTTTTATGTAAGAGATAATATTGACCCTCTAATTTACAGTGATGGGAAATGATGGGAAATGAGTTCTATTAAGGTTCTTTCTTTCTTTCAGAAGACAGGCATTTGGAAAGATACGTATATTATGAAAATTTTTGGTAGCTTTTTTCTTTATTTTAATAATGTAGATGAATCTGCTATCATTATAATGAAAGCCTTTGTCAGGTACTATATGTGTACTCTGTTTACCATTTCCAGTGTTCTTCATTTTTATGTATAGTTCGAGATTTCTGGTACTTTTTCCTTCTGAATGAAGGACTTCTTTTAACATTTTTTGGCAGTGCGGGTCTTCTGATGATGAATCCTTCCAGCTTTTATATGTCTGAAGAACTCTTTAATTTGCCTTGATTTATAGACACTATTTCCTTTCTTTTTTTGTTTGTTTGTTTTTGGCAAGGCAACCCTTGGTCGACGTCACAGATTGCAAGGACCTTGTCATCTTACAATCCCTTATTTATTTTATTTATTTTTTACGCCTTCAGCACCTGGTCTTCTTAGGTGGTCTCCCATCCAAGTACTAACCAGGCCCGACCCTGCTTAGTTTCCGAGATCAAGATGGAATCGGGCTTGTTCAGGGTGGCATGGCCGTAGACAAGACACTATTTTCACTGGTTGACAGTCTTTTTCTTTCAGTACTTTAAAGATGTTGTTTTATTGTCTTCTGGCCTGCATTGTTTCCAGAGAGAAGTTGGCTGTCATTCTTTACCCCTTTATACATAATGTGTTGTTGTTTTCTTGTAGCCTTTTATTTTTCTTTCAATTAAAAAAATTCTGGTATACACAATGTACTTTTTACCATCTTAACCATTTTCAAGTGTACTGTTCAGTGGTATTAAGTATATTCATGTCATTATGCATCTATCACAACCATCTATCTCTAGAACTCTTTTCATCTTGCAGAACTGAAACTCTGTACTCGTTAAACAATAAATCCCCGTTCCTCCTCCCCCAGCTCCTGTTATCCACCATTCTACTTTCTGTCTCCATGAATTTGACTACTCTAGGGACATCATGTAAGTGGAATCCTACAATGTTTGTCCTTTTGTGAATGGCTGATTTCACTTAGCATGATGTTTTGAAGATTCATTCATGTTGTAGCATGTCAAAATTTCTTTTGTTTTTAAGGTTGAATAACATTCCATTGTATGTGTATACCACACTTTGTTGATGGACACTTGGGTTGTTTCTACCTTTTGGCCACTGTGAACAGGACTGCTAAGAATCCATGTGTTTTGGGGCAGACTTTCTACTGTGGAGAAAATTAAGGAAGGAAAGGATTTTTTTTTTTTTTCTTCCCAGATAGAGCTGGGTTCAAAACACCAATATGTTCAGCTTTCAGAACTGTTGGAGACACTTCATAGTGCAGTTAGGAAATTCAGTATTTGTCTTTTAGTGACCAGCTTATTTCACTTAGCATAATGTCAGTGTTCATCCATGTTGTAGCACATGTTAGACTTTTCTTTCTTTTCAAGGCTGAATAATATTCCATTGTATGTATATACCAAATTTTGCTTATTGTCCATTCATCTGTGAATGGACACTTGGAATGTTTGATGTTTTAGCTATTGTGAATAATGCCACTATAAACATAGGTGTACAAATATCTCTTTGAGATCTTGCTTTCAGTTCTTTTGTCTGTATACCTAGAAGTGGAATTGCTGGATCATATGGTTCTTGGGTTTAAATTTTGAGGAACCACTGTACAGTTTTCCACAGCAGCTATAACATTTTACATTCCCACCAACAGTTCACATCTTTGTCCACATCTTTGCCAATATTGTAATTTTCTTCTTCTTTTTTTTTTTTAGTAGCCATCCTAATAGGTATGAGATGTGTATGTCATTGGGTTTTGACTTGCATTTCCTTAATAGTTATGTTGAGCATCTTTCATGTGCTAATTGGCTATTAATATACCTTTTTTGGACAAATGTCTGTTTAAGTCCTTTGCCCATTTTTGAATTGGGTTATTTTTTGTGGTTGAATTATAGGTGCTTTCTATATTCTGGATATTAATTACTTACCAAATATATGATTTACACATATTTTCTGTCATTCTGTATTCTGGCTGTTAAGATTTTTTTCCTTATCTCTGGTTTAAGCAATTTGATTTCAGTTATTTCTTGGTGGAGTTTTAATCTTCTTCGCGTTTCTTGTGCTTGGTGTTTGTCAAACTTGTTGAATCTGTGGGTTTATAGTTTTCATCAAATTTGAAACAGTTTTGGATGTTATTTCTTCAAATCCTGCCTCCTCCCCGCTGGGATTCCAATTACACGTATATTATTAGGCTCCTTGAGTTTGTCCCATGGCTTGCTGATGTTCTGCTCTTTCTTAGTCTTGTATTCCAGGTTTCATTTTGTTTCTGTTGTTATATTGTTACATTCACTAATCTTTTCTTCTGCATTACTTTATCTGCTGTTAATTCCATTCATTGTATTTCATGTTAGCCTACTTTATATTCTGTAATTCGTAGTTTGACAGAAATGTGAATAATAATTCTGTAAACATAGATGTGCAGATATCTCTTTGAGATCTTGCTTTTGGTTCTTTTGGCTATATACCCAGAAGTGGAATTGCTGGATCATATGGATGTGGCAGGTATCAAGAAATACTGCCTTAATTTGCTGCCAAAATATAACAGGTTCCTAATTTTGTAGGACATCTGACAAGGGTGCACAAAACCACCCTGTTGTCACATTAACTTTGATGTCCCTCAGTTTCCACATTAACTTGCATTTTTCTGCCAGACACACACACACACACACACACACACGTATGTATGTATGTATATGTATGTATATATGTATTCATATATACATGTATACGTGTGTGTGTGTATATATATGTACACACACACACACATATGTCTTTTGAATGATTAGGCTATATTTTCAGCTGCCTAGACATCTTTAGTAGTTCTACAATATTTGTTTTATAAGTTACCAGAGAGCTTGGTCTTTTTGCCAGACTACCTAATGTTACCTGTCGGTGTTTGGTTGTATGATATGACCATCATCTTGTTATATAAAAAAAAAAAAAAAAATAGAGTTTTACATTTTGTTTACTATACTATTCTTTATTATTAATCAGAGAACTGGACCTGTTGAAATGTAACTTTGATTTCTGTCATTGATAACCCCAGTGTCATTTGGGCTTGCCCACTTGTATTACCTTCTTGTGATCTTTTAGTATTCACAAATATCACTTTGAAAAATTTTGCAGACTGATGACTGGTAATTGTTTGCCAGCCAGACATTTGCATTCAGTAGTATTTCTTTCTCCTTTTCTTGCTCCCCTGTCCCAGCAGGTATTACTCTCTTGAGAAGACACACCCACGGTTAGCACTTTCTTCAGATGCTGACACTTGGTAAACAGCTGCTTTTGATCACAAGATTTAGAAGATATAATTTTCATCCAGATCGAATCTCTTTTCATATGGATCTTCTATGTCTTTTTAAAAAGTAACTTTTCGGGAAACATTTTGGATTACAACTTTTCATCCTCATCTATGCAATGAAAAGAAAGCTGTTGTGCTGGGATTTTTGAGGAGGTATGTCTTTTTTTTTTTTTTATTGCAAAATAGCATCACTTAGGCACTTAGAGCAGTATGAAATAATGATATAACCTTGGCTCTTTCCTCAGTAGAACTCAGTTATTATTAATTCACTTGTTCCATCTTTCTTTCTCCTATTCTCTTGTTCTTAGCAGTTGCCATAGCTCAATAAGAACTTCCTTAATATGCATTATAACAGCTGATTTCTTAGATTCTTCGTAAATGTCATTGGACTCTGGGTAAGACTTTTAAGTGACAGGAAGCTGTTTGAATTTTTATTCCTCAAGTCAAGATTGCGATTTTGTTGAACTGAGTTTGTTTATTCCCATTCTGCATAGACACTGGATGGTTTGGGAAAGCTTAGTGTCTTTAATATAAAAATGGCTATATGCTTTACAGTCATTTAATATCATTTGCAAGAGGAGGTGTGATATTGTAGAATTTTGAACTCAAAATCAAGGAACTTCAGTCCCTGTTTTGACATTGTTGCCATGCTTTGAGAGTTAAAGTATGTTTGTTTTCTCTCCTCTAAAATGAGCTTATTGTTATTTGCTTTACACAAACCTCATGAGATTATTGAGGATCAGATGAGAAAATTTGTGTGGAAGACTGTTTTGTTGAGGTAAAGGGTTGTTATTGCATGGTGGAGGACTGTAGGCATATCTGTTCTTTTCACTCAGACTCAGTTTTTATTTCTGTGAAATTTTTTGATGATACAGTCCCATCATGAATCAGATTTTTAAATCTCTGTGGTAAATCATGGATAAACAGTAGTGTTTAGTGCCTAATTACGTCATAGGGGCTTAGTACATTTTAAAAAGTGAATTTGTTGAATGCGATGCTGAGAAAATGTCAGTTTGTGTGGTAAAGAAGCATTTTACTCGATCTATTAGTTCTAAATAAGAAATCTTATTTGTTTATTGTTTTATGCATTTAAAAATTATTGAATGCTTACTGTGTTCTGGGAACTGGGGAAGAAAACTGACAAAAATCTCTCTGTCTTCTTAGAGCTTATTTTATGTATTATATACGGAGTTAGAAAAAAACAAGATAAAAAGTGAAAGTGCGGTTTTTAAAACTATGATAAGTTCTAATTAGAAAAGTAAAAGCAGGACAGAGGAATAGAACATACTAAGAGGAGGGGTTGACTGATCACAGACAGCCTCACAGTTAAGGTGACATTTGAGTAAAAGGCTTGAAAGAAGTGAGAGAATACAATAAAAGGACATTTGAGGCATAGCATGTGGCAGGTGCAAATTTCCTGAGATAAAAGCTTGCCTGAGGAATGCAAAGGTCAGGGAGGGTGGGTGCTTACATTATGGTGCGTTATACAAATACTTTTCAAACTTTGATGTGCACATGAATTGCTAAAATTCAGATTCTAATTTCGTAGGTCTGAGATGGGGCCTATTTCTAATAAGTTCTTAGTTCCTGCTGATCCTGTTGGTCTTTTGTAGGACTTTAGCTTTTATGCTAAGTGAAATGGGAAGTGTTTGGAGGGTTTGGGCAGTCGTTTGACATGAACTGATTTCCGTTTTGACATTAACATTCCTCTAGCTGCTGTGTTGGTAATAAATAGACTAGTAGTGGATTGGGCAAGGGCAAAAGCAGGAATACCAATTAGGAGGTTATCACTATAATCCAAGTGAGAGAAGATGACAGTTTGCATTGGGGGTAGCAGTGAATATGGTGATACATGATCTGATTCTGGATTACTTTTTAAGTAAAGTCAACTAGTTTTGCTGCTAGATTGGATGTGTGCTGGGAAAAAAAAGGCATTAAGGACAGCTCCAGGGTTTTTGCTCTTCGTTTCTGGAAGGATGGCATTGCCATTTATTGAGATGAGGAACCCTGAAAGAGGTACAGGTTTGAGGGAGGAGAACAGGAGCTCGGATTTGGACATACTATACTGTAGATGCCTGTCAGAGTAGTAGAGGTGTTAAATAGGTAGTTGAGTTTATGAGTCTGAAATTCAAGAGAGGATCTGCTGGAAGTGTACCTCTGGGTGTTGTTGATGCATAGATTGTATTTAAAGCCAAGAGCCTGTATAAGATCACCAAGTGAGTGAGTAGCGATGGAAGAAAGATGAAGTTGAAGAACTTAGTTAACTTTGGAGTAGAACAGAATTTAGAGATCTTTAGAGGTCAGGGAGGTGAGGAGAAGCAATCAAAAGAGATTTAGTAACAGCAGAGAGGTAGGAAGAAAATCAGATGGGAAGGTATCCTGAAGCCAAAAGAGGAAAATGTTTTAATGAGTAGAGATTGAGCAACTGTGTCAAATACTACAATTAAGATGAAGGCTTTAGAACCATTTGGTTTAGCAATGTGTAGGTTGATGGTGACCTTGATTAGTTTTAGTGGGGCAATAGAGGTAAAAGACTGTTTGGAGATGTTGCTTTTCCAATAGCAAAACATTCCTGAACCCTGATGAGATAGACCCTTAGATAACAGTCTGTAAGTCTGAGTAAATTTCCATGATAGAAGATTTAAGATGTTTAACTAATATTATTAGCAACTGGCTCGATGAGTTATTCATTTAAAATAATATTGGAAAATGTACTTTGAGATTTTTAAGGTATTCTAAACCACTGATTCTTAGTTCCTAAATTTTTGTTTAATGCTGTTAGGGTTTTAAAATCATCCTTAGTAGTTATGAAATAGAGGAAATGTGGAGATTTGCTGGGAACCAATTGGCTGTCAGCTATTTTTCTTTCCTATGTTACAGAGCTGTAAGACATTTTAAATACTAACATTTGGGCTGTCAGAGGGGGCTTGTGAGAACTTCCTCACACCCCTGTATGTTCTTTAGAACATGTATGTAGCATTCTCCAGTCTATGTAGCGTCCTCAGCCAGATGAACTTGTACAAGTAGCCAAAGTAGACAGATTATGATTATATATAACCTAGTCTTGGCATTTATAGAAGACCTCTTTTTCTTTCTTTCTTTATTTAAAATATATTTAATACTTCCATTTATGATGGGCTATGTGGTAGGTTTGAGAGATACAGTAGATAAAAGTTTCTGCTTGAGTGGAACATATGTTCCAGTGGAAATGAAGTAACAGATTGGGGCTAAAATTTGTTAGGGTCTTAGACTTCTGGTTGTCTTAATGCTGTGTGGGTATATGGAAAGCCCAAAGAGAGCTATTGTGAGCTGAACTTTAATTTTGACAATTAAGTCAGTTCTCAAATATTATAGAGAATTCAGAAAACAAGAGTTAAGCAATTATCTGACCAACCTTGAATGTGACGAGAAAGGTTCAAATATGTGAAGTTTATTTTTTTCTTTTTCGATTCTTAGATTCCATAAGTGGCAGTATAAGGGATTGATTTCATCACAATTCAAGTCATAAACATTTGAGTATTGATTATAGGCAAGAAGGGCACTGTGCCAGTGCTAGTAGTCCAACAATTTTTAGGGATTTTGTAGAAATACCACTTTTCACATCTTTTGCATAATATAAGTCTAAAGGCAATTTTTATTTTTTATTTCAAACATTTTGAATAGAAGTATGTAAATATTGAAACAAGTAAATGAAAAAATACCTCCCTTTAATCTCTGATGTCCATCCCCTACTTCTCAGAAACAGTCATATTTACCAGTTTATTGTGTATCCTTCCAGAGATATTTTACATGCATATGTGTGTATGTATTTATTTATATCCCACCTTTTAAAAACTCACATGGAGGCCTATTTAAATAGTTCTACACCTTGCTTTTTAAAAAATTAATAATAATGTTTTATTTTTCAGTTGGCATACAATATTATATTAGTTTTAGGTATACAACGTAATGATTTGACATCTTTATAACTCACAAAGTGATCACCCCAATAAATCTAGTGTCCTCTGACACTGTACATAGTTATTATAATATTATTGGCTATATTCCTTATGCTATACTTTCTATCTTCATGACTGTTTTATAACTACAAATTTACAAATTTGTACTTCTTAATCCTTCCTCCCGTTTTCGCTGACTCCTCCAACCCCCTCCCATTTGGTAACCCTCAAAATGTTCTCTGTATCTTTGAGTTTGTTTCTGTTTATTTTGTTCTTTAGAGTCCACATATATGTACATTCATTTGACATTTGTCTTCCTCTGTCTGACTTACTCCACTCAGCACACTACTCTCTGGGTTCATCATGAAATATCTTTTGTCATCCCCTTACTTTTAGTCTATGTGTGTCTTTTAATCTGAAGTGAATCTCTTTGTAGGCAGCCTATGTAAGGGTCTGTTTTCTTAGCTATTCAGCCGCCCTATCTTTTGATTGGAGCGTTTAATTCTTTTTCTTTTAAAGTCCATATCTATGTAGTTATTGCCATTCTTTATTCATATTTTTGGTACATATATTTTTCTTCTTAAAAAAGTCCCTCCAATATTTCCTGTAATACTGGCTTGGTGGTGATTAACTCTTTTAGCTTTTTCTTGTCTGGGAAGCTCTTTATATGTCCTTTAATTCTAAATGGTAATTTTGCTGGGTAAAGTAATCTTGGTTGTAGGTCCTTGCTTTTCATCACTTTCAATATTTTGTGCCAAGCCCTTCTGGCCTGTAAGGTTTCTGTTGAGAAATCTGCTGACAATCTTATGGGTGTTCCCTTATAGGTAACTTATTGCTTTTCTCTTGCTGCTTTTAAGATTTTCTTTTTGTATTTAACCTTTGGCATTTTAATGATGATGTGTCTTGCTGTGGGCTTCTTTGGGTTCATCTTGTTTGGGACTCTCTGAACTTCCTGAGGTTGCATGTTTATTTCTCTCACTGAGTTAGGGAAGTTTTTTGTCATTATTTCTTCAAATAGGTTTTCAATTCCGTGCTCGCTCTCTTCCCCTTCTGGTACCCCTGTGAGGTGAATGTTGTTAGGCTTGATGTTGTCCCAGAAGCTTCTAAAACTATCTTCATTTTTTGGATGCTTTTTTCTTGTTGCTGTTCGTATTGGGTGTCCTGTGTTACCCTATCCTCTATGTTGCTGATTTGATCCTTTCTTTCATCCACTCTGTTAGTTCTCTCTAATATACTCTTCATCTCAGATATTGAAGTCTTCATTTCTGACCGGCTCTCTATTATGTTTTCTATATCTATTTGTATGTTTTTTATCTCTTTGTTAAAGATCTCACTGAGTTCATGTGCTCTTCCATTAAGTTCCTTGGGCATCCTTATAACCAGTGTTTAGAACTCTGCATCGAGTATATAGCTTGTCTCCATTTTGGTGAATTTTTTTTCTGGAGCTTTGTTCTGTTCTTTCATGTGGGACATGCTTCTTTGTCTCCCCATTTTGGCTGCCTCTCTGTATCTTTTTCTGTGTATTAAGTTGGGCTTCTAAGTCTCCCAGTCTTAGGAGAATATTTTTATGTAGTAAGTATGCCGTGGAGCCCCTTAGCACAGACTTGGGAAGGGTCCAGCTGCAGGCCAAGTTCAGCCACAGCCCGTACACCTCCGAGGCCACCTGGTAAGAGTCACCAAGTAATCCACATATGGCTGCCACCCGTGCTGGGCTCATAGTTGTCTCGAGGGGCCAAGTCAGAAACCTAGGCTGGCTGCCATTGGTGCAGGGCTTGGAGCTGCTCAGCAAGAAGTAGTGGGCATGCTGAAGCCAGATGCTGCTGCTTTGGGTTTTGTGAGCCTTTGAGAGGTTTTATGAAAGTTCACAGCAGGAGCCAAGATAGCTCCTTTGTATGGAGTAAATTACTGGAAGCAGCTTGGGTGGTTGAGAGAGGCAGAGTTTCAGGGAATCCCCTAGGTGGAACAGCCTGTGTTATCTAGGTTGATGGTGTCTGCGTCTGTAGGCTGGGAGAGGAGGGCTCAACAAAGGAGCAATGGCTTCTGCCTGCATCTCCATCCAGAAGCAAGTGGCTCCTCCAGCCCTTGCCCTGAAGCCTGACAACTCAGCACTTCTCTGTATGTCCCTGGTACCCTTCGAGCAGCTGCCTCAGTGCTGGAGCTTAGAGCAAGTGAGTCTGTTGGTGAGTAAGGCCAGGCATGGTGTGGTTGCTAGAGGCATGTACAGCCTCTACCTTCTGTGCCATCTGAATCCCTCCCTTGCTTTTTTCTCACAAAATACATCACTATTTACAAACTTATGTCATTTTTTTTAACAGCTTCATAGTGTTCCATGTTATGTATTTACCATAATTTTATTTCTTTAGGTTTCCTATATGCCCACACAGTATTAAGACAACTAGTACATTTTTATATAACGTTTGCATTTCAGTGAGGGTCACGTTGCCTTTGACCCCAAATGTGTCGGGAAAGTGATTATTATCTGGCAAAGAGAATATGATAGCTATATTTGACTTCAACCAATTATGAGTCATATCTTGGGGTTGGGCACATTACCACCCTGAACAAAATGTGAGTTCTGATTAATGAGGAGGGAGAAATGGCTGTTGAGTTGACAACTAATAATGTCTAACACTTTTGCTATTATAAATAATGCTGCAGTGAATATTTGCGCTCAAAAGAAAAGCTAGATGTAATTAATTCTTTTACAGATATTTCCAAATTGTGCTTTAAATAGTGGAATCAATTTACAGTCCCATCAGCAATCTATGAGAGTGCTTATTTCCCTGCACGTCTTACAAATTAGATGTGTTATCAAATATTTTAATCTTTTCCATTCCAATAGCTAAAATATGGTATTACATTCAGATTTAATTTACATTGCTCTTTATGAGTGAGGTTAAAGATCTTTTTATCTAAGTGAAAATCGTTTGTCATTTTTGTGAATTGGCTCTTCATGTTAGACTTTGGTTCTTTTTCATTGATTATTTCCTTTATGAATTTGTAGGAGTGATTTGTGTAATGAAATCAGCCTATTACTATATGTATTGCAAATATCTTTTCCCAGGTTGTTAATCTTTTAAATTTGGTTTGCTTATTTATTTTGTTATCAAGCAAAGTGTGATCACACAGAATTGTGAGTTCTTCTTTTGCCAAGCTATATGGATCTAAATCTTGAATAATGGTATAATGTGCATGCTTACCAAAAATTTTGTAAATAATGCTAAAATTGGAAGCGTTATCTAATATGTTGCATCAAAGAAGATCAAAGTGATTTAAGCAGGATAAAGTATGAAAGTGGCAAGATAAGTGTGATAGAAGTGTAAGGTTCTACTCTTTGGACCAGAAATGATCTGGCCCCAAGTAGTTTGTTTTTCACTTGAAAGCCATCATAATCTAAGATAGTTGTATGATGTGGCTATGAAAAGAGGCTCATGTTGATGAACGTTTATAAATATACAGTGCTAGATTAAGAGAAGTAATAGTCCCTTTGTTCCTGTACTGTCAGACTATATCTGGATTATTGTGTCCACTTATGGATTTACACTTCAGTGGGATGATAACCTAAATTGTCCAGATGAATGTGACCAAGAATACTGAGCTGTAGCTATATCTAATAAAGAACAGTTGAAGAATCAGGAGCTATTTTGCTATAGAAAATAATATTTGGAAACTTAAATATCTACTTATATTTGAAGAGTTGTTTTAAGGAAGAAGGAGCAGACTCCTCATTTTTATTGCTCTAGAGGACTGATAATAGGGAGAAACTACCTCAGAAGTGAATTTCATACCACTGGTGGAGACCTTTTGCACAGGAAGATTTGTCTAACAAGGGAACCAACTAAATTGTGAGGTCTCTGTCATTAGAGATATTCAAGTATAGGCTGTATGATTGTCTTCTGGAAATATATATTGTAAAAGGTATCCCCGCAAGAGTTTGGACTACATGATCTTTCTTGTCCTTCCCAGCTCTTAAAATTTTCCAATTTCATGTACCCTCTCTTCTTAGTGCTAATATTGGTAAGGATGGGAAAGTAATAAAGTCTTGTTGACTTTAGTTCTTTAATAACTGGGGAAGAAAAAAATTAAATGTTTGCCAATCAGCAAGAGAATGTAATGCTAAGAAGGCAGTTTTTAAAAATAGTATTAAGTAGAAAAGTAGAATACCAGATCTGTACATGGAATTTCATTTTTATTTCATTTATATTTTTTCAACAAAGCATCCCAAGTCTTTTAAGGGCATAATTTGGGACATGTTATCCTTAAGGATTGTTAGAGAATTTAGAATTTTATACTACATAATAAAAAGTAAAGTTTTCTATAGTCTAGAAGAAGATAAGGATTTGTGTGTTAAAACTTGATTTAGTTTTCAGCTCTGCCACTTGCCGTGGGTAGTGAGAAATTCACGATGAGATTTAATTTTCTCATCTATTGGGGGGCAGTATTTACCTTTCAGAGTTGTATACACTAGAAATAATTTATCCTAATCTTAATGCCTGGCACAAAGATGGCATATAGGTGGCATAAAATTAATGCTGATTATTATTAGTAGTAACTATTCTGACAACATTGCTTAAATTTTTGGATCTTCATACATGTGTGACAAGGTAAAATGGGAGATTATATCAACAAATCCATTTGTATCTCTAAGCTTTACAAATAGAGACTAGGAATTAACTAATGAAGTGGTTTTTCCCCCACACCACAACCAGTTGTCCAATTCTGTAACACCAGAGTGCCCAATTCAATTCAATTCAATTCTGACACTATCTACCTGTAGTTAGTATCCAGACCTACAAGTTAAAAGGCTCAGTTCACAAGACTTGCCCCCATTGTAGATGCCATTTACAAGTCCTGGGCCACCTATACTTCACAACAGAGTTTGACTTTGCTGGGATAATTTGCTGGGATGACTCACAGAAGTCGGGAAAAACACTTTACTGCATTTACAGGTTAATTATAAAGGATAAAACTCAGAAACAGCCAAATGGAAGAGATGCATAGGGCAAGGTATGGGAAGTTTCCATGCCCTCTTTGGAACCACCAGCACTTCTATGCTTTCATCATTCAGAAGCTCTTCCAACCCCTTTATTTAGAGGCTTCTGTGAGGTTCCGTTACCTAGGAATGATTGATTAAATCATTGGCATTGATGACCAACTCAGTCTCCAGCCTCTCTCCCTCCCAGGATTGGAGGCAGGGCATAAAAGTTCCATCTACCTTCTAATCACATGCTTGGTTCCTCAAACAACCAGTTCCTATTCTGAAGCTGTCTAGGAGCCCACCAAGAGTCATCTCATTAACATAAACTCAGGTATGGTTGAAAGGTATTTGTTAGACACTCATATCACTCAAGAAATTCCAAGGGTTTTAGGAGCTCTGTACCAGGACTGGGGACTAAGACCAAATATATATTTCTTATCATACCACACTATTATTATGTAAAACTAGATCTTGTTTTTAGAGCACAGGGCTGAATTCAGAATATCAGTATTGAATTCCCTCTAGCTCATTGATATGTTTCAGAATATCAGTATTGAATTCCCTCTAGCTCATTGATATGTTTCTTTATTGGGCCATAGTGCCACTGTTTTGATACTTGGTAGTGTAAATAACATTTATTTTAAGATCCTTAGATGAAAAGTGCCATTGAAACAGCTAAATGCCATATTCCTGAGGGGTCTTTATCAAATTTCAGAATTGTTTCTTTTTCTGCCTAGACTTTTGTCCTCAGATGGCTGTACTTTAATCCTGTGACAGAGCTAATTCTTTCCTGTGATGAGACAAAAACAGATCATTTTTCCCCACAGGATAAAGCTCATTTTTCTTAAAAGTATTGTGTCATGAAACTTGGGTAGAGATGTCTTTTGATGGTCTTAATCTTTTTAATGGTAAACAGCAGCACATGTGAATTTTCATAGCCAGGACAGGAATAGTAAATTGTTTTGAATTTCACACTCTTTCTTACTTTAAAGTTTTTTTCTCTGCCTGCTTATTTTAATTAACATGCTTGTTAAAGATGTGGATAATGTCTTGCCCTAATACAGAAATTTCTTTAGAGAGAATATAAGTTTTAAATTAATATTAAAAAATTTCTTGAACATCTGTGGTAAGTCTCTTGGTATGCAAGAGAGGGAACTGGCCTAGCAGAGTTCTCTGTACATATTAGGCACTCAGTAAATATCTGTTGCTCTTCTAGGAATTAGGAAGCCTCAGTTCTAGCCTTTGCTACCTCTCTTCAAGAAGCCTACCTGTGTGACCTAATTAGAATCTTCATTTCTCATCTTTAAAAACATTAGAACCCCCCACCCTCTCCCCCCAAATTAAAACCCCTCTACATCCGATTCAGTGATTCAGTCCATTCTTAGCCTTATTTCTTAAAATTTAGTTTCAGCATGGCCTTGAAGTCAGCTTCTTGAAAACAAACACAGAGTCACCAGATAGGCTGAATTTGCAGGTATTGCGAAATAACCCAGTCTCTGTAGCTTCAGTTATTTGCTTGGCCATATGTTTTCCTTTGGTAGAGTTACCTTAGATTTTCTATTCACACGTGGTTGGGACTAGATACTTATCAACAAGTACATTTCTTAGCACCTACCCAAAGAGAGTGGAATGGGAGCTTCATGGAATGACTGATCATTTTTCCAGTCACATATATCCCTAAATGGTACCATGTGCAGTATAGTTCAGGTTCAGAAAAATACTATTTAAGCTGTTTTTAAAAATTGTTTTCTTGAGTTAGGTTTAGAAAAATTTAGTTGGTTGACGGAACTTTTTCAGAATTTTTATACTTTTCCTTAGTTTTAAATATGTCATGAGTAGTTTTAAATACTCATATTCAACAATGAATATGAGTATACTGAAGAAGTGTAATAATATGATTGTCAAATTTCGAATCTAATTTAGAGTTTGCTTAGTTTCTTTCTGTTCCTAGAGAGTTTGCATTGCTCTTTCATTGCCGTTTTCCTCTTTTACTTTGCAAAAATAACTTTTTCTTTTAATATTAGGCTTTTCTCGTGGTCTTGAAATGAGATGATAGACTTGGCCATTTAAAAAGTAAAATAAGTTTAAGATTGATGTCAATGTTTACTGGCCCCCAGTAGCATTCTTCTGGATGGTCAAATATTTGCTAATAAAATTGAAAACAAAATAGTATTTTTCCCCTGGTATATGGCAGTATGGAGGCAAAGGAAGATTAGGAAGCCAAAAATCTAAGATATAGATTCAGACCTACAATTGAATTAGTAAGTTATTCATTGAATGCCAATTGTGTGCTCATTGTTATGGACTTTGAATTTGATATGACACCTCTCTTCAAGAAGCCTACTTTCTAACATAGAGGAAAACATAGTTAACTTTTGAAAGCCACTCAATTTGTTTTATGGGTATTCACAGGGAGAGACTAGGTAAGTGTTGAAGTGGTTAGAGGAGGATTTGATCTGTGGCCTTCATTTGGATAAATGTTGGAAAAAAGGGATAACATTATAGGTATAAAAAATAACATGAATGAAAGCATGAAGACAAATTAGTCTTATATTGTGTGTTTCTGCATTTATGAGATTAGCCTAACCCATTTGTTGATAGTTTGAGATTAGTTTTGAGTAAGGTCAGTTTAAGATAGGAAGGATGGGTAATGAGAGAGAGTGGAAACAAAGGAAATGAGGAGGTGTTTCCCTTCCCCAATTCATAAGTAGAAGGAATAAGAGGGGGAAATTATTTGCATAGGTGAGGACAGTTGGAAGTATCATGTTGTAATCCTGGAATAAGAAGAAAAAGATAACCAAAGATAACTTTCCCTGTCCTATTATGAGAACAAACATTTGTAAAAACATTGTCTACTGATAGAGTGCTCTCTCAAAACATTTGTTTTATCAAAAGTATTTCAAGTTTCAAAGTGAAACTTTAAAAAGTCAGAATGCAACAAACCATTATGAGTTTGCCAGTGAATAGTATTAAATGCAAACTGTATAAATTTTGTATGTTTACGATAATTAATTGACAGTATATTGACGTTTACTTTGAATTTTTGTAAGAGTTTACTTGAGCCAAACTGGGGACATATGCCAGGGAGCAAGATCTCAAATGCTCTGCAGAAGAGCTTTGCAAGTGTATTGAATTTCTGATCTTCCCTGGATCTGTGAGCCCAGAATTCTGTCTGTAGCAAATTGTGAAAATGTAAAGTGTAGCTATGGGGCTTTGTATCCTATTAGAAAGCAAATAGAGATGACTCTAAATCGTAAAGTGTATTTATTTTATAATCTAAGCTTAAAAATCAGTGAGGCAAAGGTCAGATAAGGGCATCAGGGTACCCGAATGGTGGATATATTCTCTTTCTTTTTTGTCTTTATTGAAATATAATAGACAATTAGTTGTTTTTGTTTACATTATACAATTCAATGAGTTTTTTTTTTCCAATTATAGTTGGCATACAGTAATGTACCGGTTTCAGTCGTATAGCATAGTGATCAGAGATCCACATAACTCGCAAAGCGATCACCCCACTAAATCTAGTATCCCTCCTCTCCCTTATATATTTACTATAACATTATTAACCATCTTCCCCAAGCTACATTCTACATCTCCATGTCTATTCTGCAACTATCCATTTGTACCTCTTAATCTCTTCCAACCTCCCTCCCATCTAGTATTCCTCCAGATATTCTCTATCTATAGTTTATTTCCGTTTTTGTTATTGTTGTTGACTTTGTTCTTTAGATTCCACATGTACGTGAAATCGTGTGATATTTGTCTTTATCCGACCCATTTCATTCAGTGCAATACCCTCTAGGTCCATCAAGGCAATACCTTTTTCCATCCCCTTCCTTTGTGTGTATCTTTTAATTTGAAGTGAGTCTCGTGAAGGCAGCATATGTAAGGGTTTTGTTTTCTTATTCATTCAGTCACTCTCTCTTTTGGTTGGAGCATTTAATTCTTTTCCATGTAAGGTACTTGTTGATAGGAATGTAGTTATTAACATTCTTCATGATTTTGATACATGTTTTTTTTCTTCTAAAAGAAGTCCCTCCAATATTTCCTGTAATACTGGCTTGGCATTGATAAATTCTTTTAGCTTAATTTTGTCTGGGAAGCTCTTTATCTGTCTTTCACTCTAAATGATAGCTTTTCTGGGTAAAGTATTCTTGGTTGTAGATCCTGGGTTTTCATCACGTCGAATATTTTGTGCCAAGCCCCAAGCCCTTCTGTCCTGCACAGTTTTTTTTAAGAAATCATCTGCCAGTCTTATGGGTGCTCCTTTGTAGGTAACTAACTGCTTTTTCTCTTGCTGCTTTTAAGATTCTCTCTTTGTGTTTAATCTTTGACATTTTAATTATGATGTGTTTTGCTGTGGGCCTCTTTGGGTTCCTGGTTTTGGGGATTCTCTGAGCTTCCTGGAGTGGTGTATCTATTTCCTTCACCAGGTTAGGGAAGGTTTCCATCATTATTTCTTCAAATAGCTGTTCAACATCTTGTTTTCCTTCAGGTACCCCATGACAGGATATTTTTACCTTTAATGGTGTCCTATAGGCCCTTTAAATTATTATTATAGTCTTGGCTTCTTTTTTCTTGCTATTCCGATTGAGTGTTCTTGGCTTTCCTATCCTCTGTATAGGTCATTTGATCCTCTTCTTTATTCACTTTGTTTATTCCATTTAATATACTTCTCATCTCAGATAGTGTGTTATTCATTTCTGACTGATTCCCTTTTGTAATTGCCATTTCCATTTCCATTTTTATGTTTTTTATCTCCTCGTTGAAGTTCTCATTGAATTCATCTACACTTCCTATAAGTTCACTGAGCATCTTTATAACCAGTGTTTTGAACTCTCCATCTGTTAGATTGCTTGATTCCATTATTTCTGCATCTCCATTCTGTTCTCATACAGTTTCTGCTTCTTTGTCTTCCCATTTTGGCTTCTTTTCTGTGTCTGTTTCTATGTACTAAGCAAAGCTCTTAAGTCTCTGGGGTATTAGTGTGGATTTGTGTAGTAGGTATCCAGAGGCACAGTCCTGAGAGGGATTCAGCTACAGGCCAAATTTAGCCCAAGCCTCTGCACCTCCAGAGCCACCTGTTAAGATTCAGCAAGCAATCCACAGATGCTGTGCTATTAGTTGCCTCAAAAGGCCACACCAGAAACCGAGGCCAGCTGCCACCAGTGTGAGTCTAGGCGCTGCTCAGCAAGGAGCACCGGACTCGCTGAGAATTCACCTAGATGTGGCTTGGGTGGGGCCGCGAGTTGGGAGAGGCGAAGTTTCAGGAAATCCTCTGGGCAAGCGATCTCTGTTATCCAGTTTGATGGCGTCTCTGCAAGTGATTGCGCTGAGTCCATGCACTGGGAGTGGGGAGGGTTCAACAGAGGAACAGTAGATACCGCTTGCACTTCTGTAAAGAGCAGGTCTCACCTCCACCTTTACTGCGACAACTCACTGTCCCCCTGTAAGTCCTTGGTGCCCCCTGTGCAGTCGAACAGGCACTGGTGCTCAGAGTGAGCAGGGCCGTCACCCAAAAGTACGCTCGGTGGACCCGGGCCCTTTAAGAGGCATCTGCAGCTGCCGGCTGCCGCTGCAGCAGCCTCTGCACTACTCAGCTGCTCGAGACTGGGCAATCTGATGTCCTCGCCCCGTCCTACCTTCTCCCATTGCAGGGTAATTTCTTAGATTTCTCCCTAGTTGTATGGCTTGTTCATCTAGATCTCAGGTGATTTTTCCTTGCTGTTTACTTTTTGTTACTGTCACAACTTTGATTTAGTCCTCAGAGGGATGAACAGAGCCTCATCATCTATGCCATTTCCCCCGCCCCTCTCCTGGATATATTCTCTTTCAATCTGCATATCCTATTCTATTGATAAAGAGCATGAGAGTTCAAAAACTGGTGTCCGGTAGCTCTGATCTCTGGTAGAAGCTTCATATGGGTGGGTGACTCCCAAATCTGTATCTTCAGCCTAGGCTCCCTACTGGTAACTGAAACTAAATGTCTTCCACCAAATTCATTGCATTTCGCCATGATCTCTCTGCATTCCCATATACCTATACTTTCTCTAGTTTTACTTACCTTGATTAATGGCTTATCATTCACTTAGCCAACTAGTGCATGAAACTTGGAGTTATCTTTGATTTCTTCATGTTCTGGGCCTTTACGTTGATCAACAAGTGTATTTTACTTTTGGAATGTTTCTTGTTCATTGAACCTTCAGGATGTTCATTCGTTCACTCATTTATTCTGACACATTTATTGAGCACTTAATATGTGTGAGGCACTGTAGAAGGTACTAGGGATATAGTAGTAAATAAGGCAGATCAGTTTCCTGTCCTTATAGAGTTCATAACCCAAGCTTTCATTTCCTCTGCATCCACTTTGAGTTATTGTGATAGCCTTTCTTATATTTCCTGGTTGTAATTATACATATTTTTTAAAATGTAAAGATTATTGAAATGGATAACACTGTAAGTGGGAGACTCCCTATATTCTCATCCACTAGAGATACCACTGATAAAAATTTGATATCATTTCTCTAGATTTAAAAAAAAAAATAGCCAGAACTTTCTTAGACATCACTTTGCCTTTACTCCCTTTCCTATTACAAATACTACCAGACATATCCTGAGGGCTGAAAATGTTTTCTTTTATAAGAGCGTATGTAAAATGAGAGATAATAACTACAGATAATCCTTAAGGTCCTGTAATTCCTTGATTTATTCTAATTTTTCAATGTGTCTTGAAGCGGTTAATAGTTTGCTGAGATATCATGGAGTATGGTGTTCAATAAATTGTAGTATTAGTATTGTAAAACTTGTCCCCATTTAGAGAGGCAGCTGTGGTGGAGTGGTAGGGAGATATAAGTTCCAGCTCTTGCACTTGCTGGGTGTGTGACCTTCAGAATGTCAATTAAGCCTCACTTTCCTCATCTATAAAATGTGAAATAAAAACAAGGAACTCAAGATTGTTATGAGGATCAAATGAGATGTATTAAGAAGTACGTTGAAACTACAAAATGCTCTATAAATGTGAGGTGGTGCTTTAAGAGGTCTCCAAATCTATAAAGAACATATTAGCATTAGCTTTTGTCTTGAATTTACTGACTCTTCCTGCTTCTTATAAATTTGTTTATAGTTAGGCTCAATTGGTAATTCCTTTTCTTACCAGATTGAGCAAAAAACTGAGTAGCAAGAACCTCCCACATACAAGTTAAGGTTTTTGTACCAGGGTAATGAGAAACACCTGCTGTATGTGGGAACGAATATGCTGCCTCCACTGCCTATATAGGTGTTTGTCAGTTCCCAAAAGCGTTTTTCTTTTTAAAGCTAATACTTATGTTGTACTTATTGCATACTAGGTTATAAATATTTTATATTTAATCTTCACAATGACTATAAGTGTATGTACTGTTGTAACTTACAAGGAAATTGAAGGTTAGCAGATTCTATGGTGGTTGGTACAGCAATACTTTGAAGCCTTTTGGGTAGAGCTCAGGGTTATTATGGTTGCACTTCACATACTTCCTTTCTAACCACACTTTTGCAAAAGATTATTTCTGTTAACTTTCAGAATAGGTTATTGTAAATTTTATCTTTGATTACCTCTAGAAGGCACAATAGATTTTGGGATAAGTAGAGGTCCAGGAGTAGTGTTTTGGTCCAATTCTGAGTTAGAAAAATCTGGAACAAATGATAGGTGTCGGTTAGGCACATTGGTGGTATTTCATAAATCCCCAGTTTTGTCAATTCTAAGAGGAATGTTATTTGCATTTTAATGTTTTGCAATTATGTTCATTTAATATGGTAGTATTTCCCCCTCCAAAAGCTATTATGCAAGTAAAAGTGTGTCTTTTAATCCATGGATAGCTCTAGAATCAAGAAAATACAGTAATGTTTAGTCCATTTTATTTTTTAGCTAACACCCACTATGAGTGTGCCATTCTTGGCCCCTATAGTCCGCATGTTTAGTACTGATAGCTAGATTTTCTTTTAGTCAGCTAAGATTGGAGTTGCTATGAGTTCTGAGACTTTGTACGCTTACTCCTCTTTTTAGAGTTTCTGTATGACTATCTTGATGACTCAGATGGAAGTATCTGATCTACATGTTTTACCTTACTAGCTGCTACTAATTTAGCAAAATCAGCTAGTTGACGGGGAAAATTAGATAATTTCACTGGAGACAGAGCCAGAATTAAAACTCAAATTAAAAACATTATTTTACTTGGGGAACCCATCTCTACCTTCCCTTGTCCCTGTCCCCTGGCAACCAATAATCAGTTCTCCCCCTATAGTTTTGTTATTTTTGAGGATGCTATATAAATAGAATCATATATAACTTTTTGAGATTGCTTTTTTTTTTTCATTCACTAAGCATAATGCCTTTGAGATCTATCCATTTTGTTAATATATCAATAGTTCCTTCCATTTTATGGCTGAGTAGTATTCCGTGCTATGGATGTATGAGTTTGTTTAAACATTCACCTGTTGGGGGACGTATATGTTTCAGTTTGGGGTATTATCAGTAATGTTACTGTGGACATCCATGTACAAGTTTTTATGTGAACATATGTTTTCATTTCTCTGGGATGAATGCCAAGGAGTATGATTGCTGAGATGTATAATAACTGTATGTTTTATTTTGTAAGAAACTGCCAAACTTTTCCATAATGGCTGTACCATTTTACATTCCTACCAGCAATGTAATGAGACCACTAATACTTTTTTATTGCTCGTTCATTCATTTTCTGTCATATAAGTGGTGGTAGATGCCAAAATTTTAAAAATACAGGTGAGAAAAACTGTAAAATGAGAGGTCTGTGTATTGATGCAGTTGTTTTAGCAGAGAATACAATTTCAGGAGAATAAAATTATAATTGTTATAGATCGTTTGCTTTGGCAGGCTCTTGTTGACTTTGAAGAGATTAATAATGAAGAATGAGGTAGATTTGTTACTGAATTTTCATACTAAGTCATTTGGCCATTTTGGAATCTGAAGAAACAATGTTTCTTACTCTTTAATTCTTATAATTTTTCTAGGAATGTTTATTTTTCCTAAATTGTTAATAATTTCTGACAGTACAACCTCTGTTTGTTTATAACTTGATGTCTTACATTTTTTCAGTCATTTGCCTTTTTATTTTGTCATGAATTAAAATACTCACTTTTTTATGACTTAGAATTGTTGAAACACCAATGAGAGCTGTTTGCTTACCATCAAAATAGGCAATTCCCTTAAGCAACCATATCCATACCCAGGCTTTACTCAGTCACTGTGAAATAGTGTGGGTTTTTTTAAGGCCAAGGAAGCTATCCAAGAATTTTGTGAATAAGGTTGAGAATTGTCCTTGCCAGAATTCATGGGGAAGATGTCTTTCTTCTTGTTTTGTATGGTAGAAGAAGGTTTTTCATCCAAACATTGCCCTGATTTCTTATTTTCCCACTGAGCTTTTTTTTTTTTTTTTTTTAAATGTCTAGAGATTTTAACTTCTTTCAATGTTATTTTTTGGTAGACTTTTTTCAGTAATTCATCTAGAGATAAGTTGAGTAAGAGATTCAGATTTCAACCATGGATTTGCCTTTGTCTTAACTTTGGGACTTTACAATGAGATGTAAAAAACAAATTAGTAATTTTGTTATGAAAACTATAATGAAACAGATTTAGATTGCTTTATTTTTTATTATTCATTGGAATTTGACTTTTTGATGGCTTCCTTATGTAAATAGGAAGCCATCAGAAGGCCTATGATGAATAAACTTTATTATCCCTGTTAAAGTGATCTTGTTAAAGGAAATTAAATATAGTGAAGATCACAATGATGGGAACTTGACTCAGTATTTAACATTTTGTGATTGCCGGTATATGGACTTTTAGGCAGTCTGGACCATGTTCCATGCTTCTTGAGTGTTGTTTTTGTATTTGTTCATGCAGCAAGTTTTTATCAAACTTGGAGATGTAATGTGGAGCAAAACCTGATGTGATACCATTCCCCATGGAACCTGTGGTCTGGTGGAGGAGATAGATATTAATATTAAATTAAAAGTTAAATTACAACTGCAGTGGTGGTATAATGATATAAGTGGTGGTAGATGCTAAAATTAGTGAAATTTGAGCAGGTTAGAAAATGCACTCTAAAGAAATGATATTTATGATTTGAAGGAAGAGTAGGTGTTAACTTGGCAAAGAGAATAGGGATGGTTGTCCAGGCAGCAAGAACAGCAGGTGCAGAGGCCCTGTGGTAGAAGGGAAATGGTGAAATGAGAGCCCTAATTAAGGCTAATATGGCCTGGGAAGTGAGATCTAGAGAGAGAAGGAACATGGTTTGAGGCTGAGAGGGAGGTGCCCTTGCAGGTTTTTGTAGGTCATATTAAGAAGTTTTTGCCTTTATTCTGAAAGGAATGAGGAACCATCAAAGGATTTTAAGTAAGAAAGGAGAGGGTCATATTTGCTTTTTGAGGAAAACACTTCTTACTGTAAGATAGAGAATGGATTGAAAGGGTACCAGAGTGAATGCAGGGGTACTGGTTAGGAAGCTAGTCTAGTTCAGGTGACAGATGCTGATGGCTTACTTAGAGTGGCGTTGGTGGAAAGGATAGAAAGGAGTAAATTCAAGAATATTTAGGAGGTATAGTCAGCAGAATTTGGTGAAGGGTAGAATATGTAGTGGGGGAGAGTTTCTGGCTTAAGCAACTTAGTGCCCCTCACTGAGAAAAGGAATACAGAAAGAAGACAAGGTTGTTTTTTGTTTTTTTTTTTTTTGCAGGGGAAGATCATGAATTAGGTGTTAGATATATAGAACTTGAAGTATCTTCTGGTGGTAGCCAAAAGGAGATGTCACTAAAGGAGAGAATTTATTGCTTAGATTTAGGTACATCCTCTAATTGTGTTTAGTTTAATATTATTTTGTACTTAAGATATAAGTAAATGTACATGTGGGGATTGCTTTTCCGTAGTGGTGTGCTTATAGGTACTTTTCCTGTCTTTAACGTTTATATGTGTTGGTATAATACTGCAGTTTTAACTGAAGTATAGTTATTGGGTAATACTTGCTGAATGAATGATTGATTGTATCAATAATTTTAATGCTTTCCAGAAGTGCTGTTCTCCTATGTGTTGGCAGATAATTAAGGCTGCGTTATTAATATTTGCAGTTAATAGTTTACTCCCCTACCTAATAATCTCTTTCTGTTCCATAAACTTTCTAATCTTATTCTAGAATTTTATACAATGTTAACACGAAAATGACTTCATTGCTCAGAAGCATGTTATCTAATAGAATCAGCATAGACAGAAAATTAAAAATATCCTTCTGCATGGTATTGTTTGGCTTTGAGCTGTATTGTTCTCTGTTTATGCTAGCTGATTTATAATTTGATGAAAGTAGTATATCTAAATATTTTCTTATTCTTTTGATCTTTAAATATATTAAAATATATTGCATTTTTGTTGTATTGTCTTTTATAACTAAGTTTCCTTCACTTCTATAGAGCAGATGTTTGTTTGATTTATGTGACAACCTTTTGAAATTTATCCTGCTGGAAGTTTGATCCATCCAACCGACAGCTTTATTTTTCTTTCCTCAAAAGCCAGAACTAGGTCTGCAGGAAGGAAAGGAACATATGCTAGAGCCAAAGGCTGGTGCTGTATAGGCCTGTGGGGTGCACATTCAGAAGCTTTGCAATTGGTTGGCCTGGATCTGTCAAAACATGTTTGGTCAACTCTGGTTGTGCAATAGTTTATTTATGTGCTTCTGAGTAGTGATCCTGGGAATGAATGTGTTATGTATATAGTTTGGAAAATTATTATATAGATTGCCTGGGGAGGAAAAAAATACATGCCAAGAAACCCCACTGTTGAACAGGTCTTAGGTTTACTAGTTTAATTTTTTGTGAATGCTGTCTAGTGATTAAACCTTTGCTTCATCTCAGCAACAAATGCCAGTATTTTGGATGCAAATTATTTTCACTAAAGGTATTTGGCATGATAAGACAGAATATGAAATTAAATATTTATATCTTAACTCTGGCCTAAGTAGATACTGTTTTGATTTTTCTAAGTAGATATTGTTAACATCTGTGTTAGGTATAAAATAAGCTCTCCTGGTTTTAGGAAAGCATGGGGTTGGGGGAGTAGGATTCTTTTCTAATTTCTGTTGATCCCCTGGGATATTACAATGTCTTATATTTCTAAGGCACCCAAACATTTGTTTAGTTGAATTGTGTGAAAGGATAGACAGAGGAATAGGACAGTCTGTATTTGAACAGTGTAAGTAGAGGAACATGAGTTGAGGTTGTGGTGGTGGTGGTGGTGGTGGCGGTGGTGGTGGTGGTAGTGGTGGTATCCTTCCATATTTTTTTCTATAAGATTTAGACTTCTTACTGATTTTGCATCTGTCTTTAGGAAAGATGTGCTGACATTTCAGTAAAGTACTAACAGTTTTCAAATAATATCTAAGTGTTAATTAGAATAGTATCTACACTTTTGCATTAAATATAATCCTTTCTAATGTGGACACATACCTGTATGTGGGTGTGTATATATGTGTGTGTATATGTATTAAATATAATCCTTCCTAAATCTTACTCTATTGAATTTACTTTATGATCTATTTGTGGTGAATATTTAAGAATAGTAAAAAAATAACAACTAACACTGTTTCCTTTGTGCCAGGCACTGTATAAACTGCTTTTTATGCATATTGTCTCATTCTTTACGATAACCCTATGGGATGGGAAATATTTTTTATCCACACTTCAGAGATCAAGATAAGCACAGTAAGTCCTCACTTAATGTCGTGGGTAGGTTCTTGGAAACTGTGACTTTGACTTTAAGTGAAGTGATGGATAATGAAGCCAGTTTTATCATAAGCTAATTTGATATAAACAAGAGTTAAGTTCTTATGGCATATTTCTGGTCACAAAAACATCACCAAACTTCTAAATAAAGACCTCAAATACTACTAATATTAAACATTGAAATAAATGTGAGCTATACATACATTTAAGAAAGATAAATAAAAACAAGTAAGGTGATTACTTTCCAACTCATTCATTATAGTTCAGAGTCTTGATTACCCTATCCTGTCAGCTCTGGGCGCAAGGCTGGAACCCACGCTGGACAGGATTCCCTTCTACTGCAGGACACACTCACACACCCACCCACACTCAGACTGGAACAATTTAGATACTCTGATGAACCTCACATGCACATCTTTGAGATGTGGGAAGAAACTGGAATACATGGGGCGAACGTGCAAATTCCACACGCAATGGTCCTGGCTGGGAATTGATTGATTTTTTTTTCTCATCAGTGGTATAATGAAATAGTGTTGGATAAAATGTCGAGGACCTACTATAATTTGCTCAGAGACCCACAATTAGTAGGCAAGTGAGCCATAATAGCAGAAGGTACTATTTCAGTACACCATTTTGTTTCAGCTTAGAAGGAATTTATATCTTTAGAATTATTGAGAATCAAACAGTAAATTATTTAGAGTTACAGAAAATCGATTTCGTCTTATATAGTAATATTTCATTTGTTCATTATTGAAGGGGCTTAAAGTTACAGATGTTTCCAGATTAGTAAAGTTTATCACTTGAGGAAATAACTTTCAAAGAAAGTAACTATTTTAGAATAGTAATTTTTCTGAAATGTTTGTTCATCTTCACCCTTGTAGGAAACAAATTTTCACTCTCTTAAAGATAGTATTCTATGTATAATAAAATTTGTTCTTGATAATGCAGGGAATTAATAGGACAGTCAATTTACTGTGGCATAATACCTTTTCCTTCTTCTTTGCTCTAAGTTCTTTTATTTGTGTATACTGCTTCTTATAGTCCTCCCTTTATTTAAATAAACTTGTCAGAAATATATGTAAATCAATAGTTAAATAGGCCTCACCTATAAAGAAGCATACAGTCCACCAGATTTAGAAAAAGAAAGGTATTATAATTACCGTTAACTGCGTACTTCCTAAATGGCAGATGTAATAGTTATATATTATTTATTTTAATCCTTACAATAACCATATGAGATAGGTATTGTTATCCCATTGTTATAGAAAATGAGACAAGGTTACAGAGACAAGACTGCCTTTGCTAATAATTTTTGAAACCGATATTCAAATTCAGGACTGTTTGATTCTTATAATTCTGTACTGCTTGCACTTTTTTCCTGTTTGTCTCACAGATCCTGGCTCAGTGTTGAGTATGTAGGTGTTTAAAACTAATGTTTATTTCTTTATCACTTTATTAAAAAATTTTAAAACAATTTTAGTGAAGCATAATTAACATGTAATAAATTACACATATTTGAAGTGCTTAATTTAATGACTTTTGACATAAATATAGTCATTTCTTGGTATCCAGGGGAGATTGGTTTCAGGTCACCTCATCCCCCAAATCTAAGGATGTTCAAGTTGGTTATATAAAAGGTGTAATATTTGCATATAACATAAACACATCCTTCCATATACTTTAAATCATTTCTAGATTACTTATAATACCTAACATAATGTAAATACTGTTTAAGTAGTTATACTGTATTGTTTAGGGAAGAATAAGAAAAAAAGTCTACATGTTCAGTACAGAGGCAACTATAGTAGGCCTAACTACATTTTACATACACATCAGCAACAATGTAACATTTTTCCAGCCTCAATCTTTTTGATCTGGTGTTTGAATTCAAGGATGTACAACCCGTGGGTATGGAGGGCCAGGTAGGTACACTTTTGAAATTATCACCCTGGAAAATTTTGCCCTGTCCCTTGTAACTCTTGTAATCCAGTCTTCCCTCTAGTTTCATCCACAGGCAAACATTTGACAGGTTAGTTTTATATGCATATATACATATATATCTATATTAATAATTTTATATAATAAATGGAATCATAAAGACTGTACCCTTTTTGCTTGGCTCTTTCACTCAGAATAATGCTTTTGAAGTTCATCCATGTTATTGCATGTATTTTTTTTTTTTTTAATTGTTGAGCAGTATTCTGTTGTATGGGTTTATTTATTCATTTACCTGTTAATGGATGTTTTCAGTATTTCTAGTTTGGGGGCTATTACAAATAAAGCTGCCATAAACATGGGTGTACAAGTCTTCGGGTGTATGTTTTCATTTCTTTTGGGTGAAAACCTCGGAATAGAGTAGATAGGACATGTGATAGGTCTTTGTTAAAACTTTAAAGAAACTGCTATATTAGGTTTCTGTTGCTGTAACAAATGACTACAAACTTGGTAGTTTTAAACAAGACATATTTATTATCTTATATTTCTGCAGGTCAGAATCTAAATGGGTCTCACTAAGCTAAAATCAAGATGTTGGCAAGTCTGTTCTTTTGGAGACTCTAGGGGAGAATCTCATTTCCTTTCCTGTTCCAGCTTCTAGAGTCTGCCCATATTGGTTCCTGATCCTTTTCCATCTTCAAAGCCCTGATCACATCACATCAACTTCTGCTTCTATTGTCTCATTTCCTCTGACTCTCTTGCCTCCTTCTTTCATTTATAAGGACCCTTGTGATTACATTGGACCTACCCGATGCAGGATAATCTCCCAGTCTCAAAATCATTGACTATCACATCTGCAAAGTCCCTTTTGTCATATAAGGTAACATATTCATGGAAGGGAGCATAATTTTGCCTCCTACACTGCCATACCTTTTTCCAAAGTGGTTGTACCATTTTGCAGTCTTACTAGCAGTGTCTGGGAGCTCCAGTTGCATCACATCCTCTCCATTACTTAGTTTGAGCAGTCTTTTAAATCAATTAATTTTTTTAATTGAAAGAATTTTAACTTTTATTTTGAAAGAATTTCAGATTTACAAAAAAGTTGCAAACCTAGTACAAAGAATTTCCCATATTCTTCACCCAGAGTTTCAAAAGTTCACATTTAATTACAATTTTCAAAATCACGAAATGAACATCAGTACAATACTGTTACCTAATCTGTAGATCCTGTTCAGATATTGATAATTATCTCACTTTTTTCCCTAGTCTAAGATTCAGTGCAGAGTCACACATGCACTTAATCGTCATGTCTCCTTAAAGTCTCCTTTAATCAGGGACAGTTCCTCAGTCTTTCTGCCAGTGGTTCTTAAACTAGTGTTAGGCTTCCTTTGTACTCAGATTATTGAGGACCCCAAAGCTTTTATTTGGTTTATATCTATTGATATTCACTGTATTAGCAATTAAAACAGATTTTTTAAAAACCTCTTTTAAAAATAATAAAGCCAATACATGTTAATATAAAGACTACATTTTCTAAAATAATATTTAACAAGAAGAGTGGGAGTATTTTACATTTTTGCCAATCTTTTTAATCTCTTTATAGAAAACAAGTAGATTCTTATATCTCATTAGCCCCAAGAGCAATGACAACATCATGTTATGTTACCCTTATAAGGTGAAAGTGAAAAAGGCAAAAAAAAAAAAAAAGAAAAAGTTTTCGTATTATGAAAGATTATATTTTAAAAGTGCTAAAGATTGTGTGGTAAAATACCTCCCTCTCATCCTAGTTTTCCATCCTAGTAACCAACGTTACCAGGTTTTTATAAACCCTTTCAAAGATACTTAATGCATATACAACCTCAGTTTTACCTTTTACACAGAAAACATAGCTATTAGTACATAATAGCTATGTTTTATCTACTATAGAAAATATTCTACATTTTGCCTCTTGGTGTTATATCTTGGAAATCATTCTATATGTCTTTAAATAGATCACTTGTTCTTATAATGACTATATTATTTAAACATATCAACCATATCCCCATTGTTAGACATTTATAGTTTCCATTTTTTAAACAAATATAGCTGCCATGAATAATCTTGGACTTGTTCTGGGAAAAAAAGTAAGATATTTTGATCTTAATAGGTACTGCCAGATTACCATATATAGAGTGTACTATCTTATATACCCCTATCAGTAGTGTATGAGAGTGCTATTTCCCATATCCTCACCAAAACAGTGTTACCAAACTTTTTTCCCCTCCAATTTGGGTGAAAAATGGTATTTCAATGAAGTTTTAAGTAGTATTTTTCTTATGAGTGAAATTAAGCATCTTTTTATGTACTAAGAGCTATGTTTTATTTTTGATAAAACTGTATTTTCTTTGTATATTTCTGTTGGGTAGTATGACTTTCTTGTGCTTTTTTTCTCCATTAAGGAAATTAGTTCTTTGTAAAATGATATTTCTTCCGAGTTTGTCTTTTGACTTTGCTTATGGTGGTTTTGTTTGCCGTGATATATGAATACACACACCATATATGTGTGTGTATATATATATAAACTTAAATACATATGCACATATTTATATATAATTTAAATATATACATCACAGTTTAAAAGTCTTTCCCCACTTTGTGATGACAAAATCTATTTCTTATAATACTTTTAGGATATTTTCACATCACATTTAAATATTTGATCTATTTATAATTTATCCTTATGTGTGGTATAAGCTATGGATTCACCTTTATTTTTCTAGATAGTTTCTTGGTGTCCCCAACTGTACTGAGTAATTATTTTCCCCAGTGTTATGAGATGCCACATTTATCATATATTAAATTCCCAATGTATTGAGTATATTTCTGAATTTAAAATTTTGTTTTATTTTCTTTCTAGTTATGTACTAGTACCACATTATTTTAATTATTGAAACTTTATAATAGCTTTCAATATCTGGTACAGCCAGGCTCTCCCTCATTCTTTTTTCTGGTTATTCCCACTTTGGGTGTGTTTGTAGAATCAGCCTGTCTAGTGAGAACTTTTTTTCAAATATGCATTTTATCTTTGTCTTGGAAGACTGTCTATTTCTGCTTTCAGATATTAGGCTTTTTGAAAGAACCTGTTCCTAACTTGAGTAAATCTCTGTTACTGTTAACTGCACACTATGTGGTAGTGTGAGCTTTGTATCCAGTGCCATAAGTATATAATTTGACATAGTGTATTTGAAAATACCTAAGTGTACATACTGAATTTTAGACTGAATGTTTTCTTGAACTCTTTTATTCTTTTCTTTTGCTTATATACTCTACATTATCAAAGACTATCCTGGTATTTTTGTTGTTCCTTGAAAACATAAGCTATCTTCCTATTTCAGGGCATTTATATTTGTAAATGCGTCTGCCTGGTCTCGAATGAATGAATTCATTCATTCATTCATTCATTATTTTTTAGGTGAGACAACCCATGGTTGACCTCACAGATTGCAAGGACCATGTCAGCTTACAATCCCTTATTTATTTATTTATTTATTTATTTATTTTTACGCCTACAGCACCTGGTCTTCCTAGGTGGTCTCCCATCCAAGTACTAACTAGGCCCCAGCCTGCATAGCTTCTGAGTTCAGATGGCATTGGGCTTGTTCAGGGTAGCATGGCCGTAGACCTGGTCTCAAATTTATTGCGTGTTTTTAATGTGAGGCAGAAAGTACAATGCTTCTTAAAGCTGTTGTTCATGTTTGCTTTTTTGACTCACAGGCTGAGTGTTGTATAGTGGTAAGTGCACTGGACTGTGGGAGACAGGAGACTTGGATTTTTCAATTTTTTTTTAAAAACAAATTGATTTTTATGGTGGTAAAATAGACATAAAATTTACTATGTTAATCATTTTAATTGGACAGTTCAGTGGTTTTAAGTACATTCATATCATGACAATTGTTAACCACCATCCATCTTGAGAACTCTGCATCTGCAAAACTGAAACACTATATCCGTTAAATAGTCACTCCCCATTTCCCCTGGTAATCATTCTACTTACTGTTTATGATTTTGACTACTTTAAGTACCTTGTATAAATGGAATCATACAGCGTTTGTGTTTGTGATTGGCTTATTTCACTTAGCATGATGTCCTCAAGATTCATCTATGTTGTAGTATGTGTCAGAATTTTCTTCCTTTTTAAGGCCAAATAATATTCCATGATTATGTATGTATATATTGCATTTTGCTTATCCATTCATTGGTCAGTGGATACTTCGGTTGCTTCCATGCTTTAGCTATTGTGAATAACGCTGTTAACACTACGGGTGTACAGATATCTCTTCAAGACTCTGCTTTCAGTTCTTTTGGGTGTATACCTAGAAGTAGAATTGCTGGATCATATGGTAATTCTAATTTTAATGTTTTAAGGAGCTGCCATACTATTTTCCACAGTAGCTATACTGTTTTACATTCCCACCATTAGTGTACAAGGGTTCCAGTTTCTCCACATTTTCACCAGCATTTGTTATTTTCTGTTTTTTTTTTGGTAGTAGCTGTTCTATTGGGTATGAGGTGGTATCTCATTATAATTTTGATTTTTATTTCTTTAACGATTAGTGATGTTGAGCATCTTTTCATGTGCTTATTGGCTATTTTTAAATCTTTGTTAGAGAAATGTCATTCAAGTCTTTTGCCCATTTTTTTAATTGGGGTATTCGTGGGTTATTTGGGGTTTTTTCTTTCTGCGTTTTAGTTCTTTATATATTCTGAATGGTAACCCCTTATCAGATATGATTCATTCCACTTCTAAGTATTTATCCAAAAGAAATGAAAGCAATATGTCCACATAAAGACTTGTACACAAATGTTCATAGTAGCTTTATTAGTAATAATTAAATACTGGAAATGGCTCACATGTCCATCAGTAGGTATACAAATGAACAGTGTTGGCATTTGGCATATTCATATAATGGAATACTACTCAGCTATTGAAAGGAAAGAACTGTTGATACTTAACATGGATGGATCTCAGAGTAATTAGGCTAAGTGAAAGAAGTCAGACTAAAGAAGAAAACACTGTATGATACCACTTGTCTAAATTCTAGGAAATGCAAACTAATCTACAGTGACAGAAGATAGATGATTAGTAGTTACAGGGATGAGGCATAAGAGTGGAATGGGTTACACAGGGGCGTGAGGAAACTTTGGAGGATAATGGAAAATTGTTATCTTGATTATGGTAATGGTCTTATGAGTATAAAAATATATGTTATTTCATCAAATTGTACATGCTAAATAGGTGTAGTTTATTATATTCATTATACCTCAGCTGTAATAGAACTGACAGAGTGGTGGAATTAGTGGAGCATGGTAATATTTTATGCTTTCAAATATAATACCACATAAATCATTTGTTTAAGGTCTGTCATTTATTTTGTACATATTTATTACCATTCTTTTCATATTAGATTTTTCAGTTTCTTTAAAGGCAGATGCTATATTTACTGGATTTTATGAGGCCTAGCAGAATTGGTAAGAACTTGGTACTTATTGGTGATGTTGGCAAAACCTATTATAATAGAATAAAAAAGTCATACTTTAATGATACCTATATTCTTGGGCTAGAATTTTGACATTTTATATATACTTATTTAATCTAAAGCAATGTTTTGAACATTTAGAATGCACTACGCTCACCACTGAAAATGTTCCTATTCGCCTGAACATTCTTTGATACTTGTTTTACAGTCACTGAATATATATTAGGTTTAGGTTAGAAAGAGAATTGAATCACTTGAATTTTATTTGGATTTAGCGAGAAGTAAAATGGAATAAAAATTATGAAAATATAATTAATGTGTGGTGGGTCAAAAACTTTTAAGGCTTAATTTACTTGTAGTTTCTTGGTTGTCACATCTAGATATTTCTAATACACTTGTTAATACACTTGTAACCATAGTTTCCTGTGGTTGGGTTGAGGGCAGAGAGAGATGCTGGGGAGAGGGTGAGGGTAATCTAATTATTGCAAAAGGAGAGAACTTAAATTCTGAGACCCAGTTTCAGTGTGTGTGGTGGTGGGAGGGGTTCCCACACAACACCAAGCAATTCTTGAACACCAGGTGGGTGTCCAAGAATTCAACTCAATTCTGATGCTTTCTACCCAGAGATAGCATCAGATTCCACAGCTTAAAGGTTCAGTCCTACAAGACTGACCCCCCTACTCCCCCAGATGCTAGTTGCAGGCCCAGGTTACCTGTTACCTTTGTGTCTGACAGACGTGGTACAGATTGGAGGTTCCCATGACCCCTTACTCGGGATCCTTAAAATTGCTAGAGCTGCTCACAAAACTCAGGAAACATTTTACTTACTAGATCATTGGTTTATCCTAAAAGGATGTAATTCAGGAACAACTAGGTGGAAGAGATGCTTAGGACAAGGTATGGAGAAAGGACATGGAGCTTCCATGCCCTCTCCAGTTGTGCTACAATCCCAGCACTTCCATATGTTCACCAACCCAGAAGCTCTCCGAACCCCATCTTTTTGGGTTTTCATAGAGGCTTTATTACATAGGAATGATTGATTAAATTGTCGACTTGATTCAACCTCTAGCTCCCTTCCCTTTCTTGGAGGTCTGGGGTAAGACCAAAAGGTCCAACCCTCTAATCATGTGGTTGACTCCATTGGCAACCAGTCTCCCCCTTGGGTACTTTTCAGAAGTCACTCTATTACCATAACAAAAGACACCTTTATCACTTTCAAAACTTAGGAAATTCCAAGAATATTGGGAGCTTTGAGCCAGGAACTGGACATCTGAGTGACCAAAATATACTCATAAATCACAATATTGTGGAGTTCCGTGCTTTCATTTTTATTTTTATTTTTCGTTTTACTATCCCTACGTACCATTTAGGGAGCAATTATTGCTTTCTAAAACTGAAAAAATATGGTTTGTGCATTATCATATTTCTCACAACTTTGGGAAGTAGGTCTCATTGCTATTTTATCAATAAAGAAACTAAGACTTGACATATAAGACTTTACCCAAAAATATATAGCTAGTATGTGGCTTTAAAAAACTGGCTCACTGCAAAGCCCAGGCTCTTAATTACTGTGCTAAATTAAATTGTTTCTTTGTTGATCAGGCAGCCATTTCCAGGATTTTTTAAAAAATGTCCCTTTGAATGCCAATTACCTTTGGAGAATCGATTTTATAACATATAGACATATAAACACATATTTGACCCCTTATTGAAGAATTACTATATAACATTTTATTCTTCGTGAAGTATTCTTGCTTAGGAGAGACTTTCTTAGAATTGGAAGTATTAGAGAACACAAGATTTCTAAGCATTTTTGTGAGCACATAAACTATTTTTCAAAGTCAGGCAGTAAATAGAAGGCTTTAATAAAATGCAACCTATGAAAGGATCCTGAAATTATTATCAGCTACTCACTAGACAGTGTCACTTTGACAGCATTTCTCACTTAATGCAACACTATATTTTAGCATTTTACATTCTTATGTTTGCACATTCATTCATTCATTCACAAAATGGTTTAAGCCAAGGAACCTTAACTGCCTGTTCTTTGTAGTCACTGTGCTTTTAGTAAAGTTTTTCTTTGGCTATATTTAATGAATAAACACAAGGAAGTTTGATTAAACTGTATTTGTGACTGAGAGAGAGAACATTCGTCAAACTAGTAAATATCTACTGAACTTAATTACATCTTTCCCAATTCCGTCTCAACTCTTAGGTTTCTTATCTATGCATTTGGTCAGTAGTGTATAAAACAAGGAGGTCAAGAGAAAGATTTGTTTTGAGTGTGAATGACTGGGTTGGGAAAAGATGTGCTAAATCACGAATTCCCTTAGGAGGTGGCTGGGAAAATGTTGCCCTTTATAAAATAGAAGCATGAGAAGAAATAATGACTTTAAGAATAGAACCATTGAATAAATTTTCAGTGTAGCAAAGCATAAAGTATGTGTTACCGTTGAAACCATCTGAAATGACCTACAGTGAAGGAGAAAGAACATAAATTGGACTCTTTTTTAAAATCTGAAAAACATGGCTAAGTTTTATTTCTAAATTTTGTGTTCATCCATTTACTCCAGAGAGATTTAAGATCGGCTCTGGGGCAGTTGAATAAAATTTGAGACACTGAAGGCATTTTGAAATGTAACACATTATATATTTATTATGAGTGTGTTTTTTTTTTCTGTTTTTTTTTAAGTGACAAATTGATGATATAAGAAATTTGAAATTATGATTTCTAAAGATAAACTTCAAGATAATGTATTAGAATCTAGTAGAATCTAGTTTGGCTTTTTCTTGATTTTCAGTGATTTTAATAGGAATTGTCTTCAGTTGGTTTATTTATTCTGCTCCTTATTCCTTTGCTATTCGAGGTTATCAGGAATTTCATTTTGATAGTCTTTACTGGGTTTTTAGAAGGGAGTCTCTTGTGAAACTATGATATAGCTGACATTGTTCAAAGCATTAGTTGCTGTATGTGATGAAAAAGGATGAAAAACAGCTTAAAGTGTATACTTTCTTGTGCATATGTTTGAGGAGAATATTGCCACAAGAGAAAACTTACAGAGTTTTATCTTAGTTTGAACTGAATATACAGAAGAGAAACTTATTTTTCCTGTTTTGACTGCCCTTACACAAAAGTATTCAAGAGACATTGACTTTTTTTTTTTCCCCCCCTGCTCACGTGTCACATGATGTTTTTCTGTTGAGGGTGAAATTAGGCAGATTTTCAGGGTATTTCATGTGATATTTCAGGAGTCTTGCCATCATGTACTCACTCTGAGGCTTTTTGGGGACATTTTTTGGGACTTGTTCTGAAGTTGTTAAGAACCCTTGTCAGAAGTGCTTCAGTCTATATCACAGAGGCTTCAGCAAATACTTCCTCTTTCAGTTTTCATGGCGAGGGATTACTTCTGTCCCTTCGTTGGTCATTAACAATTTGCTTTTGGTAGTAGATATCTGAGTTGTACTTTATGGTATTTATTTGTGCATCTTTATTTCAAAAAGTATTTGGGAATTATGGGCTTCTGAGGAAAGCTCTTTGTCTTCATGCACCTTCATCTTGAGATAGTAATTGATCATGGGAGTAAAGAGTAATTTTGGGAGTTGGGAATGTCTGGGAGATACTATAGATTATCTGTACTGTCTCCTCAGGGTATTCCTCTCCTTTATTTTTTTCTATTAACATGATTTCTCTCTTTTTCATGCTTATTTATTCATTCATCTTTGACATCCATTTATATACACATACATATGCATATATACACATATATGCATGTGTTTTGTGTACACACACACACACACACACACACACACACACACACAAACACACACACACGGAGTAGTCATCACTTAAACTGCAGCTTTAAGGAAACTGACGTATAAGGAAACCAATTTTACCCTAGGCTAATCGATATAAATAAGTGTTAAATTCCTGTGGCATATTTCTGGTCACAAAAATATCACCAAACTTTTAAATAAAGACTTAAAACACTTCTAATACTAAACATTGAAATAAATGTGAGCTATATATACATTTAAGAAAGCTGAATAAAAACAAGTAAAATAATTATTTTTAACCTATTCATTTCTGTTCAGGGGCTCAGGTGACCAGAGTATCCTGGCAACTCAGGGCACAAGGCGGGACCCAACACTGGACAGGACAAAAACCCTTCCATCGCAGGGTGCACTCACATACTCACCCACCCACACTCAGACTGGGACAGCTTAGATATGCCAGTGAAACTTATGTGCACAGTTTTGGGAATGTGGGAGGAAACTGGAGTATCTATCATAAGTCTAACCTTCACTAAGTTGAGGACTGTCTGTACTAGCTTTCTTTTGATTTTCAGACTTCAGTGTTTGTATGGTATCTTTCTCCATTGTTTTATCTTTTCCCATCTAGGTCTTTCATTTAGATGGCATTGAGTTTGATCTTACTTTTTTAGCTAAATTTAAATTTGTCTTTTAACTGGTGTTTTTAGACAATTCACATTTAAAGCAATAATTAATATAGTTACATTAAACTTGGCATCTTGCTACCTGTTTTCTATTTATTGCATTTTTTTTCTTTTTTTCCTTCTGCCTCCTCTGGTGTGAATTGGGCTTTTTTTTTTTTTTTCCTTTTTTTAAATCTATTGACTTAGTTATACTTTTTTCAAATGTTTTTTAGTGGTCGACTTTGGGTATTCATTTTTAAATAATCTGAGATTACCATCAAATGATACTATATCACTTCATATGTACTGTATGTATCTTATTATAGTATGTTCCTAATCCTTTCACTGTCAATGTCATTATACATTTCACTACGTATGTTATAAATACCCAATATATTGTTACTGATTTAAAGCCATCTTTCAGAGCAATTAAAAATATGAAAAAGGTTCTGTTTTACTTTTATTCTTCATTTCTTTGTGTTGATCCAAGCTTCTCACCTTTATCATATTCCTTCTGTCTAAAGGACTTGCTTTAATATTTTTTGTAGGGTGGGTTTGCTAGCACTGAATTCTCTGTTTCTGATTGGGAAAATCTTTTACTTAAGAAGGATATTTTCACTGGGTATAGAATATTTGTTGGGCAGTTTTTCTTTCAACATTTTAAAGTTGTCATTCAACCTTTTCCTTTAGAGTCGTTACCATATTAATCATGTTTTAAATTTCGTCTGAGAGTTCCAAAATCTGTCATATCCGAGTCTAGTTCTGATGATTGCTTTGTTTCTGCAGCTGTGTTTTTATTACTGCTTTTAGCTTCCTTCATAATTTTTGTCGAAAAGCTGACCATGTTGTATAGGACAGGAAATACTAAGGTAGATATTTGACATGCTTGGAGAAGACTGCAGGTTTCCTTTTCTCGTTCTTTAGGGTGGAATTTGCGTTAATCTGTTAGGGATTGGGCAGTGTTTGAAGTTTATTATTGCTATCGTTATCAGAGTTGACATTTGTAGTTGCCATGGAAACCAGAGACTTCAAATTTCTCTGATGTCTTATATCTCCCTGCTTGGCCTTTGGATTTTCTCTTGTGCTGTTCTTCAGAGTGAATCTGCCTCTTGCAGCTGTATTCCACTATTATTTTTGCTCATGTTAGCATGGTAATGGAGAGTGAGGGGAGTTCTCTGATGATCTGTTAAGCCTCAGATTTAGGCAGGTACTAGAACCTGGGTCTTGGAAGTGTAGCCTTCACCAGACTTTCCACTCCATTTCCATGGGTAGAGCATCTACCCTTCTTTTTCCCCAATTGCAGTGTCTAGGATAGGTTTTTTAAGCCCCTTTTTTTTTCTTTTAGCTAAGGTTTTTAAAGCCTTTCTCCCTCTGCATTAAGATTAGTGTTACTTTAGAAAGATAGCGAAGATTATGTCAATCTTCCTTTCCTTCAGCTATTGTGGAATTCAACCCGCCTTCTTGGGGTACAGGCCTTGATTAATTTTTCCTTGCAGATTAAGCCTTGCAGATTTGTTCCATAGGGAGGTAGGGGAAATAGGTCTGGGCTGATTGGCATTGGCTGCTGTTCTACTCTCCAAGCTCTACAGGAGTGGGCGAGGGTAAGGATGGGGAGCTTTCTTTGTATTCTCTCAGATCCCCCCTGTTGAGGTTCCTGGAGGAAAAGCCTATAATAGAGTGGGAATTCTCTTATGATCGCAGCCCCCAAGGTCTTTACACTCTTGTATTAGCCCATTTTTAGACTTCAGCAGTTGTCAAAATTTGTGGTTTAATCTTTCTAACTGCAGCGGGGTTCATCCATGCTCTTGCAACTGTATTTTCTGTTTATGCTTATGTGACCTTTTCTATACTTTCTATTGTTAACTGTCCTCTGTCTTCATATTTTAGATGTGATTCTTGTAAGCACCATTATAGTGGAATCTTGTTTTTTATTTAGTGTAATGTTTTTTGTCTTTTGGTCTAGTTACATGTAATGTCATTACTGGAATATTTGAGTTTACATTTGACATCTTACATTTTGCTTTTTATATGTTCTCCTTGTTTGTGATCTTCTCTTATTTTGCGTTTATTAGAGTATTTTAATTCTTTTTTTTTCTTTCTATTAGCATGGTAGTTATATACTCTTGTACTATTTTTTTAAATGTTCACCCTAGAGATTAAAAAAGATTTTCTTTCTTTTTCAAAATATGTAAATTTATTTTTTCAACACATAATATAGTCAGAAGGTACGAAATTCAAAAGATACAAAAGGTTATATGGTAGAAAGTTCTATCTCACATCTGCCAGCCAGTCATCTGGCCTCTACTAGCCCCAGATATACTGTATTTACTGCTAGCTAAGCTGGAAGTCTTGGCTTATATCTATCTTCCTGCTTATTCATCTGTCTACTCTTTTCAAAGCTCAGTTAAAGCCTCTTCCTCCTTCATGAAAATTTCCCAGACAAACCTAATTCTAACTGATCTTCCTGATTTCTAATGGAAATTGCAGTTTTCTTCACACATTTTAGAACTTAATTATGTGATTTTGTGTTGTTTTCTTTATGTTTCAAATGTGTAAATATTATTTTCTACCCTAGATTGTGAGTTCCTTGAGGGCATGGTAATATGCTTTACTTGGTCTATGTAATGCTGAGCACATAGCAGATGCTCACAAAATACTCATTTAGTTAAATTGTTTCTCTGGTAATGGCTGTCAGAAGCTAGTTTTCCAGGAAATTTTCAATTTTGCACATGGATTCTCAATTGTACAGTGGTAGCTGTAGTGTTTAGAGTTGCTTTTGAGTGCAAAATTAGGTACAGAATTAGTACTTGAAAAAAAAATTGCTTATAAGATTGTGTTTTCATGTACTTGTTTTATGTTTTTTGTTACTTTAAGATTAGAATTAATGGAATATTCATTTCTAATTCCATATCATAGTGTAAAAATATTTTTTGCTACTTATGATATGTGCCACTTTCTTTTTTAAGTACTGACAAGTTAATATTTTTTCCAAAATATCTTCTTTCTTAGTTTTTCTTAATTACGTTTTCGAATTTGTAGAAAATACTAAAAAATACTGGAAAAAATTACCCTATTTCTACCAGAGAGATAAACATTAACATTTTATGTACATACTTAGGGGTGTGTGTGTGTGTGTGTGTGTGTGTGTGTGTGTGTGTGTGTGTGTGTGTGTGTGTGTGTGTAGTAGATAAGTTCTCCCTTATAAGTTTCTCATTTTGTAATTCTTAATGTTTGCTTTTCAGCTTTTCCTAAAAGGATTCCTGTATATCTTAAAAGTGCTTGAGGAAGAATGATAAAGGCAAGTATCCAGCTCTTTGTAGTGAGTGAAATAACTTAGTTCATAGCCAAACCAAAAAGCTTTGGTCACCATATCAAAAAAAAAAAAAATTGGAAAGAAAAACTTAAAGAAAAAGAATTCACATATAATTTGGAATTAGAACACCCTCCTAAACATTTAACAGATTTTAGAAACATAATTTTTAAACTTATTTCTGATATTAATTCAGAACAACTTGTTTCTTGAATGTGAACTAATGGTGTATTATATCTTTGGCAAAACTGTTGTAGAAAAATGGTTAAAAATTCAGAGACTTTGACAAAGTTAACTGCAATACCTGATCTGTAGGTGGTTACCTTTTCCTCTTCTTTTCCAGCTTTTCACTCCTTCCCTTAGCCCCTTTCTGCCATACCCTTCTTTTCCTTTTTCTCTTTCCCTGCTTCCTCTGGTTTACTTATAAGAACTTTACTTTTCAGAGAAGCTGACTGAATTAAAGAGAAGCCAACGTTTCCTTCTTACAAAAGCACACTTAGCTTTGCAGTTGAACTTGCATGTGTTAAACCAGGGATCTCAATGTGGTTATTTGGGAAATTTAATAAACCGAGCAACCATTGTTATTAGTTTGAATTTTACTGTCTTACAGAAGAAAATAAGGGAGTCCTAAAAAACTTTGCCATTATTGAATTCCTTTAGTGCTTGCATGCATACTATCAGCAATTTTATAGAGTTAATTATTGCTCATTACTGGCTTTGGTATTTTTTTTTTTTTTTTGGCACAGCATTTGACCTTTCTGAATATTTGGCTTATATTGAAAGTGACCTTAAAGATTTTCTGTTGGCCTACAGAAATTTAGCAAGCTTCAAAATTTTGACCGTATTTCTTGTTTTTGTCGATATCACAGCAGTAATGCAGATGATAGCCATAATCATCATTTTATCATTAATACACTGGGTGATATTAATGATACAAACCAGTATCATTTTATCATTAATACACTGGGTTGTTTTTCAAAATTCTTATCTTACCACTTGATGTTTAAAGCACAATTTAGGGTGCCATGGTAGGTAAGCCTCTGCTAGTTAGTATGGTTATGTCTTGCCTTTTGAAATCCCAGAATTTATTACTGTTCTATTACACAATCTTTGCAACTATGTAGATAGCCTGTACAAACTTTGGCTTGGAAATTGACAACCTGTTTCTAGGTTTTCCTAAGAATGCTGGCATTTCCTTATAATTAGTCATTTTGAATTATATGAAAATAAATGATGTCCAAATGTTAGTGAAATGTCAAATGAAGTCACTGACATATAAAATGTACCCAATTTTCCAATTTTTTTTTGAAAAATGAGAAGCCGATGACCACTTGATTAGTTTATACCACTGCCCCAAAGAAGCCGATTTGCTAAAAAATTCCTAATACATTTATATATGAGAAAAATAGATTATTTGGTTTTCCAGCTAACCTTGACACCATTCCTTATTCATGGTGTCTTTTATTCTTATCAGAGAAACTGATACATTTTACTTTCAAAAACAATAAGAAAATGGGTTGTATTACTTAAGTAATGAAATAAGGATAAAAATAAATTGCTTCATTATAAGCCTGCCACTTTCACATCTTCCCATCTTCTTTGGGTCTGAATAGCCAAGTGCAAGAGATTAATTGATGTAGTGTTACTGGATTATTTTGGTAAATTTTCTCTGAGGTGTTCAATGTTTTGCAGAGTGGAAGTAATTCAATAACTATTAGCCTGTCCTACAAATTCATGAGGGAAGGTGAGGATAATTCAATGCATATACTATGGCAACATGTTTGTCCACAAGGAGCCCCAGAAAACTCCAGTAGAGGCCAAGACAGTCATTAATCTAATAAGGATTAAGGGTTTCTTTCTTGGCTTTCCCAAAAAGAAAAGGAAAAACAGAAGCAATGCACAATCAGGAAAAGGTCAGAGGCCCCAGTGGTGTGGCAAGAGTTCAGTGTGGCTACAAAGAATTTGGGTAAAAGGCAGTGAAATTTCCTATTCTCATGGCTGCTACTCATTTGCCTAGTTTGGGAGAAAAAAATTTTATGGTCTTTAGAAAGAGGAAGATACTATTAGTAAGAGACAAATGTCTTTTACCTTGTCGCACTGTTTATGCTTCTGGGTCATGAAGAGATCAGGAGATGGGAAAATAGGCATGAAAGAATACGGACAGCAGAGTCACAATGACAGTGCCCATATACATGGTAAGAAGGTCTTCTGAGAGTAAGAAAACTAGTGGGTTTGCATTCTTCTCTCTGAACTCTATTAGCCTTGAGTTCACAGTAAACTTATATCCAGCTAATTTATGCCTTCTAGATTGCTTCTTGGTGGAAAGGAGTCCTCATTTCTCCAGAACATGACCACCATAGTGCTTCATTGATAGTAACTTAGACTGTTCAAAGTACTTGGTGTAGTGTAGGGAGTTTTAAAGCCCTTTGAACAATAAATTGAAGGAAAATATGGAAATAACTTCTTCCTATGCCATATTTGTCCTCTCTAGCAGGTTCTGTGCATTAATAGTTTTGTTTTATACATTTGCAGAAACTCAATATAAAAATAAACACTTTCTATTATGAAAAATCTCATACCTACAATTTCCCCTTCTTTTTTTGCATGTGAATTTTGTAACCATGGCAGTTGTGCTGACCTTACATTTCTTAGTTTCAGCTTCCTTTTAATTTCCTGCATTTAATGTTGGCGTGTAGTTGCTATTTGACCTTTCTATTTCTCTACTCTTTTATCATATACCAGTTACTGTGTTACTTCTTTGCTTTTGAATTTGTGTGGATATATGGGAAACTTGTGTTAGGGGTGATAGTATTCAGAGAAAAGGATTTCTTAGAATCTCTTTTCTTGATAGCTGGTACTGAAGAAATCTCTAGTCTCTCTGAAGATAGACTCTGTCTGGATCATTCACTCATATGGTGCCAGAAGGTCATTTGTGTTTCAGCGGATAATTCAACTTGCATGATTTTTATTCATATTTTCTTCTTAAAAGAGCAAACCTATCACCCCTAGTTACCAGTGACCTTGATGAATATGAATAGCAAGAAATCTCTCCTTTCCATTAAAATCCACATACAGTTAAGTTGGGATCTCCACTTCTCATTATTACTGTTTGAATTTACTGAGTTTCAGCATATGGATAATTAACTTTAGTTGTGAATGAGAGGAATTAAAATGCCTCAGCAAGACCGTACATATTGAATGGTCTGGTCTTTCGATTTCCCAAGCAGTGTCTATTTGTCAGCTATTATGGTTTCCATCCCAAGATGACTCCTCTAGTATTCATTTCTTCATATGTTGAAACTTGTAGGGATTTTTTTAAAAACATTGCTGTTTTCATTTCATATGTACCCATTTCTGAGCTTTTTCCTCTTATTCTAGAAAATAATCATTACCCATTATCTAGGAAACATTTTTAATCTTCTGATTAAAGATTGCTTAATGACCGTACCTATTTGTTTGGTTAATGGCATGTTTTTCTTTGTTTTAACATTGGAGTTTCTGCATGGATTTATAATACAAGGTTCTTTTTTTTTTTTTTTTTTTAACATTAGATAGGCATGAAGCCTCCGTCTTACAGCTGCATGTGTAGTTACTATTGAAGCAAATGCCTACCTAACTTGACAGTCTTGGTGTGTTTAAAATTTTTTGAGTTTGCAAATAAGCATATTAAGTCTACTGATGGAGCCTTCAGGCAGTGAACAGTTATATGAGGACCCTGATCCTGGAGGCAAATCCCAAGATGCAGAGGCCAGAAAGCAGACAGAATCCGAACAAAAGTTGTCTAAAATGACCCACAATGCTTTGGAGAACATTAATGTGATTGGCCAAGGCTTGAAGCATCTCTTCCAGCACCAGCGCAGGAGGTCATCAGTGTCTCCACACGATGTGCAACAAATTCAGGCAGATCCAGAACCTGAAGTGGATCTGGAAAGCCAGAACGCATGTGCTGAGATTGATGGTGTTCCCACCCACCCCACAGCTCTGAATCGTGTCCTGCAACAGATCCGAGTGCCACCCAAGATGAAGAGAGGGACCAGCTTGCATAGTAGGCGGGGCAAGCCAGAGGCCCCAAAGGGAAGTCCCCAAATCAACAGGAAATCTGGCCAGGAGATGGCAACTGTTATGCAGTCTGGCCGACCCAGGTCTTCATCAACTACTGATGCCCCTACCAGTTCTGCTGTGATGGAAATAGCTTGTGCTGCTGCTGCTGCTGCTGCATGTCTACCAGGCGATGAGGCTACTGCAGAGCGGGTAAGTCTGTTAGAGTATCTTTTTCTGTTAACTTATTGTTCTTTGTATGTAGGGTTCTCCAGACTTTTCTTTGGTAACTAAAAAGAGATAATCTCAGCAAGAGATATCTCAAAGTTATGGTAAAAGATAGTTTCCATTTTCACTAAATAAAGGAGATGAATAATAATTACTGCAGCTAATAAATGCATGCTTATAATTACTATTTGCTTTCTAACATATTGCTATATTTTATCCTTTTGCTAAAATCTTTAGTATACTTAATGTCTTTATGTATTAAAAGTCTCAGTTTTATGGTAGAGGAATAAAGATGCTTTGTTTTTCCTTTGATTTGCACATGAATTGGTTTTTTACATTAATGAAGGTAATGAATAAAGTTCTAGAATATGAGTTTGTGCTTAGTGTGGAAATATACCAAATTGCTTATAATTTTCAAACACACTGTATCACATCAGCATTCAGTATACATTTTGCTTTTTGTAGTAAAACATATTCATTTTTATAATTTGCTCTTAATAAACAGGTGGGTTTTTTTGTTTGTCTTTCGTTTTGTGATCTGCCTGGATGGGAGAACTAGGCATAACAAATTTAGGGGAAACTCCTTCCATGAAACTCTCACCTCACCTCTCAGTTATGGTTCATTGAAGCACATATAAGAAATAGTTCTCCTAGAGTTTGAAAACTCAGGTACTTGTAGCCAGGCAGGTAGTGAAAATGAGTGAACTCAAGTGTTATGGAGCTTGGAGAAATTGAAGAGTACATGCCTTGTCTAAAGGGACAACATCTTCTTAGCTTTAGCTGATTATTGTCATTTAGGACTGTGAGCCGAATCTTGCAAGGGCTTCTGATTTTTCTAAAGAAACTGGAAAGCTTAGATGAGTAATCTTTTGATTTTTAATATATTATTCAAGCCACACAGAACAAACACATTTGTGGCCAGGTCTCTCCTATAAGTCACCATCTTGCTATCTTTTGGCTTTACTTCTATGTGTTCCTCAAGGTTTTTTGTGATAGTCAATCACTTTTCTGTATCGCTTCTGGCACAGGTAAGTTTATTTTACTGGATATTTATCCTGGATTTAAATATTGAATCTCGTACCTTTAAACCTCTCCTAATTGTGACATTACAAACAGATAATGGACAGTATATCATTTTAAGAAGTTAAACCTGTCAGAATACAGATTCACCAGAATAACAGAATCATCAGAATAATGATTCATATCATTAAAGTTTTAAAATATAATTAAGGAAAAGTAGCATATATTTATGTGCATAATAGTTATCTTTAAAGACATTTGGTCATGGATTACACAATCTAGTTCACAATAAAAACTAACAGTTCAACTGTATAATTTGTCTTAATCTGTACCAGAGACAATTAAGAAATTTATTACTAGTGATTCTTGGATTACAGACTTTTATGTTAAAAAGAAAAATATGAGTAAAGTATACTTTGTGCATTCGTGTTGTTTGTTTTGGAAATCTTCATAGAAAGAGAGCAAAGAGAGAATATTCTTTTTTCAAAAAACTATTTCTTTAATGTTCTTTGTCAATTTTATTGACATATTTACAGTAAAACTCACCAGTTTTAAATGTACAATTGGATTAGTTTTGAAAAGTGTATAGTCATATAACAACAATAATGATATAGAACATTTCTGTCACCCAAGAATGATTTCTCATGCCCCTTTGCTGCAGTCAGTCTTCTTTTCTCCATCCCTTGGCTCCTGGCTTATCTGCTTTCCTATTATTATTGTTTTGCCTTTTCTAGAATTTAATATGTTCATGGGATTATACAGTATAGTCTTTTGAGTTTGGCTTTTTTTTATTTGGCATAATGCTTTGGAGATTCACTTGTGTTGTTGCATCATTCCTTGTCATTGCTGGGTGGTATTCCATTGTGTATCTATTTATGCATTCACTGGTCGATAGATATTTGGATCATTTTCGTTTTCTGGCTATTATGAATTAAACTGCTATGAAGTTTTGTATATAGGTCTTACAGACATGTTTTCATTTCTCTGAGTTATGTGGTAAATATATCTGCACTGTTTTACTCACAAGACTTTTGACACCAAATGTGTGGGTTTTTTTCCACAACAACAACCAGTTATGACACCAACTCAATATCCTGTAATTCAATTCGTTTCTGACAGTAACTGCCAGGAGTTAACATAGACCTCACGGGTTACTGACTCAGTCCCACAAGACTGCCCCGACTTCAGATATCAGTTGCAAGTCCCAGGTTGCCACTTGTACTTCTGACCAACTTAAATCCGGTGTTTTTACAATTTCCTCCTGAGGTTTAGTAATTTGCTAGAACGGTTCACAGAACCCAGGAAAGCACTTTACTTATGTTTACTGGTTTATTATAAATGATACAACTCAGGAACAGCCACATGAAAGAGATGCATAGGGCAAGGAATAGAGGGGATTTTGGTGGTGCATAGCTTCCATGTCCTCTCTAGGCACACCACCCTCCCAGCACTTGTTCACTAACCTAGAAGCTCTTTAAACATTGCCATTTCGGGTTTTTATGGCAGCTTCATTACATAGCCATGGTTAATTAAACCGTTGACCACTGGTGATTAACTCAGATCTCCAACACCTCTCCCCTCCCAGCAGTTTGGGAAGTGGGGATGAAAGTTCCACTCCTCTAATCATGCCTTAGTCTTTTTTGGTAAGCTATCTAGGGGAGGTCACCAATCATCTCATTAGCATATGAAAGATATTCTTACACTCCCGAGATTCCAAAAATTTTAGGAGCTCTGTGTCTGGAACAAAGAACAAATATATACTTATCACAGTATATATTTACCTCATAAAGTGACTATCATTTTGCATTTCTACCATCTAAGTTGTTGCAGATGGCAAGATTTCATTTTTTATGGCTGAGTAATATTTCATTGTATATATGTACCATCTCCTCTTTATCCATTCATCCATTGAAGGATACCCTAGTTGCCTCCATTTATTGGCTATTGCAAATAATGCTGCAGTGAACATGTGGATTCACATGTCCCTTTAAAGTATTGTTTTGGGTTTCTTTGGAAAAATACCCAGAAGTGGGATTACTGGGTCCTTCTTTGTCTCTTACAGACTTTGTTTTAAAGACTATTTTGTCTGGTATAAGTGTTGCTACCCCAGCTTGTTTGTTTGTTTCTGTTTTCATGAAATATCTTTTTTAATCCACTTACTTTCAGTCTGTGTGTCTTTCGATCTGTAGTGAGTCTCTTGTAGGCAGCATATATAAGGGTCTTGTTTTCTTATCCATTCAGACACTCTATCTTTTGATTGGAGCATTTAATCAATCTACATTTAAAGTAATTGTTGATAGATATGTAGTTAATGCCACTTTATTAATTATATTTTTGACCTTTCTTCTTCCTAAAGAAGTACTTTTAACAATTCAAGTAATACTGGTTTGGTGTTGATAAACTCCTTTAGCTTTTTCATGTCTGGGAAGCTCTTTATCTGACTTCAATACCAAGTGATAGCTTTGCTGGATAGAGTAATCTTGGTTGCAGGTCCTTGCTTTTCATCACTTTGGATATTTTGTGCTAGTCTCTTGTGGCCTGCAAAGTTTCTGTTGAGAAATCAGCTGACAGTCTTATGGGAGCTTTCTTGTAGGTAACTAACTGCTTTTCTCTTGCTGCTTTTAAGATTCTCTCTTTGTCTTTACCTTTGGCATCTTAATTATGATGTGTTTTGGTATGGGCCTCTGAGTTCTTGTTTGAGATTCTGTGCTTCCTAGGTTTGTATATTTATTTCCTTTGCCAAATTAAGGAAGTTTTTTTGTCATTATTTCTTCAAATAGGTTTTCAATTCCTTGCTCTTTCTCTCCTCCTCCTGGTACCCCTATGATACAAATGTTGGTATGCTTGATGATGTTGTAGAGGCTCCTTAAACTATCCTTATTCTTTTGGATGTTTTTTTCTTGTTGCTGTTTTTTGATTGGGTGTTTTCTGCTTCCTTATTTTCTAAATTGCTAATTTGATCTTCTGTTTCGCCTAATCTACTATTGATTCTCTCTAATATAGTCTTTTTTTTTTTTTTTTAAGGCAAGGCAACCCTTGGTTAACCTCATAGATTACAAGGACCTTGTCATCTTATAATCCCTTATTTTTATTTATTTATTTATTTTTTTACGCCTACAGCTCCTAGTCGCTAATATATTCTTTATTTCAGTTATTGTATTCTTCATTTCTGTTTGGTTCTTATGTTTTCAGTCTCCATTTTTATGTTTCCTATCTCTTTCTCGAAATTCTTACTGAGATCAGTGTTTTTGAATTCTGTATCTGTTAGATTGCTTGTCTCTATTTAGTTTAGTTCTTTTTCTGGAGCTTTCTTTTGTTATTTCATTTGGGACATGTTTGTCTCCCCGTTTTGGCTGCCTCCCTGTGTTTGTTTCTATATATTAGGTAGGGCTACTATGTCTCCTGATCTTAGTAGAGTGGCCTAATGTAGTAGGTGTCCTGTGGGGCCCAGTGGTACAGTTTTCCCTGGTCATCTGAGCTGGGTGCTCCAGGTATATCTCTTGTATGGGTTGTGTGTGCCTTTTGTAGTTGAGATTTCAGGAAAGTCTGTAGTGTGAGCCAAGATAGGCCATTTGTATGGAAAAGCCACTGGAAGCAGCCGGGGTGGGCCAGTAAGTTGTGTGGGGCAAGGTCTCAGGGAATCACTAGGGCAGGGTGACCATTGTTAGCTTGGTTGATGGAGACTCAAATATGGCAACTGCCTATGTCTTCATGCTGGGAGAGGGGAGGGTTCAACAAAGGAATAATGGATTCTGCCAGCACTTCTCTCTGGGGGAAAGCTGCCCCTCCAGCCCTTGCCCTGAAGCCAGGCAGTTCAGTTTCTCCCCGTATGTCTCTGGCACCTTTCAAGCTGCTGCCCTAGCACTGGAGTTCGCAGTGAGTGAGTACAAGCGTGGGACCTTTAAGAAGAGTTCTTGGGACTCCAGCAGCCACATCTCACTCAGCCACAATTTCTGCTGGTTTTCACAGCCAGAAGCTGTGGGGATTTATCTTCCTGGCTCTGGAACCCTGGAGTGGAGAGCCTTGTGTGGGGTCGGGGCCTCTCACTCCTTGGTGTGTGTAGGGGGAACCTCCGCAAGAGAGATATCCCTCTCAGTTTTTAACCACCACACGCAGATATGGTACCAGCCTATTTTGCATTTCCACTCCGGCTACCAGTTTCAAGGTGACTTTTTCTGTTTATTCATAGTTGTAAGACTTCTGTTCAGCTGGCCTTTAGGCATTTCTCAGTGATGGTTGCTTTATAGTTTAATTCTAATTTTGATGTGTTTGTGAGAGGAGACAAGCACAGTGTTTACCTAAGTACTACCATCTTGACCAGAACCTGCAATTTTCTATAAATGCTTTTTGATATGAAAATTTAAAAAGTTAAAATTTTGGTCTCCAGCCATGCCACCCTGGACATACCCAATCTCGTCTGATCTCGGAATCTAAGCAGGGTTGGGCCTGGTTAGTGCTTGGATGGGAGACCACCTAGGAAGACTGGATGCTGTAGGTGTGGAAAAAAAAAAAAGTTAAATTTTTGAATTTGAAAGAAAGATGCTTAATGTAGAAAACTTTGAAAATTCAGAAAAGAAGAAAAAAAATAACTTGTCAATATTTTGGTGTATTTTCTGTTGACTATACTACTTATATATGAAAAAATATATATAAGAAAATTTCAATTTAATTAAGATTAATTTATTTAATTAAGGTTAACATTTTTAAATAAAACTAGAACTTGTTAAATACACGGTTTTGTATTTTTGAAAAAACGTTATCATGAGCATTTTTAGATATCCATAAATATTCTTTGTAGATTTTTACTGATTGCATAACGTTAACAACATATTTTGTGGTAATATCATAGTTTGTGTTGGCCATTTTTATATATTGAATTGGAGATGCAGAAATGAAAATATTTAAATTTCCAATGTAATTTCCTTAACAAAACAATATATGAAATGTTAATCAAGAAATAATTTAGAAATACCTAGTTGGTAGTGATTATAGTGATAGCTGCTATTCATTGTGTGCTTATTATGTGGCAGGCAGTGTATTTTAAACACATTATATAATTTTCTCATTAATTCTAAAGCTGCTCTACTTTTTGTATTTTCTCTCTTTTTTTTAATTGATGAAATAGCAGAGGCATAGAGAAGTTAAGTATATCCATGGTTTCCCAGCTAGCTCGTTTCACAAATAAAGTGTTTCAGAACTGTAATAATAAATCTAGGCTATTTATATTTTGAGTAGCTAGATTTTAGTAACTGTTCCATGCTAGGCACTGATTTAAAAACCGCTTTTACCTACTATACCAAAGTGTCTCCCCATTTTTATATATTGGACATTGGTCTAAGTACTTGGGAGATATAAAGAATATACAGGAACTAAGTATATTTTTTCTTAATTTCATTTGTGTGTAAAATAGAAACAATCAGCTATTTGCATTTAATTTATGAAGATTCAGGGTAGCATTTCATACGTAACGTGGTCTTATTTCATATCCTTCTGTTAGATTTTTAAAAATAGCCGCTACATAAGATTGTTTCTGTTATACCTACTGTTTATGTTTAAAGTTCTCTAGGGTATCTCTGAAAACTTTCTGATCCTGGACTCTGAATTTATAATCTAGTTAGTGATATGGCAACGTAAAACAGTATATGATAAGGGATATGGACAAACTGAGAAAAGAAAGATCATTCTTGGTCGAAGTGAATAAAAAACTAAGAGGAGGAGGTGGGTGTTTTGATTTGAGTTTTGTAGGAGAAATAGGGTTTAGATATGTGAGTATGTGGGATTAGGAGAAAGAAGGGTTATTTCAGAAAGGGAAATGGTATGAGCGAGGAAAACAAAATTTATTGGTGGCATAGTCAGAGTGGTTAAAGAAGCATGCATGTCAGATATTTTTTGGAATGAGGTAGGGTATAAATTTGTCTATTTCATCTCATCTATTCAATGTATTTGATCAAACTTATGAGTGCCTGTTATATGCAAGATATTCTGAAAAATTCTGTGGTGGACATAAATGTATAACACTTGATCCTAGCTCTTATTTTTAACACTAGCAGGAAAGATAAGATGCACATAAAGTAACTTGTGAATTTAATAAAGCACTTTAACATGAATTATCTCACTTGATCTTAATAATTCCATGAGATGGTAACGAAGATTCTTACTGTCATTATTTCACAAACTAGGAAACAGATTTCAGGGGCACACAACTTGTAAATAAGGGGTGAATTTTTTGATTTCTGTATGCTAGTTCTCTTTCTGCAGCACTGTGTTGCCTCCACAATATCATACAAGGGAGAATGTCATAAGTGCCACTTTGGTTGGTTTAATGAATTAGTGAATAGTAAATAGATGTAGGGAGCAAGAAAGGATATCTGATTAGCGAGTTTGAGAATCTACATGGATAAATTTTTGAAATGGAATAGCACTCATTTAATCACTCCCCAATATTTTAAATACCTACTGTGTACTAGACAGTGTTCTAGGTAGTTAGGATACCTCAAAAAACAAAACAGGCAAAAATTTCTACTCTTATGGATTTTACTCTCTATTAAAGGAGATAGCATACAATAAATATAATAAATGAATTATGTTATATTGGGAGATGATAAATAATATGGAAAAAAAGAAAAAATCAGTGAAATAATGTCGAGTGTGTATGGAGAGGAGATAAGTTGCAGTGTAAGGACGATAAAAGTAGTCCTCATTTAGGTGACATTTGAGTGAAGGCTTGAGGAGATGAAAGAGTCATGTTGCTGGCTATCTGGGGAATAAGTACTCAAGTCAGACAAAGTAACCCCAGGGTGGGAGCCTGCCTGACATGTTAAAGGAATAGCGAGGAGGCCAGTATGAGAAAGCTGAATGAGTAGGGGACAATAGTGCCCCCTTCTCTGCACCCCCGTGTTCCAAGACCTCCAGTGGTTGCCTGAAACTGTGGATAGCACCAAACCCTATATATACTTTTTTTCTTACACATACATACCTATGGTTTAATTTATAAATTGTGCATAGTAAGAGATTAATAACAATGACTAATAAAAATAGAATAATTATAATTATATACTATAATAAATGTTATGTGAATGTGGTCTCTCAAAATATCTTAATGTGCTGTATTCACCCTTGTGATGATGTAAGATGATAATAATGCCTATGTGATAAGATGAAGCAAGGTGAATGATGTAGCACTGTTACTTGGCCTTAGACTATAACCTAATGATTTCATCACACTAAGAATGGTGCTCAACTTAAAATTTATGAAATGTTTATTTTTGAAAATTTCCATTTATTATTTTTGGACTTCTGTTGCCTGAAACCATGGAAAGTGAAACCATGGATAAAGGGGGACTACTTTAGTAAGAGTTGAGGTGAGAGGTCACAGGTCATCAAATCAGGTATGACTTCATAAGGCATTGTAAGGACTTTGGCTATACTCTGAATGAGATGGGGAACCATAGGAGAATTTTGAGTATAGGAGTGACCTGTTTCTGACTTGTTTTTAAAAAGAATTGCTTTAGCTGCTGTGTGAATAGACTACAGGGAGTCAAGGATGGAAGCTGGGAGACTAATGAGGAGTCCGTTGTAGAATCTAGGCAAGAAGTAATGATGGTTGAAACCAGGGTCTTAGCGGCCTTAAATAGAGTAGTCAGAGGGATCAAAGCAAGAGATTAACAATGATGAGTTTGAAAGATTTTGAAGGTCCTGAATAGGATTTCCCAGAAGGCAAGTGGAGTTGATTAGCAGTATATTGCACCAAGACAGGGGTTCTCCATGAAGAAAAGAATAATGAGCCTTGATGTAGATTTTATGCAGCAACATAAATATCTTAGAAAAACTACTAAGTTATTACAGAGGAAGACCTAATGAAAGAATCCTAAGGAAATTTAAGGAGATGGCTGTTGAATACTTGTTTTTATGACAGTAGGATAGAGATAGGCCATGTTTTGAAGCAGTGGTAAGATTCATAGTGGTCCAGAAGTCAAGTATACATTTCATGGTATAAGTTGAGATTATTTAAGTAAATACTTTGAAATTTCAGCATCGTATATTAAGGCACGACAGTATAAGCATAGTGTTAGTGTTTTAAAACAAAGTGATAACATCAAGGGGAGAAATAGACAGAATTTGAGGAAAAAGGAGATCTGTGAATTCAGAGTGGGTTTGGTTCCCTCGAGTTTTTATGTTACTATAATTGTTTTATGGTGAATCAAACTTTTAAATACTCAGGTTACTTGTAACATTATAAAGTCAATTTTTATACCTCACCCTCAAAGAGTAGAAAGTAATTGTTTCATTAAAATTCACCTGATTATAATGAAAACATTTTTTTAAAGGCTTCAGTCCTGTATTTGCCATTTACTAGCTGAGTGATTTTAGGCAAGTCACTTAACTACCTGATCTTTAGTGCTTTTGCCAACTTTGGTCTTTGAGTCTATGGTGTGGAATGTAAAAAATTATACAGACGAAAGTGTAAACTTGGTTAAGTGTACTAAAAGCTTTCATGGTACTATCTCAGTTTACATGCTCTTCTTTTATATCTTTTGTAAAACACCAAAGGATCAGAAATGTTTTCCCCCAGTGTTTGCTCACATATTTGTTTGGTAATGTTTATTGAATGTTTGACCTAGCATTGTTTTAGGTTAGGGATCTACAGACCTTTTCTGTAAATAGTAATAGGTAAATATTTTTGACTGTATGATCTCTCTTGCAACTTCTCAACTCTGCCGCTAAGCATGAAAGCAGCTACTGACAATCTAAGTGAATTGGCATGCCTGGGTTTGGCTGTGATGGATAGTATCTGGTCCGTTGCCCATACTTTGCTTACCTCCATCTTAGGTGAGAGCTACATATAAATCATGTTTCAGCCTTATTTTCAAAGACCTTACAGTCTTGTTGGGGTGGCAAGATTTACATAAGTGGCAATTAAAGAAGCAGTGTGATATAATCAAGCCAAAAGCCAGGAGCCTGTGGTTTTAGATTATAAGAATGTCTTCTTCTGTTATTAAATATCAGTGTGACCTTAAACAAATTAAATTCTCTAGGTTTCATTTCCTTCATTTTCAAGATGAAGTCATTGTACTAAATTTTATTTAATGTTACTTCAAATTTGAAAATTCCTCAAATTAAACTTGCTCTACTTCCCAGCCTTTTTCATAGCACACATAAAAATTAAAATATCTTGCCAACTTTGGTCTTTGAGTCTGTAGGTAGTGATGATATATTCATAGTGAGGTTGTTGATTACATCAACCGAGGCTCCGCTCAACCACCTGGAGTGCTGAGGTGATCAATATCTACAGCATATTTACAACCAACCCATTCTTTGCAGTTAAAACCTTTGGTAGAGAACAGTATTTAATCGGATGTTACTGAAATTAAGGGCAGTAGAAGTTCAGAAAAGGGAGAGCTAAGTATGGGGTCAAGATATCAGTGGGTTTTATAGAGTATATTCTCTTTGGAGGATGTCTTAGGGGTATGAGACACAGTCATTATAGATCTTCTCCATTGTAAGACAACATAATACATGCAAATTTTAAGTTTCAAAATAGCTGAAATTTGCATTAAAAAAGCAGAAGAAATAAACAGAAGAAAACCCCAAAAGTGAGCCCCTGGAGAGCTAGGACCATGCATTAGTTATCTTTATTTATATCACATGCACAACCCTAGAGCCTAAGCAGTACGAGGACTAGTAAGACATTTAGAGGAAGTAATGAAAGATAAGATTGAATATTGTATGATTATATATAGCTGATTTTTAAAATTTTAATTTTGAGTTGATGTCTTTATCATTATGAATACAAAACTAAATAATTTTGATGATGTGTTTGGATGGTAAGGAGCTCTCATTACAGATTAGGGGGTTCGCATGTTGCAAATATATTAAATTTTTACAGAACAATTATATTCAAGGTAGAATAAAATAGGAAGAAAACAGCCAAGGTATTAGGGAGCTGAGCTAAGAAGTTACTGTCATATAATATAAATGTCCACCAACTTATAAAACAACATTCAATTGTTTATTCTATGGGAAAAGTCATTTTGAATTTCAGTGTTAGAAATGATTTATAGGTTTCCAGGCTAGTCCCAAGATTTCATTTCTCCAAAATCTAGATGAAATATATACTGTTTCACAATTACAGTGGTAACTACCTAGTGAAATAATATGAATTAATGCTATTTAAATATCCTTATTTTATAAAACTAACAGTGAATGAGATTTTTTTTTTTTTTGCCATAAATTTCGAGAAAGAGTAAGCTTAGAGGGAAATGAGAAGGTAGGTGATGAAAATTTTGGAAGCTTAAGGGAAAGTTTGAATTTAGTGATCCTGGTTCTCTCTTAAGGTTACTATCACCTCAGAGCTCACTACATCATTTTGCTATTTATAGGTGAAAGAGCCATATACCTTTATTAGATCATTTCTCATTTAGAAAAAAAAGTGCAGCTTGCCAACAGCATTAATTTAATTTTACATAAACACACTCTTTGAGACTGAAGCAAATCTCATTGTGGTTAAGCAAATCTCACTATGGTTTTCAATGTGAAAATAAAATATAAAAACTGTTCTTGGAGTTATTTCTAAACAGAACTTGTTTCTAATCCTGATGTAATAAATGTATACATAAATTGGATTCGTCAAATGAATCTTCAGCTAACTGTTTGAGAACGATGTTAACATCATGTGTAGGAATGGTCCGATTTCTAGGATTTGACATTTTCAATGATCGAGAATTACTACATTTCATAAATGGAAATACCACTACTAAAAACAGAATGATATAAATAGAATGATGTTATTTGTTTCCAAAGACTATCAATATAGTAGAGCGATGCAAAAAATCAAAGCGAGGTATTTCGTGGTAGACTTTGAGGGTAAGATTAGGACTGTAATCTGCGAGTTATCTTGGGGTAAATGCTGCAGCTGCAAGTGCCACCGGCGAGTATTCTCTGGGAAATGGGAAATGGGTTAGACTGCAATTAGGGAAGTTTTATGGGTTACTTGCAATATGGATGGAAAGGGAATTTTTTGTAATGCCTTGCTAAATCTGGAAATTAGAGTAAAGAAGAAAAGATTGGAGCAGGCAGGTGGGGGAAGAAGGGGAGGTAGGATTTTTCTTTCTGATAATTTCCACGCTTAGGTGGCCAAGAGCCCAAAATGTTAGGATGGCTTCACAATGAATAGGCTGAATGAACCACACTTGATAGAATCATGGTTTCCAGGTTGACATGTGGATTTTCCTTGCAACAGAATTGGATAGCTGTGGGTAGGGGACGGGGGAAGGCACCATCTGTCACCTTTCTCCTACGCTGGAAGTCCCATGCAACACTGCCTCAGCTGCTTTCTCTGCCTCCAGGCTGGCACCTCAGAAGTAGAAGATGCAGCAGAAACTTCAGACTGCTTTTCCCACTGGCCAATATCTACACAAAATGGAATCGGGGCTTGGCCTGCCTAGGAGGACTTCTCAACCAAGGCCAACACCGGAAAAGGCACTCAGAGCTCAATGCCTGCTGCTGTCTGGAGTTCATCTTTGAAGTAGCTCTCAAAAACCCATTCTTCCTATTTTTAACCAGTAACAAATTTGTAGTCTTAGAGTTTGTGGATTACCTAAGGTTAATAAATGAGGGACTCTGCCCTCCGTGGTAAATCATAGCAAGGTGGTATTCTGCTCTGTTCAAATGAAAAGGAGAGTTCTAAGAGCGAATTAGTTGAACTGTGAGCAAAACCAGAAAGCTCAGGTGTTCTGTTCTCCCAAGGGGGAAGAAATTAGTGGGAAGGGTAATTTCTGTTGCTGACCACCAGGTGGTGCCTCTAGGCTAGGATCAGTACTCAGAAGTGAAGGTATGACTCTCCTGCTGACAAGGATGTTGATAAACAGGGGATTATAACTTGATGAGTAACTGGTACAGGAGATCATTAGGATATGGGCTGGATTGAGTACAGTGCCTATGAGATAGTAGTAGTAGGTGTTTTTTGTAAATACTGAACCAAATTGATAACTATGGAAATGGAATAGACAATGGAAACCCAAAGATTTGCTTGGGAGAGCTAGTAAGATAATGTTCATTTTCCAATAAAACAATTGAAAAATTGTATTGTTTGATGAAATCAATAGGGACCTCTATATTCTGTATATTTAGATAGCTGACATTATCAAAGGGAACATTTTATTCCCTGTCAAGGGAATAATATGAGGCTGGAAAAGTAGGAATAAGTCAGAGATGAAGATGTATTTTGGCTTTTTAATTGTTCTCTGTTAAAAGTACTTCATAGAGCAAAATGTGGTTGCCAGAGCATGTAATTTTTAGGTTTATCGACCCCAGCTCAGAAGTCCAGAATGTGTGTTTCTTTTAATATAGTATATTTACACTATGGCTCAAAAGATACTGTGATTATCCTCAGTGTGTTGACATTTAATGTGGTCCTCCTAAGAGTGAAATTAAAGGTATAGATAGGGTGTTCTTAACCTTGGTAAATTTGTCATGCAGTTTATCATCATAGGGATGCTTCTTAAAAAAACATTTTTTTTTTTTTTTTTTAAATCTGAGTTACATTCCTTCTGTTCCAAGCAGCAGGTTTTATAATGAAGGCTCAACGTAGTATAAATACACTGTCAGGTTCACTCTTTAAGTTCAATTTAACCTTTTCCTTTATATTAGAAAATAGAAACAGACTTTAGAGTAATTAGACCTCTAAAGGAATATAGTAAGTGACCTAACTTCTGCTTTCTACTTTTATTCACAAGAGATTTGGGTACTTTATCAGTAGCCTTGAATCTTAGGATTGAGGGAAGAGAATTTTGGCATGGAAAGTCTACCACTCTTTTGTTTATCCAGAACACTGTTACAGGGTCTTGCCTTGTAACTGTTAGCTTCTAGACTCCTAGGTAGAGATACAGAGAGACATAAGAACAGACCAGAATCATATATAAGGTAATCACTAGAACAGATTGATTTTTCTTCAGAGATCATAGTATAACATTTTATCTCAAGAAAGGTGACTTTGGCCAAATTAACACAATGTTGGGCTTAGTAAGTATTTGTTAAAAATTGACTTATTTTGATGTTATATCATCTTGACCTATGATCTTGTCAGTCAATGGGAGCAGACTACATTTCACTTCTGAACTTTCATACTTCAGAGTCACATACATATATACATATATATATATATATATGTATATATGTATGTATGTATGTATGTATGTGTGTGTATCACTATATATACGCATATACATATATATTATGCATTAATTTATGTCTCATTTTATAGACAGATTTTGAAAATATATTAATAGAATCATTTAACATATATAAAAGATGTTTAAAATTTTATGACAACCCTCTTTACAAAAAGAATTAACAAGGATTTGTTGGTTTATAGGTTATAAAAATATTCGTATTTCTAGCCAAAGGTCAAGTCAAATATTTATTAAGAACTGACAAGTATATTTTATCATAGTAATATCTTACTGGGATGAGCCCTGACCCAGATTTCAAAATTGTAATAATGAGGAAATGAAGAATTAAGAAACGTTACATTACAAAATGAATCTCTTGCAACACAAGTGATTTTCAGCCAGTAGATCACTGGCTGTTGCCAAGTGATTAGCAAAGACTCATAGGGGTAATCCTAACCAAGCTTCTCATTTTCTAGGTGCAAGATATTAAAACCTGCCTGAAGTTATACAACTAATTATGAGTGCTATTACAGATCCCTGGGTTACCTCTGATTTTGTGTTCAGCATTCTTACCTCTTTATCCTGTTGACCATGTCATAGAATCAAAGAACACTAGTTCTGTTGAGCAGGGGACAAGAAAAGGGAAAAAGAAAGTTTTTCCTCTTCAGATATTGGTAATGAGATCAGCTTGTTTGGAAGAGGTTAGAACTCTAACAGCATTGACAAAGGCTGATTTCATCACTATCTCGTTTGGTTTCTTTTTTTCTTTTTGGGGGGGGCGGTTCTTATGTTATTACTTTTAAATAACTTGTCATCTTTTTCAGATGAGTAGCAGTGGAAATAAATAATGATTCTCTAGAGTTATTTTAATACTGTTCATTAAAATATGAGCAGTAACATTTTGGATTCTCAGATATCTAAACAAAATAATAAGAAAAAAGTAATTAATTATTTACAGTATCTAAGATAAAGCCTTTTCGATTTCGTGAGATAGCCAGTTAAATAAACAGTCTCCATGGAGCTATTTCTGCGTTGTGAGGTTGACGGATATGGTGGGAAAAGAGAGCTCAAATTAAGTCTCACATTAACCACAACATAATGTTGCAGAATTATAGTTAAGAATTTTAAGATTCATTTAATAATTGACAATTTTTTTCAGGTAGTTGGTAGTAATCTTTGTAGGAATGTTTCGTGGAAATGAATTTGTTTTAATATCATTATATGGGATCATACTCAGCTTATTGAGCATATCATGTATGCAAGACCTTCTCTCTCTCTCTCTCTCTCTCTCTCTCTCTCTCTCTCTCTCTCTCTCTCTCTCTCTCTCTCTCTCTCTCTCTCTCTCTCTCTCTCATTTAAGTTGCATGTGAGCTTTTTGAGGTAGATCCGATCTCCATTTTTACCAGCGAGGTAATAAGAGCTTAGGGAAATTTTTAAATTTGCCTAAAACCAGAGAGCTAATATGACTGAGTCTAAGTTCTTTGCTTATTCTACCACAGCACAAATGACTCAATATTGTAAATTTTTATCATGTACTTAGTGTGAAAAGTGTAATATAAAGACAGAGAGTATAGAAGATCTTAGAAGGATCTAGACTGCCAAAAAGTTGCTAACCTGCAAATTAGTTGAAAAATACATCTAAGTAAACTATTTTTCCTAAAACACTTAAGGAAAAAACTGAAACAAATATCTTAACAAAGCAAGATTTGAAGCCTGATAACTAACTGTTATAGTAGAGAAGAATAAAATAGAAATTTAGGTAAAAGAAATAAAAATTTTTCATTGCTTTCCATATCTTGTCTAAAGACCACAAGAGAAGTCACCACAATTTTCCTAACCTCCAAACAATGCATTAAAGTAAGAAAAGAAAGGTATTTGGTTGATTTTTCTTTGCTTCCAGGTAATCTCACTAGCAGGTAATCTAGTAGTTAGTAGCAATGATAATTTTTAATTCTGTTTTTGGTTATTTTTCCCTTGCCAAGTTGTTGTAGCCATCTGGAGGGTTAAAAGAAGAGTATTGAAGTTTCACTTTTCTTTTTGAGCCTTTTATTAATACAACATCTTAGGCTGGGAGGGACTTCTATTGTCATTTTATTCAGCTCTATAACATTCTCCCCCAGTGGTTATCTGACCTAAGAAGCCCATTCTATTTGTGGATGCCTCTCTTAGACAAACCCAACTTATTAAACTGAAATCTGGTTCCCTATATTTCTCCAATTAAGGCCAGTCAGAATATGTAATGCCTCTGCAGGCTTGAATTGCTTTCACATTGTGTGTCTTTGAATAGTTCTTTCCCTGGGTTATTCTTTTTTTATTTTTAATTCAACAAATATTTATCGATCAAGCATTCTAAGTGTTAGAATGCAGTAGTGAATCCTCAATACAGACACTATTATGTGAAGTATTATTATCTCAAAAACAGTAAGTGAGGAAACAGAATCTTGAGGTTGAAATCATTTGTCAGATTCACTTAGAAGTTACTGGATGTCAGGACCAAGTTTTTCTAGCTCCAGAACTCATGCTTTTGACCACTATTCTTTGCTGGTGTGAGTCTTCTTGCCAAAAATAATCTTGTAGCTATCAGTAAGTCCTGGAGTAGATAACTCAGAGAGAAAGCTGACTTAAAGAATGGCTTAAATATCTTATAGCTAGGAGATTCTGGGGTTCCTTGAGATGCTTGAATGAATTTGGAGCCTGTGTTCCCCTGAGAAACTTTAAATCAAGTAGATTCTTGATAGTCACAGACTTAAAATTGTGATTTTAACAATTCTCTAAGGATCCCAGAAGTCCATGAAAAAAATGAATATTATTTTTCAAATTTGAATATTTTCCTTATTCAGGGGCCACAATAGTCTTCTCCATATTGATCTAATTTTAGTATATATGCTGCTGAAACAATCACTAAGGTATTCTTTCACATCATAATTTTGAATACTCAGTCATACTGGTCCATATTTTTATTTTTCGCAAAACATTGCTTTAATGTCTGGTGATCTCTGAAACCCAAAGAAATTTTGTCTTAAAAAAATAATTCCCAGCTCAGAATAATAGAAATTTTAGTCTACTGAGGTAAAAGAATACAGTATTTCTCAGGAAATCAGATGTGGTGATGTAGGATGGTCTGGGTCTATAGAGGCCTAAGAAGAAGAAATTCTTGTTAGCAATTTCTTTCTTTTTAGGATAGTAAGATAGCAAATGTTCCTTTTCCATCATATTTGTGATTTCCTGATCTTCTTAGACTTCGCATTGATTTTTTTTTTTTTTTTTAAGTAGTATTCTGAAGTGCTAGTACTTCAGTTGAAGTTGTTAGTTTTGATCCTACAATACACACTTGTAATCTGGAAAGCATTATATATGACACATTTGAATATTGCTTTCCTGGTTTGGGGTAGATTGTTTTAGTTTGAGAGAAGTTTCCAGATTTGATTTCTGAGCTAGAGTCTTAATTAGATGTTGACCATTTTATTTGAACTTAAACCTCCTTTTTAGTTAGTATCAGTACCAGAGAATTAATTCATTTACTAATTTACTTGGGAAAGATGTTAGGAAGCTTTCGTACCATGATTTCTAGAGATCTTCTGCTGATAACTTTGGTACTACTGAGAGAGTAATCTTTGATGAAATTGCTAATTCTTCTGCATTGTACTAATGATTCTTACTGTTCACAGTGTATTTTAAACACAGATTTCTGGGTTAATCCTAATACACTTCCAAAGTCTTATTTTTAGTTACCGACCAGGTTATGGAACTAATTCTTAACAAAGGTTGGCCTAAATTCTGAAATTTGCAGAGATTCCTATGGTTAGTAAATAACTTCAGGATTTTTGCTTTGGTCAGTAGCTTGTTTTGGTTTTAAATAAAAAAGTTGAAAATGTGCCTTGAAAACCTAATGTAATCTAAATGTGCTTTCCTTTTTAAAGACTCTAGATATGGCAGCTTTCCAAAGACTCATTTTTCATTTTGTTGCCTTATTTTTAGAATATTACTTGTGATAATATGAACATTTTCTTTAAAAACAAAGTATTTCCTATATCTGGTCAATAAAGCATTTTGTTAGTATGATCTAAACAGTAGTATACTTGAAAAGCTAATTTCAAGGATAACCATGTCGTGTAAATATTAATTGAAATGGACTTGATATCTTCTTGGGATCACTTCCAATGTTAATATTTTGAGGAATTGGCCAAGGCCTTTAAATGTAGATAAATTCAGTCAAAATAGTCTTAAGTTTTAGATTCAGGTTGGAGGGATGATGAAAGATGTCCTCATAGGTCTTTATTTCCCTCTGGGGGTGTGTATGTGTTCGTGCACAGTTGTTGGACGCATTTTGTATGTGTAATAGAGAGCCAAATAATCCATTTTTCTGCTACTAGCTCTGCACTTTATTGCCAAGAGAATTATTATTTTATTATTATTTTTTTAATTTTTATTTTTTTATTTTATTAAGTTTATTGGTTAATACAATTATATAATTTTCAGGTGTACATTGTAATTTGACATCTGTATATTCTATTGTGTGATTACCACCCAAAGTCCAGTTTCCTTCAACTACCATATATTTGATCCCCTTTACTCACTTCACCTTCCCCGTCCCCCCTATATTTGACTCCCTTTACCTTGTCTATCTCTCCCCTCCTCCCCCACCCCCTACCCTCTGGTAACCACTATATTTTGTTATTTTGAAAGACTATTTGGGTGCCATTAAGTTCTGATGATAAATAATTGATACCTGATTGATGATATACTTATTATGAGTATTTAATATCTATTGTTGATTCATAATTATATAGGTAGTTCCCCATGACCTATTTCTTTTTCAAATAAAGGGCATTAACTATTGAGTGTAGTGGACTCCAAATTATTTTCTCACCTATACCTTTTAGCCTGTCTCCAACATTTTTATATTTAATTGTAAATCATACACATATAATTGTTCCTATATATTATATACATCATATAACAAAAAATAAAAGGATCAAGTACAAAATATAGATGGAAATTATAATGTTTTCTTCCCACAACCCATTGGATTATCTTGGTTGTATCCTATATTTAGACCAAGATTAAAAATTAGAATAATTCCCCTCTAAAGAACTTTTGGAAAATATGAAAATCATTTTTACTTGCCGTAGGAATGCGAAACTAAAACAATAAAGGAACATATTTTACAATAGAACTGTCTAGCTTTGAGGTAGTCTGCCTTGGGATGATCAGGCTAAGGCTGGAGAACTACATATCATGCATGTGGTAGGAAATGTCCGTGACTCCAGTTGAAAGTTGGATTAAACAACTTCTGATATTCTTTCTAAGATTCTGTGACTTTTAATAGGAATTCACAGGTTGAACACTTAGATTTAAAACACTGCACGAAAGTTGGGCTGTGGGTGAGGATTTGGGTCAAGAATATGCTGGGAAATTGTTCAACTTCTTTATCCAAATCTTCTGCTCAGAACTTCTCTGCTGTCTTCTTTAGAAATTTGATGGTTTTGGATTCTCAAGCCATCTCCAAATAGGAAAAAGTTGTAAGGCCTTTTTTTTAAGCCCAAAGCCTGATTATATGGGAGAGTAAATATATAAGTTGTAAGGAGTTCCAGCAATGACTTTTATCACTTAACTCTGTTTCATTATACCAAAAGAAGAGAAAAAGAAACATTAAAGGAGGTGTAGAATGCATATACAATATTTTAAAGTGTATGGTATCACAGATGACTAAGTAAACATTTTCAATTTGTTAATTCCCTCTAACATAAAAAATTACTATTTTAGAAAGAATAATCTATTCTGCAGTAGAAATTGAACAGCTTCACTTTTATAGCTCAAAATTGTATTACCTTAAAAACAAAAAAACTTACTTCCCCACTCCCTTTCTTTTTCTTTTTTCTTTTCTATGAGAGAATGGTGGTTTTGTGAAATCCAGCTAGCAAAGTCAGCAATAAACTTAGGGCTTCTTTGCATTCTTATCTTGATTTGAGCATTGTAAATGTGACTGCAGTGCTACAGAGTGACTGCTTAAGTTTCTGTCTTGGTGGTGGTTTTCTTTCCCGGTTTATGTAATACCCTATACTCTTTTATTGTTATCACAGAGACAGAAGTCTTTCACCAATGAATCTAAGAGTCTCAAATACGAGAATCACCAAAACTTGAGATTGTTTTTTAAGGCTAATCCTGCATTTATTGAGAAGATTTCTACCTCAGCAGCACTTTCCTTTTAAAAATAAAATATCCAAGATAAATGGCCATAAAAGTGAAAGAAATTCCTAATTCTGATCTGTTTACTTCTGAGTATTTCTTTATAAGAAGCCTAATAATGGAGTAGTGCATCAGAGGAACTGAAGATTGGTGTAACCTCTTCCATGTGGTGGTTCTGTGGAAAATGTTTTTTAGAACTTAAGTGAAATGGAAACTTACTAGAGCACATACAATTTTAGGGAGCATACTCTTGATTTATTAATAGAAGTTTCATATGTTAAATAGCTATGTACATGCACATTTAAATAACCACCTTATCATAATGTAGGGCTAGAATATCGTAAACACTGTTTTCTGGCTTAAGTTCACCAGAGGCTTTCCAACATTAAACTTGTTTTTGACGATTGTAGGTCTTTCAGGGCACAACTATACATTATTCTATGCAAAAGAACAACAGTGAGTAGGTTTTCTCTTCTTTGGAACTGTTGTCTGCTACAAGGATGCAGAACAGCTAAAGAAAACAATTACCCAATTTGTTATTCTAAGTGTGATTGTTTTCATCTATTTTTCAGATTCCTTAGGTGTCATACATTGTCTTTATGTAATTTATGATGAGTTATACCAAAGAATCAAGTTTAAGCAGATAAATACTTGCAAGATTAATATATTCTTCCTAAGAATGTTTGCCCAGAGGGCCTTAGGGTATAGGTTGAACTTGCTTATGTTTCTCTGCAGAAGATGGAATGCAGGCTATTTTCTATTGTCAGACATTTAGTTTTGTGAGGATGGTAATAAAAGTATTATGATCCAAATGTAGCTCACGAGAATTTAGGCTGCAGTATAAATTACCGGACTTGGATCTACATACTAGTTTGTAATTTGTAGCCTTTGTTTTTTGTTCGTAGTTCTATGTCATCTTTTGTGGATTGGCACAGAAATCAAGACTAGCTTGACTGTTATATCTTGTTTTCATCCTTGTGAGGATTTGTAGCTCTAGTGTTTTACTAAATAAAGTCAATTTGAATAAATAAATTTTCTGATTTAGATGAGTCACACTTTGTCACATCTAGACTAACTTTACTGAGTAGTTTTATTTTTACTCTTTTAGTGGGATTTGTATAAAAACAAGGTTAAAAAAGAACAAGCTGCCATTGAAACTGGCACAAATTTTTTTTGCAAAAGGCATTGATATTTGTATAAGGAAAGAATATTCCTGTGTCTCTCTCCTTAAATGCATAGAACACTTCACTTTTAGTTACCAAATGTGTGGGTTCCACCCTCCACACCAGTCAGTTTTCTAGAATACCAGTTGTGTGTCCTACAGTTTAATAGAGTTCTGATGTTATCTGAAGATAGTGTCAGATTCCACAGATTAAGAGCTTAGTCCCACAAGAGTGCCTCTCCTCCCCCTACAGCTTCCTATCACAAGTCCAGGATTTCACGTATGTTTCTGACCAACTGGCTATAGATTGGAGGTTCCCCAAACCCATTCCTTAGGTTTGATTAATTTGCTAGAGTGGCTCACAGAACTCAAGAAAATATTTTACAGGTTTATTACAAAAGGATATAACTCAGGAACAGCCATATGGAAGAGATGCACAGGGTAAGCTTCCATGCTCTCTCCCAGGACCTCCGTGTGTTCACCGACCCGAAAATTCTCCAAACCCCATAGTTTAGGGATTTTTGTGGAAGCTTCATTACATAGGAACGATTGATTGACTCATTGGCCTATGGTGATTTGAACACAATCTTCAGTACCTCTGTCCTTTCCCAGGAGTCGGGGGAGGACTGAAAGTTCCAACCCTCTGATCACTTGGTTGGTTCCCCTGGCAACCAGCCCCTATTCTTAGGTTACCTAGGGGCTTTCTAAAAGTCATTTTAATATTATAAATTCCAGTTAGTTGTAAGGGGCTTGTTATGCATAATAAGACACCCATTTCACTTTTATGCTCCAAAGCTATTTCAGGAACTAAAGACGAAAGACCAAATATTATAACAAAAGATGTTCCAGTTCGTCTTAGCCCTGAGGAAGTTCCAAGAGTCTTAGGAACTGTGATACAGAAACCGAGACAGAAGACCAAAATATATACATGTTATAAATTACAATATCACATGCTCATTGTGGAAAATATCAAAAGCCATTCTTTTTTGTGTAATTTAAGTGTTTGAATGTATATTTTTTTATAGATAACTGTCTCTCTCCTTAAAGATTTGTATCCTTGTGATTTTTTTTTCTTCCTGTTTGTATCTTTTATTCACTGTCTGTGGCTTCACAATTCTGTATTGTCTTAGTACCATTTTTGAAATCACAGCTGGAAGCTTTGAAAAGCATTCTGACAAAAGAAGATTGATTTGTGACTTTAGGCCAACAATAAGCTACAGGAACAAAGAAATGAAGACATGAGTATTCAGATACGTGTCTGTGTCCTTAGTACTTCAGAGAATTGTTGAAACCAAGAATTTAAAAGCCATCTTTTTGCAACATAATTAGAAGTGTAAAACATCCTACTTTCTTATGAATCTACTATTTTAAAATTTTTGTGAAATTTTCATAGACTCATTTACTATCTCCCATCTTTCAGATTTTCAGGGCTCTCATAAACAAGTATTTTTTCAGCATCTCTAACCCAAGGAAATTTTTTTAAGTTTTTTATGTTTATTACATAGTATAAAATTTTTTTTTTAAAATGCCATTACAGGGTTTTAGTAACTTGAACTTTCTATTCAATTTTCCACTTCCTTCAAGCAACCATATTTAAACTTTTAACTATTTTCTAAATAACATGCATATAGTATTTTTTTGTTTTGTTTTAGATATCTATTGATTTCTTACAGTAAAGATAATGACTTAGATCTCTTATCTCTCCTGCCCACATCTTACTAAAATTTCAGATAAATTTCAATATATTGTTTACATTATGCCAGTATAAATTATAGTATATTATGATTACATTTCTCTTTTTGTACATTTTTCTGTGTCTCGAGTTAATTGCTTCAGTTTTTACTGTTCTTTATATCTATAATTTGGTTATCTCCAAATTCTGAAAGAACTATAAATCTTCTCTCAATATTTTCAAAAACATGTACTCTTCTCAGTTTCATCTTTTTCTTAGTGATGTATCTCCTGGAGCCCTCACTTCTCTGGTCTGAATTGATTGCTCTACAAGACTGTTGTACACCATTTTTCCTGGAACTCTTTCATCTGTTAATAAAAAACATTTCATGTAATCTTCTTTAATTGGTTTATTTCTTTTTCATGAAGCACATTCTCTAGGAGCCTTATGAAAAAGGATACATGGAAGATAATTTTTCAGAAATGATGCCCATTTCAAAATTTATTTATTTTACTCTAATACTTTATTTACTTTAATACTTCATTGACTGGAATTTTAGGTTGGAAATAGTTTTCCCATAGAATTTTGTAAAGCATTTTGTCTTTATCTTCTAGCTGCTAATATTCCTGTTTGTTGAAAAGTCTGGCACCATACTGAAGATTCTTGATCTTTTGGGTAACACCTCTTTTTCTCTTAGAATTTTAACGAGTGTTCTGGTTATCTGTGTTATCCTGAAGTTTTAGAATTATATGCCTTGGTGTGAGTCTTGTTGGCATTCATTGGGCTGGGTACTTGAAAGTCCTTTCAATCTGGAAAACTCTGAAGACTAGATCTGGAAACATTAGTTTTAGAAAAGTACTATATATTTTCCATCAAAAACCAAAAATTTGTTTACCCTATACCTCCCACTAACCTGTCAAGTCCTTATCTGATTGGAGAAGAGCTGACTTTGTTTTAAATTTTTTATTATGTAGTATTTTATTCATATAAAAATAAACTTACGTAAGTTAAGGCACAATAACAAACAAACAACCTGTGAACCTACCACACAACTTAAAAATGGGAACATTACCATTTCCATGGAACTCTATATGTGATTCTCCCACTGTATAAAATTTTGTATTTCGTTCACTTTACTTTTAAAAAATAATTGCATATGTATGTGACACTAAACTATTGTTTAGTTTTACTTGTTTGGGAGCTTTATAAAATGGAATTTTATAGCTTATGTAATCTTCTATGACTTGCCTTTTTGATGCAGAATGTGTTTAAGATCCATTTTATTCTATGTAGCTGTAGTTCATTTGTATTATTTAATTTTCTCCTCCACTTATATTTCTTTTTAAAATTTTCTTTTTATTTTTCAATTACAGTTGCCATACAGTTCTCCCACTTATATTTCTGTACTCTTGGCAGTCACAGTCAGATTTGCTGACACAACATTTAGTTTAGTTTTATTATTATTATTATTATTATTATTTTCTGTCTCTTATTCTAATTTCTGGGAAATTTTCTTAAAACTTATTTTCCAATCATTCTAGTATATATTTTATTTCTATCATTTTTAATTTCTAAGTGCTTTTTTTTTCCTCTTCTGTGAATACTTATTTTATAGATTTTCGTTTTCTTTTGTCTCTCAGGATATTTCCTTTTGCTTCCTATATTGTCTCTGTCTCTTTGGAGTTTCTTTTTTTGTTAGAGGCCTTTCTCAAATGTCTGGTCATCCGTGGCTGTCTTTTCATATTTGAGAGAGATGTTAAAATGCCGTGGGAAGCTCTGCTTTGTGAGGGCTTGTAGCTCGATTGTTTTTACTAGAGAGTAATTGGGCAGAGACCCTATTTATCGAGGCCCCTCCAGTTGTCAGTATGTGTAGGTCTTTTCTTCAGTCAGTTTTTTTCCAGAGGAACTATTCAAACTCTTGCCTTGGAGGTGGGTGGATGATGTTGGTGGTTATAAGCCTGGCTGCAAGAGTAGGAGGAAGAGAACTGAAATTCTCATTAATCAGTTTAAACCTTCTGTTCTCAAGATTGGGACCTCACCCCAGCATTCAACTGTGTCTGGAGTCTCACACTCTAGAATCCTTCTGGTCCCTTGCTTCAGTCTCACCATAAAGTAAACCTCTGGACTGATTGCCTTACTGTGTGTTAGAGTGTGATCTGCTGATCTAACTGCTCATTATAAATGCTTTTTAGCCAGTCCTTCTGTTTTCAGGCCCAACTGTATGCCTCTTTTTTTAGAGTAGTCCCTGATACTTTCAAGACCTGACCTTTTCTACAGTTTTGCCTTACTTCCTGTTAATTTCTCCACACCACCCACTACCCTGCCAAGTACTTATCTTACTGGAGAAAAACTGAAAGCTAAGTTATTTATTACTGGGCCATCCACCTTTCACCTTCCAAAGCTTTATTGACATCTGTCTACTGCTATCTCCTCTCTAGTTTTCTCTGCCTTTATGAGTATATACCTTTTATTATTCAATTTTAGTAGAAAGCCAAGATAAATAAGTTCAATCCTTCATGTTTAATCCATTCATTCCCTTCTAAGGATTCTTTTATTACAATAGAAATATGGAGGTCTTTGATACAGACTTACCCTCTAAAGGCTTCTACGTTCCCAAAGTAGAAATCACAGAAATTCTTATTTCTGATTGTAATTCAGGTTAGCCTTTTTTTTTTTCAGCACATACAGAGCCTGCTGAAATATAGGGAGCCACTGTTATGAAGTAGAAAAGACAAAGACTAGAATCCATTTGTTCCTTCCTATAGCCACCAATAAAATAGCATTTCTATAGCAAAATCACTTTTGTAGTTATCTTCTGTCTTATATTCTCTTTACTGAATAGCTAAACATGAACTGCATTCTCTTTTCATTGGCCTAGATTGTCATGGACAGAATAATCTTTTTAAAATTTGATTTTAGATATTAAAGCTTGGTCTTCCAAATCTCGATTTGGATGAAGGAAACCTGTATTAAGTTTAACTAAACTTTTTTATTAGGTTTAGTACTTAAACATAACATTGAACTATATCAAATTGCCAATATTTGAACAGTTTTAAGCGTACGGAAATGGTAGTTTTATGTGATTTAACAACAGTTAAACGACCTTAACAGTGTTGGTAACAGACCTTTCTGCTCAATATAAGAGTTCGTATAGCATTCTTGGAAACATTCCAATAAGAGGAAAGGAAACGATAAAAATGATATTGTGTTAAGTAAGCAGAGTTGAGGTCCCTATTTGGTATAACCACTAGGTCCTAGAGCTGCTTCAGGGTTCCTATTATGTTCTAGAAGCTACACAGTGCTGAAGCTGAAGGCTATACATTCCATAGAGTGCCAATTAAGTGCACAACGCCTGTGAATTTAGACACATACCCACTTTGAGCACCTGGCTGCCAGGATGCAGCAAATACCAATTTAGCTTGAGTAGTATTAATTTTGTTTACTGTGTATACTATTTTCATGTGTATTTCCTTAGATTAGTTAATAATTGAGCTTTAAAAAGATAATATGACTGTCCCTAAGGTTCAAAACATTGTAGAAATAAAATACATAATACCAAAAAGGATGGGTGGAGGGTAATGGAGTTAAGTTATTATTTAAGGTCTTGGTTTGTTTGGAATAAGTTAACAATGTATATTATAATTTGCAAGGTAACCACCAAAAGAATAACAAAAAATATATAACAAACTAAGATAAAATGGAATATTAAAAATAGTAAAGAAACAAGGAAAGAAGAATAAGGGAATAAAGAAAACATGGGACAAAGGAAACACATCTTCCAACACACAAGATGGAAGTAAAAGATAGGAAAAAATAATACCATGAAAACACTAACGGAAAGAAAGAAAAATGATAAAGCTATGTTAATATCACACACATTAGATGTTAAGGAAAGAAGTATTACCATAGATAAAAAATGACATTTCATAATGCTAAAACGTTTCTCTGAATAGGAAGACGTGACAATTCTAAACAACCTTCTCGTTGCTCGATTTGCTAACCATTCTTATGTGTGATCTTTGAGTTTTTTCTTTTGACCAGTATTATCATTTGATGTAATTTTTCACTGCTAGAGATGTTTCTGTAGTCCATGAGGGAAGAGTAATGCCTTTATCTCTGTGACTGGTAATGTTCACGTTCAACATACTCTGGGCATTATAAACAATTGCATGGGGTACCTACCACTTGAGAGAACAAAACCTCAGGCTTAAAATTATTTAATTTAGTGTTGTAGTTATTTTTAATGTAATTATCCTTTTTAAAATGCCAAGTATGAGAAATAGAATTTAGATGAGAACTCAAGAAATATATTTTAAAGGATTTTTTTTAACATTGTGTGATTATGAGTAATGAGGTATTATAAAGAACAAATCAGAAAGGAGCCACTGTTTGTTCATGTATAAGGATTCTTGGCAATAAGCCATTTTTTGGTACTAGGTTTTGAAAGCTGTGCAATGATATGTCATTGTCAGAACTCTTTATTTCTATCTGGAGAGAATGCTCTATTATTTAGAGAATATTTCATTTTTCTGGAAGAAGACATCTTTTGGCTGGTTGATCTCCATGCCTAAATACAAGAAAAGGAAGAAGTGGTTTAAGGAAATAAAAGTGCCAAATCAAGGGGCATACTTAGAAATAGAAATGATTAGTTTAACTTTTTTCAAATCATGGTAAAATACACATAACGTCAAATTTACCATTTAACCATGTTTCATTGTATAAGTTTATGTTAAGTATATTCACAGTGTTGTGAATATCTCCAGACTTTTTCATCTTGCAAATCTGAAACTCTGTACCCATTAAAAATCTTTCCCTCTCTTCTCTTCCCCAGCCACTGGTAACCACCATTCTTTTTTCTGTTTCCATGAATTAGACTACACTAGCTACCTCATGAAAGTAGAATCATGCAGTATTTGTCTTTTTCTGACTGGCTTTTCACACTTAGCATAATGTCCTCAAGGTTCATCCATTTTGTACCAAGGATTTCCTTCCCTTTTAAGACTGAATAATATTCCTTTGTATGTATATAACACATGTTGTTTATCCATTCATCTGTTGATGGATTTCTGGTTTGCTTCCACCTCTCGGTTATTGTGAATAGTGCTGCTGTGAACATGGGTGTGCAAATATCTCTGTGAGAACCTGTTTTCAATTCTTTTGGAAGTAAATCCAGAAATGGGATTCCTGGATCATATGGTACTTATAGTTTTAATTTTTTTGAAGAACCACTATACCGTTTTCCACCGCAGTTGCACTATTTTACAGCCCCATCCAACAGTATGCAAGGGTTCCAATTTCTCTACATCCTTGCCAGTACGTATTTTCTGTTTTTTTTTTTCAATAGTACCCATCCTAATGGGTATGAGATGATATCCCATTGTGGTTTTGATTTGCATATCTTTGATGTTAGTGATGTTGATCATCTTTTCATGTGCTAGTTGGCCATTTGTATATCATCTTTGGAGAAATGTCTAATCAAGTCCTTTGCCCATTTTTAAAATCAGGTCGATTTTTGTTGTTGAATTATAGTAGTTCCTTTTATATTTGGACATTAACCCCTTATTAGATGTATGACTTGCAAATATTTTCTTCCATTCTAAAGGTTGCCTTTTTGCTCTGTTGATTGCGTTCTTTACCACACTGTTTTGATTACTGTAGGTATGTCATAATATGTTTTGAAATCAGGAAGCATGAGGACTCCAACTTTGTTCTTTTTCAAAATTGTTTTGGCTATTTGAAGTCCATTGAGATTATATATGAATTTTAGGATGAATTTTTCTATTTCTGTGAAAAATGCTCTTGGGATTTTGATAGGGAGTTTGTCAAATCTGTAGATTGTTTTGAGTAGTATGACATCTTAACAATATTAAGTCTTCTAGTCCATGAACACATGATATCTTTCTTTTTACTGTGTGTTCTTTAATTTCTTTCAGCGATGTTTTGTAGTTTTCAGCATACGAGTTATTTCTCCTTGGTTAGGTTTATTCCTAAATATTTTATTGTTTTTGATGCTCTTTTAATGGAATTGTTTTCTTAATTTCCTTTTTGGGTTGTTCATTGTTTTTAACCCATTCAGGTGTTTTGATGAGTTAAATCAATTTATATTTTTAAAAAAGAGCTTTCTTTTTTAGAACAATTTCAGGTTTATAGCAAATCCGAGAGGAATGTACAGAGAGTCCCCATAATACCACCTGCCCCAACATATGTATAGTCTCACCCATTATTATCATCCCCCACCAGAGTGATACATTTGTCACAATTTGATGAACCTATGTTGACACATTATAATCATCCAAAGCCTTTTGTTTACGTTAGTGTTGTGCATTCTTTGAATTTGGACAAATGTATAATGACATGTATCCACCATTATAGTATCATTCAGAGTATTTTCACTGCCTTAAAAATCCTTGGTGCTCTGTTATTCATACCCTCCCTCCTACCCTCCACCCCTGGCAACCACTGATCAAAATTTTTACTGTCTTCATAGTATTGCCTTTTCCAGAATGTCATTTAGATAGAATCCTAGAATATTCAGCCTTTTCAGACTGGCTTCTTTACTTAGTAATATACATTTAAGGTTCCTACACATGTCTTCATGGCTTGATAGCTCATTTCTTTTTAACGCTGAATAATAACTTATTTTTTAGATTTACCCATTGTTAGAGATTATGTAATCTTATATATTGAACTAAAGAAATAAGGTAATAGGATAGTTACATATCAATCCTATCAGACAAGAGCATGTTTTCTTTTAAGGTTTTTAGAGCATTCCACAAATATTTAAATGTCTACTCTGTGTAAGGTACTGTGCAATTGGGATACAGAAAATATAAGATGTACTCCTTCAAGGTGCTCATTTTTAATTTGATGAAAAACAGCCTTGATGCATGAAAAACTAAGAAACACTACAAGACCTAAGTAGCAAATACAGAAGTACAAGAACTATCACTGTGAGTTAAGCAGAAACAAATAACAGTGAACTGACATGAACAGGGCCAGCTTCTAAAGTAAATGAGTTTGGGCTGGACCTTGAGTGGGTAGTAGGATTATATCTTGTATCCTGGAGAAAAAAAAAAAAAAATCACACATCTAAAAGTAGGCATGTATAGGTAGTATTGTTTGTAGTAGCAGAAATGTAGAAATAATATAAATAATCAACAAGAAAATGGCTAACTGTTCTATCTATACTGAAAATTACTGTGCAGCAGTTAAATAGTGGAGACCCATATCTACTGACAAAATTTTCTAAGTAAATTGTTGAAGTTGTTAAAAAAAAAAGTTATCTTCGTTTGGACTGCTATAATAAAATGCCACAAATTGGTAGTTTATAATACACAGAATTTATTTTTCACAGTTCTGGAAGCTGAAGTTCGAGATCAAGGTGCCAGTATAGTTGGGTGAGGGCCCTTTTGGGGCTGTAGACTTCTTATTATATGTTAGAAAGAGCTAGGGAGCTTTGTGGGTTCTCTTTTACCAAGAGCACTAATCCCATCACACTGAGATTTAAAATTTCAACATATGAAATTTGGAGGGACACAAACATTCAAACCATAACAAAGGAAGTTTCGAATAATATGTGTATTAGTTGGATTAAAAACAAACCAAGTTAGCTTACTGATAATACTGCATACTTTTATAAGTAAATTGTATATAAATCCATAGTAAAGGAAGGACAAACTGATAACAGTGGTTACAATAATAATTAAGCATTCATAAATCGCTTATGTAGTTAAAAGTAAAGAAAAATCTCAGGTGAAAATTTACTAAAACACTAGTAGTGGTTTCTTCTATATGGTGTTGTTATTAACAAATTTTCTTATTCTTTATATTTTACTCTATTTTCTGAGTTTTTATAGGAATCATTTTATTGGAAAATGTTAAATTATATGAGTCATTTATAAATGGAGATAAATAATTGACAAATATTTCAAATTCTTACAAAATGGAATAGAAGAACAATTAGAATTTAATTAAGTGGAAAGATCAGGGAATTTGTGGGAGATGGTTGAGAGGGAAGGAAATCCAGAATGTCTTAGAAACTTTTTAAAGTTTTATAGAGCCATCAAGCACTGTCTTATGTGTTTAAGCCATTCATTCAAAAACTAAGGGCCTAGTAGGTGCCAGAATATCATTATGAGCATATTAGGTCCCTGCCCCTAAGTAACTTATGTTTTGATGAGGGGGATGCAGACAAGGAAAATAAAATATAGTTTAGTGAGGAAGAATCAGTTAGTAAGGTGGAGAAAGGAGTTAGCCAGGGTTGATAAGAGAAGGCTTTCTTAAAGAAATAGAAGTCTAAGCTGAGATTTGGAGTTAAGTGAAAGAAGTGTGAGGTGTCTAGAGAGGGAAAGCAGGGACCAGCACATGAAACACCTTGTAAACTATTTTAAGGACTTGATTTTATAGTGTTTAAATATTTCATATATATCATGTTAGTTGTTAGGCACTTAGTAGGCACATAATAAACTCCCATCTCCTCTCTTTGCTTCTCTCTCTCATATGTATTCACTTCAGGTGATGGATGGCATGAGTTTTTTGGGGGGATATTAATGCAAACCTGAAAACATTGCTGATATAAAAGGAGGCAACCTTAATTTAGCATATTTTAAAAAGCTATGCCGAGTTTACCAAAATATTATTTGACATAATTGGCTGCTCTTTAAATCGGCCATCAAAATGAAAATGAGTTAGTTATGAAACTGAATACGATGAAGTATTCAAATTTTTTGATCAACAACTTTTAACTTCTAAGTAAATTGTACTATTTTCAGGGGTATTTATATTGACAGTAGCTTAGAGTTTTGTAAATAACTACACAAATTACTTCATCTTAGGTAAATAAAATGTGGTATCTGTTGTGGCATTCCCAAAAGAAATTCATTTTTTCAAGACAGAAATCTCATATCATTTAAGGGGCTTGAATTACCACAGGGAATCCTGAAACTGGCAGCAGTATTTACTAAACTTTTTGAAAATAGATTTCCTCCCTCTTTGCTTTGAAAGAATCATAACTTCTGTAAAGAGAGAACCTATCACATTATTATTTATAAATGATGGGTTATTCCCATTTGGGCAGGTTAAAGAAAAACTAGTTAACAAACAGGTGAAATTTAGAAAGAAGGAATGAATGAATTTTGTTACAATCTACATTCCCATTCACAAACAAAATAATATTCTGAACACTCTAAGTTTATAACATGTTTCTTCGTTGGCATGGAAGAACAATTTTACTTACCACTTGATTCACACCTCTGTGTTTTTAATTTGTGTTTTTTCCACTGCATGGAATGCCTGTCCGTGTTTTTGATCATTTGCAGAATTTGTATTCAACGTTAAAGACTCCACCTTTAAGACTTAAAGTTCATTTACTCTCTCCTGTGTGCCACTACTGTCCCTGCTATTATAGTATTTGCCACATTAATGACAGCTGTTTAAGTTTTCTATTTCCTTAGTAGATTGTGACATCCTTATGTGAAGGGAATATTTCGTTCCATACTGAGTGTCTGATGTCTTAAATGCTTGTTTAGCATGAATGAAAGGAGGCTTTCTGAAATGATGTGGTGTTGCATAACGAAAGACTATTGAAGGTTAAAGATTTATAGTTTTATTGATTGACTGGTAGCTAGCACGGCACAGTTACTTCTGTTGGGTTATCACCCACAGTGATATTTGAACAATAAGATTTATTTACTATAACTCTGTTACAAGACTGGAAGCTGGTTAAAACTCACAGTGGTATTTGAACAATAAGATTTATTTAATATAACTTTGTTAAAAGACTGGATACCAAAAAGATAAGGGAGGAACTACAAGCATATTACTACTTCAGATGTGCCAGGCTGAAGGGAAACTCACTCATAAGTTGAAGTATAAAGGTTCAAGTTTTTAGAATGGAATAATTATTAAATTTACCAAAAAATTTACCTTAGTATCTTAAGCGTAGTGTATGTTTTTAGAGCATTTTAAATTATTAAAAATAGGAAGAAGCATGATGTAGTAGAAAAAGCAATGTAGTGAAATCTGATTTGGGGTTCTAGTCCTGACTCAAATACCCACTCTTTGCTTCAAGGGAAGTTTGAAAACCTATTTAAACTTTTCTTTTCCTTCTCTGTAAAAGTATAGTTTGTAGTACATGATATTCAATAATACAAAACTTTAATATCAGTTTCTTTAAAAAATGTGTTTACAGACAAATTTTAAGAATGAAACTGGTACAAAGGGAGTTTTGAATATAGAAACCAGCTAAATTGAGACGACTGTTTAAATTTCATAAGTATTCATCCAAGGTATTTGTGATGTATTTTTTTAGTGGCAAAGCAAACCAGAAAACAGCATAATCCTAGTTTTGTAAAACAAACAAACATGTATGTGTTTGTATATTTGCAGGAACATATACAGTAAGGTAAAGTATTAATGTCACATATGATGGATAAAACTAGGACGATAAATTTTTTTTTTTTTACGTAATGAAGAAAAATTAAACTTAAAAGACCATTCCATGAAGACCATTTTGTGGCTTTGGAAGTAGATTATTATTTTACATACAAGTAAAAAAAATGTATTGGGGACTGGGGCCAACATGTCAAAGACGGGCTTTTTTTTTCTGTTTTTCATCTTTACTAAGTACTGTTATATGATGGAAAGAAGATGAGACCACTTAGTGATTGACGTTGAGCTCTTTAGTTATGATGGAGACAAGGTTCTTAATATGGGGTCTATAGATGAGCTTTAGGGGAATCCATGGATCATTTGGAATTGTATCAAAAATACTGTGTATGTCTATTCATGTGTTTCATGTATTTCACTCTAGTGACTGAGTCCACAGCTTTTAACAGATTTACAAAGAGTGCATGATCCAAAAGGATAAGAACCACATGGACTGTTGTTGTCTGCCTTCTCACAGAATATAAAAAGATGGGGATTTGCAGTTCAGACTACTGAAAATGACATTGTTTATTTGGGTCCTAGAGTTATATAATAGAATGATTGCAGAGCTATTGATTTTGCTCTAGGTTATGCTTTCTATCTTTCCTGCTATTCTTTTGTAACCTTTGATCTTGGTCTGCAATTTTCATACAAAAAGCTGCCAGATTCCTCAAAATGGGGAAAAGAAGATTTTTTTCAATTTTTTATCTTTTAATCAAGGAATTAGTTGCAATCAAGCACTCAAATGATTTTAATAGGTTTTGTATCATTTAAACAATTAGAGTTTTATCTTTATTTTAATAGGCAAAAAATGAGTAAGTTCCTTCTAGAAAAAAGACATCATCTATTTAATCCATGTCTTTTTATGTATATTTGGAACTTTGAAGATTTATACTCTGTTCAGTTCATGATTGATATTTAATGTGTACCTGGGTCTGTAGACTTCTGACATTTTTGATTCCTTTTATCTTCCTCTTTTTTGGGGGGTGGGGTTGGTGAAGTGAAGTTAGAAAGAGCCTTATAGCAATGATCCAGGATTCTACTTGCTTATATCAGAAGCATCCCATGTTTATGTTTAAGAACAGTATGTCTTTCTTTAAAGAATTTCATTATTTCCACACTGGCGTCTCATTAATTTTTCCTGTATTCCCAAGAAAAGTTTTCTGAGTCCTTGGTTTCATTCTGTATAGGAGAAAAATTGAGGTACTTTTCCTGTTAAAACACACACGCACACACACACACACGCACACACACGCACACACTCACACACACACACAGATTCTCTGTCAACCTACTTTTCAGCTGGAATTAAGTTTCAATTGATTAAATATTAGGTTACATCGCATAGTCTGAACTTAGATGTGAAGGAGACATCACTTTCAGTCATAGTTGTTGATCTAAAAGATTTTTTTAGCTTTAGAAGTTCACAAAAAGTTTACTTATATATGTTCAACCTTTTTCCATTTAAGGTTTTTGGAATAAAAATTTTATATATACATTTTGATTAGAATAATTTTTTGGTGCCTTGGCATCCTGTTATTTTGGTATATCTTTTCTGCTCTTCCTGAAGTAGTATGAAATATGTGTGTGTCATTTTAGGTGAATTTTTAAAAATTGTACATCATAGTTGGTGATAATTCTAAACCAGTAGTGTGTGATATGAACATAGTTGAGAATAACCATTGCATAAATATCTACTTTTTCATTTTAAATTCCTTTTTCCCTTTTCTTACCTGAAGAAAAAAATATAGTAACACTATATGGTTTACTCATAATAATATTGGAGTTTTAGAGAAGATTCCTGCTTTACTTATCTGAACAGTAAGGATATTAATACAAATTTCACAGGGTCATTTGCAAAATCACTGAGATAATAGATGTGAAATGCCTAACAGTGACTGACTGTACATGGTAAGTTCATTCCTCCAAAGGCTGTATGCAGCATAAGACATAATCATGTTTACAGGGAATTGAGAGTCACTGGAGCAGGGAAAAATTAATAAATGCCAACAAGTTCTGCCCTGGTTAAGTTATTAAATTCATTAAGAAGTAATGAACAATTCAGAGAGAAGCATGTCGAGTGGAAAGTTTCATTAAATGAAGCTTTATCCTTACATTAGTTGTATGGAAGCAGAATCACATAGGAAGAGACTGGCAAACGATAGCAAAGTATTTTTCTACTTTTGGAACTACTCTCATGATTACCATTTTTCATACCTTTTTACCTGCATTAATTCACCCTGAGTTCCTTTTGTTTCATCTGTAGATTTTTAAAAGTTACATTGTTCTAATGTGTGGGGACCATCACCCCAGGAGGTAGCTTTAATTTGTTGAACTTGCTAACAAAGTTGAAGTCACCCTTGGAGTATGCCTCTCTGCACCTGACATTCTTTCCCAGGGTGGGACCCCTCCCTGTGAATAAGAGGAAAGGCTTGGCCAATTACCATAGACAAAGCCGGACAGCTGCCGAGCCCAGCTGGGAGGAGTTTCCTTCTCTGAGCAGAGCTGGTACAGTCGGAGGCTATTTGCCACGTCCTTTCATTCACACCATTTTACCCAGCAGATTACCAGAGGTGGAGATTGAGAAGGGGTGTTGCTATTTGCTGGAGGCTCCCCTGTACTGAGAGGACTTCTGGATGGGAGGAATTGCTGCAGTTGCCAGTTTTCTACTAGAGGCAGAAGCTTTCAGACCCGGGTGTGCCACTCCTCCTCCCACACAGCCCAGAACATCAGGTCCATCGTCCCTGGAGTCTCTCGTTTCACCACAGCGGCATCCTGGGCTAATGGTTTGTTGGAAAGGGAAGGGGTGGTCCTTCTGTCTGGACCCCTCACGGCTGACTCACAGGAAGTGCTAGCAGAGCTTGGCACTGGGCGAAGCTGCTCCAGGATTCTGCCTCTCCCTGCATTGGTCCACCCACCCTCTCCGACGTAGGCTTTGCAGTGTCTCCCGATAGAACAATGAAGTGGTTCCAAGTTTGCTAAGACTCCCAGGGAAATTCTTTGGACTTCTGTGACAGTCTTCAAAATGTTTTGCCACAGACTTTTCCAAGAAGCTGTTTTTTAAAAAGTCCGTCCCTTCATGGATTGCTTTGTCTGAAGATTACTCAGGGTGACCATGGTCCAGCGCTTTAACCTCAGGAGGCAGCTATCCAAGGTGGGTAGCTTGGGTAGCCTTGTGTGTATGTTTAAGGGAAACTCACTAGCTTCGCAGGGCTTCCTTTTTCTCTTGAACTGTTCTGTCAAGCCTGCCTTCCCTCAGGCACTAAGGAGGGGCTGGGGAAGGAAGCGTTGCCTTTTGTTCTTTCCTCTGACAGACACAAAGGTTTAAGGCTCACTGTGCTGGCAACCCCAGGTTTTGTTCCCCTAAAACTATAACTGTCATCTGTGAATATGGAGGAAGTTGTAGTTTTCATCTCAGATAGAATTTCCAGAGGGTATGCTTGAAAGAGAGAATAGTGAGTAAAAAGTGCATATTTAATTAGCAGTTAATCTAACAGCTTGTTGATCAAGATGAGAAAACCTTATTGGACTGTGGAATCAGTGCTTTCTTACAAAATTTATTAAGTATTAAACTGGGGAAAACTACCATAAAATAGTTTAATAAACAAGACCTGCATGAAAATGTTAAAATGAGCAGCTGTGTTAAACTTGCATACTTAATGAAGGAGTATATGAAAAGCAGTCACCAGAGGCTCCCAAATCAATTTTTACAGAGTTCTGCTTGATAAATAGGTTTCCTGTATGCAGTTGTTTTTTTTTTTAGGGGGAGGGGATTCTTTTAATCTAAGAAAATCAGACAAAATTTTTAAAAAAGTGAAGTCCTTTTTGAAGAGAGGCAACTTATTTTATGAATCAGCCCTGGCAATGGCCAGCCTTCTCTTGACTCAGTCTTTGAACTCTCTTTTTAGCAAGTGCAGAAACTAATTTGGGAAAAGGTGTGCTGAGAACTGAACTTTATTCCAAAAGTCATTTTGTTCTTTAAAAGCTCTGTTTTAAAAATGTAGCATTTGGTTGCTAAATTGTGTCACAGTTCATTCCTTGTAGACAGAAGCTTAAACAAATAGTAAATCAGTAGGCATTCTTCACTTCTTTGGTTGTTAGTCAGAGTTGTTAAATCTTGAAATGTGTTATTATCTTGAGGGGAAAACCATTAGTTCTTCACAGGTGACCTCAGTGTAGAATGTGTGCACTTAAGCGAAAATGAACAAAGCTCTTGCCTCCATCTCCATGTCAGATCTCACCTTTTATCTGGGGTCTCCAGATTTAAATAAATTTCTCTTGCTTTCCTTCTTCCCTTTCTAGGTGAGGAGGAAGGATGATAGGAAGCCCTCAAATTTCTCCTAAACAATAAAAATAATTTTTGTTTCTCCTTCAACAATCTCTAGTTCATGTATTTTTAAATATGTTAGTACATTTAAAAAGCAGATGTATAGATTGTGACATTTCTGCACAAGAGTATCTGAAATATTTGAGAGCCAGGTGATAATTTTCTAATTAGAAAATAACATCATTCTAGGTATTTTGCTACGAATATTTCTCTCCCAATTATTTTTTGAACTTAAACTACTGTTTTCATTCTATACTACATATATGACTGTGTTTATAGAAAAGAAACTTTTTGGGGAATTAGGAGCACATCTTCATTGTAACATGAAAAAATAAAAGGTATATTATATAAAAACACTTAAAGTGGAAAACTCTATAAATTTTTTTTTTTCTAATATCCCTCTCCTCCATTTTAAGGTGGTTTCTGGGTCCTATACTAGATGGACAGGACCAAATCTAAGAAAATTTGTTTTCTTATCAAATGCCCTTAACATAGTATATGTTTAGTAATGAATTAAAAAATAATATTCTTGTTTTGGTCGGTATGGCACTGTAATATGAGGGAGAAACTGAATAGTTATGTCATTAAGTTTTTTTTAATTGCAGTGAATGTGCTATGCCTCTATTCTGTTCTTTTCAGCTAAATCCATATGTTGCCTGAGAACAGAGGACCTGTTGTATCCCAGTTTATGATATTTCTGGCACACATTGAACACTCAAAGTGAAATGGTTTTTTTTGTAAGTCAGTAACAGTTGAACAATGGCAATTTCATGTGGTCCCAACTTTAATAACAAGTATTTTTGCCAATAAAAAATAATCTTCCACAAGTATAGAGTGGTCTTAAGGAGATCTCATATTTCAAAAAGCACGTGCATATTTTGACAAAAAGAAGTACTCAAGTGATCATTTTTAATTCTATTGGAAATTTTTTGAAAGAAATATTTATAAATATTTTTAGTGATTTTAGACCTAATGTCTAAATTGGATGCTTTTTGTCTTAAGTTTAAGTGACACTAGATAGTTTCCCTATGCAAATTATTCTTCTAGGCTATTGGATGTTCGCAAGTAAACTAAAAAACAAGAAATAGATTAAGAAATTGAAATAGATGAAGTAAAAACTTTAATTTTTAAAGATAAATGCTATTCTTTTTGACCAGATCACAGTTACCTGACTCTCAGAAAAGTTCTTTTTTCCTTGCCATTTTAGATTATTTTCTTCCTTTATTATTTTATCACATGTGACTTTAAAAAATATTCACTAAGGAAAGCTTTTTCTTCTTGCCCTAAGTCCTCTGCTTGAGTGAGCTAGCCAGAATAGTCTGAAACCTGACAATGTGGACATTTCATTTAATTCTTCTGATGATCTTTCAGGTTAGGTGGTATCAGCTTCATTTTGTCATTAAAGAAACAGGTTCCAAGGAATTAAATCTTTTGCTCAACGATGAGCAGGTGGCAGAGTCACGTTCCAACAGGTCTAACTCTAAACTCATTTTGTTTCCCCATACCAATTGCCTTGAAAAACTTATGGTGTATTAATCATTCTATCATGATCTCTGATATTGCTCCATAAGTTTATCCATGCTTATGGAAAACAGTATAGTAAATAACTTTGGTAACTTCCTTAGAGCATCCTTTTCCCAGAGAGCTGAAATTAGTATCTGGTAGGGTTTAAATTTATAAGTCAGACTTAGTGTTTTCCACAATTAAAGTTGTTTGCTTTGGCTAGAGACACATAGATTAGAATAAGATGATTGATTTAAAAAGCCATATTAAATTTGGTTGAAACTTAATTGCATGCATTTATAAGAAACTTTAAAATTGTACTGCTTTTTAAAAAACTTCTATTAAGGAGAAAATTTTAAGTTTCTATAATAATGTTTAAGGGATGAAATATAGAGTTAGACATTCAGAAAGTCTTGTCTTTACTCACTCTATCTAGCTCTTCTCCCCCGCCCCCAAATCTTTAAATGGCTAATGGAAAATTAGTTTTTTCCTTCTTTTCCTTTTAGAAGGTATGATGAAAAATGAGGTTTTGAAAAAATGGTTTTAAGATTATTTCATTAAAATAATACACTCATTTTGCTTTTGAATGATGATAATTTCCATAGTTCAAAATTAAAAATTATATAACTGAAATCTTGCTTCCAACCATGTCTTTTCAACTAATTCCTATCCCTTCCTCCACTGGTGACCAGTTTCTTGTTTATCCTTCGTTTGTTAATGTATGCAAGAAAATAGGAACATATATTTTGACCTTTCTAAAACTAGAGAAATGCTAAACAATTTGTTTTAAGATAATTGCTTGAACTTTAATTTTTCCAGAAATGGAACTGAGTAGTTACCTCAGTTTGCGGTTCACATTTATTTTCATGTTTTCATGAGAGACTTTCTTCAGAACAGGTATAACCACACAGAATCCACTTTCTATATCAAAGATAATTAAAATAACAGCAAATCAATGATGATTTGATTATTTTTCAATCATCTACATTTTCTTTTCTACCCATTTTTTGCTATATTACAATTTTTATACTGTAGAAAATCATAGAAGATAAAAAATCATACTCATATATCCCGAGATGACCTGTGAAAAGATTAATAGCCAAGAAATGGAAGTTGTGATCAACCCTCCTCCCCCCACCAGTTCTGCTGTTGATTTATTGAAATTATTTAATCTAGACTTCTAGAGCACTTGAAAATATTTTTATATAAAAAATGTTATTCTTGTCCTTTCTACATTTGATAGTATCTTGTTATTTGGTAGCAGTTTGGTATCAGCTTAAGAAACTTAAGATTTAGAGATGTGTTCATCATATTTTGAATTCTTAAAGAAACTTTTTTCAAAAGTAGTTTCCTTTGAATTTCTACCTGATTTCTTTTGGGTTTATGACCTGTGATAATATACATGACTAACTTAATCTTTCTGTGAATATATTCTTATTAGTAAAAGGAATAGGGCTATCTCATTTCTATCTTAAGGAAATTAAATTGGGTCTTTTAAAAGTATTTTGATGGCTAAAATGGTACATTTTATGTATACTTTACCACAATTTTTAAAAAAGTATTTTGAATCCTTTTAATGATAAGTACTATATGGATACCATGAAGAAGTATATTATATAATTAACTTGAATACATAGGCAAGGGAGTCAGTATTGGATGGGTACTTTTGAGTAATAAAAATGCATAAAACATCTCTCTTTTATGCTATTTTTATTTAATTAACTTTCTCTAAGTTAATTCAGACATTGACTAGCTTCATATTTGGAAATAAAATGTTTATATTTTGCTAGCAGTTAAATGTTACATCTTCCTGTTAATCATTAACCCACTTTTAGGAGGCTTAATTCAGGTAGTGTCATCAGCATTATAGGACCATTCTGATGGTATTACCTAACTAAAATGGGAAGGTTGATGATGCTCTTCTGTTCTATGAAATGAGATTCTTAGTAAGATCAATTTCCATATATTGTAGATGTGGTAGAAATAGGTAAGGAATAGAGAATGACTTTCCTATTTAAATTTGTTGGCAATAATTGGTTAAAATAGAGAAACTAATTTAGAAATATGTGTATTATAACAAATATTTTCATGATACAGATGCCAGTTTAAATTTAAAAAATAATAAAAGGTTATTGACTAGATCTTAGAGAATGGAACACACTACTTAGAGAAGATTGTCAAATTTCCTCGAAAGTGTGTTGCTTTTTTGTTTTTTAAGTACACAACTCTCATTTGGTGTTGAGTATCATTTTCTTGGGAGAGATGACTTTATTAAATGGTTCAGTTAGATGATTCTTTGAAGTTGGAATATGTTTACGACGTGCCGTTGAAAATCAGCGATCTTATATACTTCAAAGTGCCTTGAAACTATAAAGGACTATATTAATTTAAGAATTTAAGGTGATGGTATTTTCATTATTTTGTCATTTTGTAAGTATTTTTGAAAAGAAGTGATTGTTTTTTAAAACTGTTCTTTGAAATACACTCACATACCCACCCCCACTCCTTTTATAAAACATATAGGCTATCTTTGGATAGGTAATAGCGATTGCCTCTGGGAAGAGGATCTGGGAGACTTGGTTTGTGAGTAGGCGGGAGACTTGCCCTTTAAAACTACTTACCATGTATGTACAGTTTCTTAAATAATAGCCCTAGTCAAATATGTTAAAAGTTCACAGTGTAGAAATGCATGTCAGGCTCATTATTCTTCAGTGAAAATCATTGCCAATAGTTTACTTAAAGGTTAATGATTAAAAGATTATATTCTTCTGGGCTTAGTACTTTATCCCAACTATCCATGTTATTCACAGATTGAAGATAACCTCTGTATGTATGTAACACATGAGTTTGTAGTGTAGAATTACTAATCCTTTAAAAATTCTTTAAATGTAGTAAACAATACTACACCAAAAGCACATTTTGAGCATGGTGTGTAAAGGCAGGAACACTTGTTATATCTATATACAGAAGCTGCATGTAATAATATGAAATATTCTTATTTGTTCTTAATCATTTTGGCTTACATGAGAAAATGAAAAGAATTTGCCCTTTCGGGCACCCTAGGGTTAGTTAGGACTTAACCTCTGCCATATATACATGGACCTGTGACAGAATCTTGCAAAACATGTTGAATAAGAAGAATACAATGCAGATGGAACTTGTCTTGTGGTAGCACATACAGTCTTTATTAAATCTCAGTCTGTTCCATCAAATGTTTTGTAAGAATCAGATCACTATGTCTGTCTTTACTGAAAATTTACTGTTTGAGAAGAATACATCTTAAAGCCAGCAGTATCTAAAACCCAAAGGTAGTAAATATAAACAAGGTGTATCTTCTCATTACCTGGATTCTAACATGTAAGTGCATGAACAAATCATGCACTTACATGTTAGAATCCAGGTAATGAGAAGATACACCTTTCTTCTACCTCCTCCTCTTCAGGAGAAAATTTGAAATTTCTTTATGAAAACAGACATTCCTCTCAATGGAAATTTATACATAACAAATTTTTCTTCACGTGATGCTATATTGGAACTCAAGTCCTTTTTCTTAGACAAAAAGCTTTCCTCTTAAGGAAAAGTTTGTCAGCTGAGAATATAAGGTAGGTAAACAAGCTTTTCATTTTTACAAAATTAATAATAAGTAATATACATTTCAAAAAGGGAATTACCTCTTCCTTTGAACCTGAGATGGGCTTGAAAAGCCCTGTAGAGGAAGTAGAGTTTTAGCTGTACCTGAAGGATTTGGATCAGTGGTTCTCAACTTTCCCTTCCCCTGATACCTCCAACATACGTCAAAAATGTGACTTAAGCTCGAGATAGTAGTAATTTGTGGGGGTTGAAGTGAAAAACCCTTCACCAGTCTGATGCATACTCTGGGAGGAACCCTTTCCTTTGCAAATCTCTGATATAGGTAGATGGGGAGGTCAGGAGAAAGATATTCCAGGAAGGGGGAGGATCACCAGATAAGATTTTGTTGAGAGGGAGAGGCATGTCACATATGTTATATTTAGGGAGTTCTAATATGAACATCTTTTCAAAAATCTAAAGTAAGAGTTTGTATTTTCTGTGGGTAAGTTAAAAAGGTGATGAGTTGTCAAACTAAATGCCTTAACTTCTGTGGACAGGGGTAAATCCAGGAAACTCTCTTCTAGATAATATATGTGGGTTCTTTTAATATTACCGCTTAGTATATGGAATTTTGACTGAAAAGTCTTAGCATGCCTGTCTAACATTGTTTCCCTGTCTTCTAATCATTTGAAGATAGACATTAAAATGATGAAATACCTGAATATAACTGCCCATTCTCTTTTAGGTGCAGTGTGTGTTGAGGTTTTAGGAAACTAGCCGTAAAGATTGGTCCCAATTTAACATATTCTCTTTGAACACAATTGGAAATCTGACCCAGTCTATTCAGTATCTACTGGTGAATGATAATTTGAGTTTTGAATCTTAAGAAATAATATTATTGATCACTGTATTCAGATGACATCTAACCACTGAAACTCAAAGTTTAGAGAGTATAATATAAATTCTATGTGTATTCTAACTTGGAGACAAGTTAGAACATAGTAAATGGAGTTAATAGGTTGTATATAAAGATAAATATCTATTTCATTTCTTACTTTCTTTTACTCATACCACTTCAACTATAACCCTTCCTTGCTGTTTTTCAAATGTATCACAGTCCTGCTTCTGGTCTTTTGCACTTCTTTCTTCTGCCTGTTAGGCTTTTTTCCCTACGTATCTGCATGGATGACTCTCATATATCCTTGAAGTCTCAACTCAGAGGTCTTTTTTCAGCAAGGCTCTGACTGACTGTTGCTTAAAATGGTGAAACCACTCCCTACACACACACACACTTTCCCCCCAATATTTCTTATTTCTCTTTTCAGTTTCTTTTTTTTTTCCCCCTCTAATATATTTATCATTTTTCTTATTTTTGTCCCCTTCCCCCGCACCCTGTAAACTTTATGGTAAGGACATTTATCTGTTTTGTTTACTTCTATATATAGGAACTTAGAATAGTGTCTGGTACCTGATAAGTGCTAAATAAATATTTGTTTCATGAATGAATTTGAGTATAAAGGATAATCAAAAAGAGGCTAGCTTCGTTGTCTACTTTCTTCCATCTGTTCCCATACTACCATTACCATCCCCACTTCAGGTTACTTCTAGCCTCCCTTTTGCTGCAGAGTGATCGCATATGTGATAAAACTTGCCACGTAGTAGACACCAAATAAGTATTTGTTGAATCTCTGCTAATATTATCTTCTTTCCCAGATATCATACAAGTCTAAAAATCAGAAATGACAATAAATTGGAAATCTCACTCCGGTTCTTAAATTATAGATATCCACATTTCTAAATTAATCTTTTTGATATGATAACAAGAGCCCAGAAGTAGAAAACCAGAGTTTTTCTATTCTTTGTGATTTTAGACAGATATTTCTCTGTGCTTCAGTTCCTGAATCTTAAAATGGAATAATGATATTTATTATTATCATCCCATAGAAACGTGTAAACAATGGATGCGAATATATTTGGAATGGTATTTAAAACAAATATAAGGTGATAATCCAAACCACATCTTACAACTATCAGACACTTTTAAATAGTCAAGGTCACTAAAGTGACTTTTGTTCCTGTTTTTCTGTTTAGATATATGTTGGAAAGTAGATGTCCCCCTGACCCCATAAATAAAGCTCTGTGTCAAGGGGCGGTAACCTACCACCTTTAATAAGTGCTATATCACGTGGGAAAAAAAATGATCACAAATGATAGAGCTGTAGTGACTATTGGAAAGTTTTCTGTTTTCTGACTGTATTTTTCTTACTTTGAGATTTAGAAAATTGTTCCTCTATTGATTTTGTTATGTAGACTCCTGCATAAACATCACTACTTAGAAACATCCTAGTGAAATTTCCTTTCTTTGTTATTAGATATTTAAGTAATATAGAGACTATTAGGGAATTTGACATTTTTCAGAATCTTGCTAAACTGAGCAGGACTCATATACATCTGAAGAGGATAGTGCATAATAATTGAGCTTGTCTCTAGGTTTGACAAACTTAACCCAGCTGTTAACAACAAAAACACATTTGTGTTTGACTAGGTAAAGTTTTAAATATATATAGTGGCTTCGAGAGCCACCTTGCCTGTTTTTCAAGTTAAGGGAAGGGCAAAAGGCTGCTATAAAATAGCTTATTTTAAGGGACAGTCTAAATGGAATTCCCTATTCTGGTTTCTACATTAGCTGAGTGTTTAAACAACTTTTCATCCTCTACCATTAAAGTTGTCAGGAATCGTGCTTTAGCTGAAATATGGAAGCTCTTTATGTATCACTAGCTTCCAATATTTCCTATGTCCAGCTTCAGATAAAACAGAAAAGGAAATAACAAACCACAACTCATATGATAAACTAATAGTACTCAGCAATCACCTGAAAATCATAGAAAAGATAATGGCGCACATGCCTAAGAGATGTCCTTCTCTTTTTTCTAATTCCTTCTACTCCAGTAAAAGTAGTTCCCCATGAGTCAAGGAGTAGGCAGTGATAGACACTGTTATAAGTACCACTCTAATTCTACAGCTTTGAAAACTTGAAAATATAGGCCATCACTTTGGGATTGTTGCTAATTTTACCTGAGCCACTCCTCTACATATGCTTTGCCAGAGTCCCCAATGTCCTCTATATTGCTAAATCCAATGATGAGTTCTTAGTTTTCATCTTGATTTTCAGCAACATTTAGCATATGAGTCACTCTGTCCTCAGTGAAACACTTTCTTTACTTGGCTTTAGGATACCACACTCATTGTGTCCCCTACTACCTGCACCTCACTAGTTGTTTAATCTGTCTTCTTTCCTGACCTTTAAATTAATATTGTTATAGCCTAGACTTAGTCCAATTTACTACTTTCTTGGTGATTTCATCCAGTCTTATGGCGTTAGATACCATCTATATGTTGACAATTCTCAAATGTATGTTCCCAGTCCTGATCTTTCCTTTCAACTCTAGACCTGTTTATTCAGTTGCCTATTTGATATCTCCAGTAGGATGTCTAATGGACATTTCAAACTTAATATGTCCAAAACTAAGTTTTTGGTATCCTCTCCCCTCTCTGGTTCTCTTTCCTCTTCTCAATTAATGGCACCTCCATCCTTCAGGCCCAGAATCCTTGAGTCATCTTTGATACCTTTTTCTTATTTCCAGTATATCAGCAGATCCTCTTGGTCCACTTTAAATCTAAAATTTGCCTATTTCTGGTCTCCGCTACCATTCTCTTTCACTTGTATTATTGCATTAACCTTTTAGTCACCCAGCATCCACTCTTGCCCCACTAGAGTTTATCCTTATCACAATAGAGAAAGTCGTACTGCTAAAACTGAAGCCAGATGATGTTATTCCTGTTATCTTCTAGTGTCTGTTCTTTTTCACTCACTTCTATATGGTATTTAGGGCCCTCTATATTCGGTTTCTCCATTAACTCTTCTGACCTTATATACTGTTCTTCCCTTGCTCATTCTGTTCCAGCCATACCGGCCCCCTTAATGTTCTTGGAACATGCCATGCATAGTCTTCCCTCAGAACCTTTGCCCTCTGCCAGGAATGCTCTTCCTCTGGATAGCTGTTAACATTCATGAGACCTTCCCTGAGCACTTTAAAATATAAAATTACAGTATCCCCTTGCTGTATTTTTTATCTCCAGCATTTATTACCTTCTAATATACTATAACTCTAATATATATAATTTACTAATTTATTTTGTCTGTTCCTTTCTCCCACCCCAAGAATGTAAACCCTTGGAGAGTTTTTGTCTGTTTTGTTTGTTATTAATGTATCTCTAGAACCTAGAATATAATGCTTAGTTTCTATTTATTGAATACGTGAGTGAATCATTTATTTGAAAAAAAAAATAGAAGAGCCATCCCAAATTAAGAATATAATATTTCATGGAACATTATATTTTATTATTTTTATATATTAATGTTTAACTATTTTGAAGTGATTTCATCATTTTCCTTGTATGTGATAATAACAACAATAGAAATCTTTTTGCTTAGTCTTTTGTCTCCTCGTCTTTATTTTTAGCTTTTTTTATAAATAGTAAATCCCTGGAGATTTGTTCTTGCCAATGAGAAAAATAAATTATTCATCTCTGTCATTGAGTTTGACTCTATAAAATAGATAAGACAAATGTTATTGTCCCAGTTTGTAGGTATATAAAATAAGATTTCAGTGTTTCTTATAACTTTTTGATTTTAGTTAAATTCAATAGACATTAACACAGAAAGAAGTATCTCCTATTTTGGTAGTAAATGCCAAATTCCTTCAGTAGTTTAAATTTTAATTGGGAAGACAAAGCACAAAGAGGACAAAACTAAGTTCTACTTAATTGTGTCCAAATATAGGCTATATACTCAGTGTTCTGATAACTTTCAAGATACATAGGCAGAGAGCTAGTGAGAGGAGAAGAAACAAAGAATTAGTCCCAAATTGTGTTTTCTTCTCTGTAGTGTTCCTAGAATCTGGAAATGTCTCATATCTAGTTTGTTTTATTTATCAAATGAATAAGTGTGATAATGAGAGTGTAGTGCCCTACAGGATCAATGAAAATAGCTTGGCCAACAGAGCATGTGTTGGCAAAAAATATATACAAAGATGTTTGGCACAGCAAAGTCTGGAGGGTTTAGATGCCAGAATAAAGATTTTAGACTGGTTTGATTAAGTGTTTTCAATCCAGCCTATATTCTTAAATAGAAGAAAACCCATAATGTAAATAGTATGCTACGAAGTTTTGTTTAAGATTCTAGCTCCTTCCAATAGAACTTTATGTGAGGATGGGAATGTACCTGTCTCTGTGGAGTCAACTATAATAGTCTCTAGTCACAGGTAGCGGTTGACCACTTGAACTGCAGCTAGTGTGACTGAGGAACTGAATTTTAAATTTTATTTAATTTTAATTTAAATAGCCATGTGTAGTTAGTGGCTACCGTATTGAACAGTACAAGAGAATATTGGATGGTTTGAAGAGTGATCAGACTAGGATTGGGAGAACAAGTAATAGGCTTTTAGAGCAATCTAGCTATGAATGATGAAATTAAAAAAGGAAGAATAAAAAAAGGAAGAACCAGAAATAGTCCTTAGATCTACTGAAACTATTTAATGACCAAACCTTCATTATTTAGAAGGAGGGATGAACAGAATTTAATAAAAATAAGATGAAAGATTTTCTTTTTAAGTCAAGACTCTGGGTAATAAGGAATAGAATTGTTGAGGAAATGGAATGTTTGGGGAAAGCTGAAGGGTGGTTTGTTGGTTTGGGTCTAAGTTCAAGTTTGGATATAGTATGTCTTTGGTGAAGATAGAATAGCTAAGTAGAAAGATTTTGTATTTGGAAATAGAGGATTTGGGATTAGGTAATGGTAGTGATATTAGCTTAGAGATAGTACTCGAAGTCATGAGTGGAAGAACTGTTTCCACTGAGCAAATAATAGAGGTGATGAGTGTCAAATGCCAAAGAGAAAGTAAAGATGGAGACTGATTGAATTGACATACAGCTGTAGATTTAGTAGAAGAGACTCTAGAGATCATCATTTAATACATCCATTTTACAAATGAGAAAAGTGTTGTTCATTCGTGTGAAGTGAAATGCTTACAAATGCTTACATAAATATATACAACTTATAAATGTCAGACCGAGGACTTGAACCTATATTTAAGGCTTTTTCCGTTATGTTGACAAAACAATAAAATCTTACTGAGAAATATCATTTCAGTAGAGTAGGGTGGAAGCTAAGATAACAGAATGATAAGAAAGTGGAATGCGAGATGGAGAAGTGGAAATGATGTGGGCAGCTTCCTTTGAGAAGCCTGGCATTTAAAAAAGGGGATTGAAGTGGGATACAATTGGAAGAGGCAATAAATCAAACCAAAGTTTTTTTGGTTCCAGAAATATCATTGAATAAACTATTCTGGCATGATAGGTAAGGATAGAAGTGACAAAGTGTTATTATTATCTTCCTCTTACTGCTGCCTAGTAAGATGAAGTAATTGACTCAAGGTTGTAGTATATGTTATCGGTGGAGCCAGAAATAGTCCTTAAATCTACTGAAACTATTTAATGACCAAACCTTCTGATTGTTTGTATACAGAAAAAGAATCATGCCTTGATGCACATTATTCTGTTTTGGTTTAAGGTGTAGATTGTTGGTCTGATTGGCATTTTACTTGGGAAGATAGGACTTCATAATATGTCCTATTCTTCAGGCCACTTGATCTCTGCTAAGATCTAAAAGGAATTCAGAAAGGCAAATCTTTAGCATGAAGACTTTAAGTATGTTCTTTTTATAGCTTTTAAGTGCCTACCCACCACTCTGTGAATATTTATCATGATATTAAAGAACCATATACTATGTAAGTTAAATGTGCCACATTGGTCAATTACAGCACATACAGCGAAGGTGAGGGAGATGGAAGTCTCCCCTCTACATACCCGCCAGAAAAAAAGGTACCAGAAAGGTTGCTTTTTTTCATCTTTAAAATATGATGCCGTATTGGAAAGAGAATATTTAGTGAAATGATGAACGCAAGTGATGAAAATGCAACTGGAGAAAGAGAAAACAATTAAGATTGTTAAGGACCCAGAATATTGTTTTATATTATGGTCGTTATTAGGAAAAAATAAGAGACTTCCTTGGCTTTAGCCCTATGTGAAAGATTAAAAGTTAAAATATAAGAGATCTTCTAATTTTGCAATGATGTCTTAGAAATAAAATCAGACAAGGGAGTTTAAAGCTGAAAATTACATCTTGATATTTTAATTTCTGCTCCCAATTCATTCCTGGGAGCACATGACCACTCTTAGTTGATTTACTGCTTGCTGCTAGGTAATCTCTGTACATTATGATGGAGAATATTGTGCTTCTGCTGTAAGTCATTGAATTCCAAATGAATTGCCAAATTAAGATATAATTGTTTGATACTAGAAGAAAATAACACCCACAAGTTACAAAACAAAGCTCCGTTAGGATGGAGTTAGGCTGTTTTGTTATTTTTTTAAAGAGAGTATATTACCTTGAGAAAATAGTATACCTCTGGTAATTATGCTATTCCATAGGAAGATCAGATATGAAATTCAACCTGTATTGAAGGCAGAAAAGGGAAAAATATCTTTACCCTTATTTCATCAATTAGTAAACAAAGGCACAAGCACAATTGCATAGCAATAGAATCATGATTAGGCTATCTCTTCAAATTTCATGTTCTTTCATATTAAATGAAAACATTGCTCCATGTTTAAATTTTGAATTGGTTAGTTTTTATTCCAGACTCCAGTCTATTCATATACTCCAGTAAATAGACTATTTACCTTAGAATATTCAGAAACTTAAGTGCTGCAGTTTGTTTTTAGAACATTTCAGCATAGAAGACTGTCTTGTTTATTTTTTGCTTGCCAAGCATGTATGACTGGCAGAAGGCCTTTAGCCCTGCTGCCCACATGGTCTGGACAAAAGAACTAGCAATCTGTTAGAGAAGAACAAAAGAGAAGCCAGGAAAATTATTTTCCTTTGGCTAGAAAATACCACTGGAGCCTTGATTGCTAGAGTTTAGGCAACAACTAAAGTAGAGGGAAATCAATGGACAGTAGTGTGTGTTGGTAGAAAGGAGGCATTTTGGTTGGGGGTTGGATTGTGTGGCATGCAAAATTAAGGTTCCTATTGGTTAATGGTATTTCAACCTCTTGTTCCCAGTTGGAATTTCAGTGAGAAATATTCTGGCATTTTTCACTTGTTTAGTGTTTCTGAGGAATCTATGTTCTTTCAGCTCATTTTACTTTTGTTCTTTATTTAAAAACTGGCAAACCTCTTCACTGTCTTGACAATGTAATATGACAAAATAAAAGCACAAAAAAATGCAATATATGCAATATAAATGTACTATGATGCTGTACTTTTCCTTCTAACCTCTCTAGTTTTAGAAAAGTCAGGAAGTCTTGTTCTGAAATAAGATAAGCAAAAGAGCTTGTTTTTTGAGGGGGAAAGCAGGCATGTGGTCTTTTTCTGAGTTATACCTGGGGGTGGGGAACTAAGTAAATAGCTTGTACTGAAATGAGTCTGTTGACCTACTTTTAAGTCAGTTAAATGCTTCTGTGCCTGTGTTGAAACCAAACTAGAATCTAGGGGAAGAAACCTTGAGATGGCACCTCTCACTAGTTTCCCCGTAATGAATTCTGTCTCTTTGCTTGTTTTAGTAGTCTCAGAGTAGGTACGGATTTTTAAAATCAGATTATTCCCCTTAGATGATTACTATAAATTGCTATAGTATGCTGTTATTTGGGGTACATTTTTTTTCCATCTTTGAGGGGAAGATCATTTTATAGTAGTAGTCGTGATTTATTGGGTGCCTGTTATGTTAAAGATATTGTAGTCAGCAGTTTTTTAAAAGGATCTCATTTAATCCTCTCAGCAGTTCTGATAATTACGATTCAGATTGAGACTTGCTCATAGCACACGTAGAGAAGATTGTTATCAGTCTTTAAACAGGCGTTAAATAGTGTTTGATCTGTTTTCTTGTTCAATTTTTTGTCTAAACTTGTAGCATACTTCCTGGCACATGGTAGGTACTTAATAAATATGTTTGTTGACTATATATCCGACATACTTTTCCTTAATGCGAAGATGCCTTTCTAATAAAGAATGCTCTTCTACAGCATCCAGCACTTCAGGAATAGTTTTTGGTTTTCCTCCTTTTTCTCTGATCTTTTTTACTCCTTTTTGGGTGCCCCTCTTCTCTTGCATATCTTTTAAATGTTGATGTTCTTCTGGGCTCTGTTTTAAGCCCTCTTTTATTCTGTACAGTTCCCATGGGTAATATCTTTTTTCTTGGCATCATTTGTCATTCACATGTGGAAGACGCCCAAATCAGTATCTCCATCTCAGATTTTCCTTCTGAGCTGAGCTTCAGTTCCATTTATTTTATTCTTTTACTTATTTGTTAATTCGTTCGGTAAGCATTAATTGAAGATCAGCTTTGTGCCATCTACACAAAATGTAGCAGTGAAGAAGATAAAACAAGATTTCAATTATCATGGCATTTATATTTCAGGGAATAATCAAACAGATTCTGGTAAGTGCTGTGAAGACAGTAAATCAAGGCAATGTGATAAAAGTAGTTAGAAAAGGACACTCTCAGGCGATGAGATGAGATCTAAAGGCAAAGAACAAGACTTGTATGCTTAGAGGATAATAGAGGAATAAAGGGAAGTGGGGCAGTTTCCTAGTCCAAAAGTCCTAAAAGCAGGGGAGCAATTGACCAGTGTAGTTAAGTCTTAATAAGTAAGAGTAATTGATAAAGATGAAAAAGGGTTCATATCGTGGAGGAATTTTTTGGCTATGATAAAGAGTTTGATTTAATTCTAAAATTCAGTAGGAAGCCCTTCAGGGGTTAAAATAGAGAGTAACATGATGTGATTTATATTTTTAAAAGATCACTGGCTACAGTATGGAGACTAGGTAATTGAAGTGGATGCATGGAGACCATGGGGGAACATCATCATGATGTTTTGCAATAGGGTGGTTAACAAAGGAGTGAAGAGAGACAGACAGGTTTGTGCTATATTTTAAAGGTGGATATGACAGAATTTGGTAATGAATCGAATGTAGGAAATGAAAAAAAGAGCCAGTTGCCCACCTCTGGAATGTATCACAGCTGCCCAATATTTACCATGGTCAAAACTGAATTAATCTTCCCCTCCTTTTTCTTTTCCCAAACCTACATCTTTTCTAGTTTTTTTTTTTTTTTTTTTAATTAAATGTCACTGCCTATTTACCCAGTTACTTAAGACAAAAGCCTAGGCATTATCTTCAGTTTCTTATCTTTTTCCTTGTATATCCCCACAAAAGTCATTAATTCTCTTTCTTATATATCTCTCAAATAGCAGGTATTTGCACATGTCTCCATCCCTGGTGTCATACCTGGATCTCTACAGCAGCCTTCTAACTGGTCTGCTTGCCTCTTTTATCATCATTCCCCCCATCTAATCCATTCTGAATGCTGCAAAGTGATTTAATTAAGGCTTTCCTCTGCTGAAAATTATTCATTGATTTCCTCAGAATAAAGTTGAAATGCCCCTAACTTGATCTGTAGAGATTTAAAAAAATAAAAAATAAAGTTGGCATATAATATTAATATAAATTAATATTGTATATAACTTACAAAGTGATCACCCCATTAAATCTAGTACCCATCTGACACCATATTTTTTATTATAATAGTATTGACTGTATTCTTTATGCTGTACTTTGCATTCCTATGACCATTAACTACCAATTTGTGCTTCTTAATCCATTCCCCCTTTTCACCTTCTCTCCCAACCCACCTGCTTTCCTGTAATACCTTTTCTTTACTGTTTCTACAATTCTTACTATGGTCAAGTTGATTTCTGAGAGTATTCTAATTGGAGACCATTAGAATTAAGGATATGTTAGAGAGATAGTCATCAGAGATCCAGAGATTTTGATAACTTGTTTTCTGGTAATTGACAAAAATAATAATATACCTATTTTCTTAATTGATTCATCTAATCTCCCTAGTGCCAGTGCTATTTCTGTTGTCCACATCTCGTCATTTTTATTAGAGCGGTAATTATGACTGCTTAGAGGACTGGAAGTTTAGTTTTAACCTAACTATACTCTTTTTCTTCAAGTGTACTTACAGATTTCACTTGCAAATTCAATTTTACTATAATAACTCTGAACCTAAATTCCTATAGATGTGGGAAAATTTTCACTTTAGTCTCTTGAAATTGATGAGGTTTTAAAATTAAAATCTGGAGCTTAGGAGTGTTTTGATAGTGTTGAAAGTACAGTTGACCCTTGAACAACATTGGTTTCAACTGTGTGGGCCTTCTTATACATGATTTTTTTCAATAAATACTGTAAATGTATTTTCCCTATGATTTCCTTAACATTTCCTTTTCTCTAGCTTTATTGTAAGAATACAATATTTAATAATGTAACATACAAAATATGTGTTGATCGACTGTTTATATTATTGATAAAGCTTCCAATTAGCAGTAGGTTATTAGTAGTTAAATTTGGGAGGAGTCAAAAAGTTATATGTGGATTTTTAACTGCATGAGGGAGTTGGTGCCCCTAACAACCCTCCTCCCATGTTATTCAAGGATCAATTGTGTTATCAAATCTGTGTTCTTAAGGTCTCAACAAATACATCTACAGTTTTAATTTTTTGCTCTTTCATTTAATTGGACCTGAGGTAATTATAGAGTACCCTGGAACCCCAAATAGTTACAACCTCAGTCAAAATTATGTGCTTGTCAATGAGAGAATGTTCCTCTTTAATAAAAGTTCTATTTGCACAAAAAATGCAATGCAGAGTAGGCCCATTTGAATTTATGACAAACATAATAAAATGAGAAGGTAAAGAATATGTTGACTAAAATAATCCTTTGGTAATTATCACTTTAGAAAGATCTTTAATTGCTAAAGGAAAAGGTAGACAAAATATTCTTTATTGCTTCTGATCCAGGGAGAGTTTGTAATTAATAATGAAGAACATTTAAAAAATAAATTTTGTAATTTTTACCTCTTTTAAAATCAGTATACCTTATGTGCCATAAGAAGTGTCGTTTAATTAATCTTGGTTCATTTTCACCTCTGGTGAAGAACAAAAATGTAAAGCTTTTTGTCATTTCCAGATGTTAGTGTAAGATTATAACTATGAGATGTAATCCAGATTGCTTTGTAAAACAATCAAGTTTGGCAGAGAGGTGTGAAGCTTGAGAAAAGAAAAGACAAAATTCCCAGCTCTTACTCTTTTATCTTCTCCTGGCTCAGTATCTAAAACTGTGTCATGTCCATTACCATTCCACTTGTCTTTTCTCCCCTACTAGGCTATGAACTCTGTAAGGTCAGAGCTGAGTCTGACTTATCTCTATATCCCCAGTGAATGCAGGGATAAATCAGGAGTCTAACCCTAGCCATGCTGACAAGGTTCTCTTTTAGCCTCAGGCAAGTCACAGTACAGCTCTTTATGTTGATTTTCAAAAGGATTAAAAAAAAAAATCATAATCTCTTAGAGAGATGGAAGAGACCTTAAAAATTACATAACACAACCACTTATTTTACGGATGAAGAAACCCTACTTGCCTGGCTCTTCTAAATGTGAGACTAGAAATACTTTGAACTAAATAAATAGCAGTGTTATATTTTATCCTGATTCTCTCCTGTGGGATAGATTAATTTCATTTGAAACTATGGTGTAAAGCCTTAAACTAGATCCCTGTTTTTCTTTGCAGTTTAGTTCTCAAATTTATAAGTCGGAAAAAGAATAGATGATTTAAGTTTCTCAGGGCATATGACAATAGGAAGGGCAAAGAAACAGCTACTCAGTGGGATTTATAATAAATGGAAACAAAATACGTAGATCAGGTTGCTTAAATCATTTCTCTCTCACTAGGCACTTCTCACTAACCTGTTTTTGTATTATAATATACTCTTGGACAATTTAAATCCTTATATCTAAATATGTGAGCATTTAAAAAATTACTTTCAAAAGTTGTTTGGATTTGGGGACTTTTACGTTTTATTTTGTAAAAATATACCTTTAAACTGGTTTGAGGGAGAACTGTGTCTACTGTAAGTATGATATACCTCAAGCAAATGGAAATGTTTATTTTTAAAATTAAGGAGTGATTAGTTGCTTTTCAAAAGAAGACTTCACTTTAAAAAGCATTTAAATGAAATTCTTATGCTCCAATAAGAATGAATCTTAAAAATATGTTAAGTGAAAAAAAGCCAATCACATTATATGATCTCATTTATATAAAGTATTCAGAATAAGCAAGTCTATAGAGACAGTAGATTAGTGGTTTCTTAGGTCCAGGAAAGATGGGGGAATAGGAGGGTGATGGCTAACGGGTACAGGGTTCTTTTTCAAGATGATGAAAATCTTCTAAAATTGATTGTGATGATGGTTGCACATTTCTGTAAATATACTAAACAACATTAAATTGTACAGTTTTAAACTGAACTATGTAATATGTGAATTATATCTCAAAACTTTTTAAAAAACATTTATCATAAAAATTGCTTAGTGAACATTGTTATGTCATCTAAATTACCATTTCATTTTTTGGTAATAGTGGCTAACATTTGTTGATTACTTATTATATGCCAGGCATTGTGCTAAATCTTTTAAAGCCTACATTTTCTTACATTAGGTGTTAATTTCCAAACAGCTTTTCAGCAACACAGCCACCTTTGTATTCTCCATGCATACTAGCACAAAGCCTTACAAATGCCATAGACCCAAAATATTTGAATTGATGACTATATATGAATGAATGAATTTAGCACTTTGACATGACATAATAAGCAGTTCTAGCTCACTTGGGAATTAGAGGTTGTATCAAGCAGAAGAACTCTTTTTGACTTGGTTTTGCCATTTCCACAGAAGTAAAGAAAGAGGAAGAAGAGAAGGGCATTTATTGCACTATCTTCTCTTTGCTCCTTATTTCAAGTAATCAGCAACTCATCTTTAGCTTTCAGTATTATATTTACTCCTGGTGGAAGTGGTTTAATCTTCCTGCAGGTTTTCTAAAGAGAATACTAATACTAGTCCAGGAAATTTGGATTAGAGTAGTATTCACAGTAGCCAAGAGGCAGAAGCAAACCAAGTGTCCATTGATGAATGAATGGATAAACAAAATGTGGTCTACACATATAAGGGAATATTATTCAGCTGTTAAAAGAAAGGAAATTCTGACACATGGGACAGCGTGGATGAACTTTGAGGACGTTATGCTGAGTGAAAAAGCCGATTACAGTAAGAAAAATACTGTACAATTCCACTTATGTGAGGTCCCTTGAGCAGTCAAATTCATAGAAACAAAGTAGAATGGTGGTTGCCAGGAGCTGGAGGGAGAGGGAAATGGGGAATTGTTATTTAATAGGTCAGAGTTTCAGTTTTACAAAATGAAAAAGTTCTGAAGATCTGCTACATAACAATGTGAATATACTTTACTGGACTGTATACTTAGAAATGATTAAGATGGTAAATTTTACGATTTTTTTACTACATAACTGAAAAAAAACCTACATAAACTTGTTCATTTGGGAAGCCACAACATGAAATCATTTGGAAATGAACAGGTGAACTCAGCTAAATTAAAAACAAATAAACGGAATAAACTATAAAATGACTGAATTTCAGAGAGGCTCACTAAGTTAAAGCCATTGCCTTTTTAGTGAATCTAATTTATAGCCACGATTTTATGTTAAAAGGTTGAGGGAAATCATTATAGGTTTTTAAGGGAGGGAGAATTATGAAAATTATGTTTGAAGATGTTTACTAGGGGTCAGTAAGAAGGATTAGAGTTCATAGGAATAAGAGAATCCTGAGCAGAGTGGTCAGGAAGCTTCAATAAGGAGTCATTTGCAATTGTCCTTAAAAGATAGGTAGGATTTAGATGGAGATGAGATTGTATAGGTGGTTGGTGAGGAGTGACAAAAAGATAAGTGAGGTACAACTAAGTAAGGGAAAGTTTAAATGCCAGGATAAAGGGTTGAAATTTGATTTGGTAAACTTGAGAGATTCAAAATAATTATTGTAATTAACATTTACAGAATACTGTCATGTTCATTATCCTATGTGAGCCTCAGAACAATTGTGAAGAAGGGACCTTCACTGGTAAGGAACCTGAAGCTCCCAGGCCTGGATACCAGATCATGTTATACTCATATAGCTTTTTGAACAGTAGAATGATATGTGCTCTAGAAAGTTCATTTTTAGTGGCTGTATGTAGGATGAATTGTAGGAAGAAAGGGTCTTGAAGCAGGGAGACCAATTTAGGAAGTTGTTACAGTTGTCTAAGTAGATCTAGAGTGGTGACTTTAGAAACAAAAACAAAGTATAAGTCTGAATATTTAACAGAACCATAGACAGTGTACATTTTAGGGCACTTCAAGGTCTTTTGATACCACTGGTCCCTGGCCTCAGGCTGGGTACACTCTTGTTAATTTTATTTTATATAGAGACAACTGAAGGGCAGAGGTTAAGTGAATTAGTTGAAGTACTAATGTCTTCATTTTTGTGTTTATCATAACTTTTAATATTTATAGTCCCTTTTCTAATTTGTTAAAGCCTTGCTAACCTAGAAGATCCTTCTCATTGTGAGACACCAACAAAAAGTGCCCTATTACCGTACCACTCTGCACCCAGACATCATCTTTGAATTGAAAATAGTAGTAGTAATAACTTCCTTCTAGGACTGTTATAAGGATTATATTGAATATATGTAAAACTCTAGTAATGTACTAAGATTACTTAGGTATACTATTTTTATTTTCTTTAGAAAGTGGTGAAGATAAATGGTTGTCGCTCAGCTTAAAAATACTTGGTTTTCTAACCACTCCCTCAACAAACCAGCCCCTTTGCCACTCTCCTAAATCTTGCCCTGAAATTGCTACAAGAGCTCTCTGACTTCTAAGTCACCTAATTGGTACCAGTGTTAAAGTTATAAGGTGAAATGGTAAGACTTAAATATCTTACCAGCAATATAAGCATCTATTTTGCATCTAACTTGGTATATGTAATACAATATTAGTCAATTAATCTAGAAACTTGGATAACTTCAACAAAACTCTCCCTCTGGTGTCACTAGAATTAAAGAGACTTTTCACTGTGAACAATTTCATTTCACATAGATGTTGTCATGACTGTAATTGTTTTTTAAAACAAATGAAACTTGGCAATTGAAAACGACCAAAATGCAAAGACAGGCTTTGCATTTTATGAAACAGTGAAGGTATTTTTTAAAACTCAAATTGGAAAATGAGTTAATAAATAGTAATCAGGTTATGAGTTTTAAGTTTTCCTTAGAGTTTAGAAACTGAACTCAAGAATGCCTCTCTCACCTTCAGTTATCTTTATTTTTGAAACTATGAGTCAAGATTTTTTTCTTTAGCAGCACAGGGCATTTTACAGACAGATTAGCTTATTTGCCAGTTTTTATACACCGAAACATGCAATTAATTTCCTTGTTTTGCACATATAGTAAAAGAGTAAATTTTTATAACCAACTCAGTGCCCATCAGAATATCTGGCTCGGTGTAGGTATTTCTTATTTACTTATGAGATGCTATGAGAGTTGGGCAGAGAAAGACAATTTACACAAAGGGAGCTCAGAGAAAGGTTCAGGTGGGCAATGGCATTTGGGCCTTTATGATCATGGTGATCTTGGATATATAGTGAGAGTTAGAAGGGCATTCCAGGGTGAGAGAACAGTAGGAGCCAGGGCCCAGAGGTGGTAGCATGTGGATGTCGTATGTAGTTAACTTTAGTATACACCATTCTGTCTCTTATCAAGTATGAATTCTGGTGAGCTGCTGTCATAATGTGCTTCTAGAGACATTGGAACAAAATGAAGCTAGCAAGGTTCCTTTAGGATAGGTTGAATAAAATTTAGTCTCTCCCTTGGAATTTGATTTGTCACTTGAGGGTTGAATAGTAAAGATAAGCCAGGTGCTTACCTTCTGAGCCTTAATTTTCTCATCTTTAAAAAAGAAGCCAATAAATAACTAGATTGCAGGGTATTTTGAGAATCGAATGAAATAATGTGTATGAAGAGCCTAGTACGTAAAAGGTCACTGTTCTTTTGGTGGTTACTGATAGCTGTATTTATAATGAAATTAGTAATAATGCATTGTTTAGGGTGAAGAAATGTTTCATTATCCAAAAAGAATCCATAGTACATTAGCATAACTGCTTTATAAGTCTTTTTAATTCTGGTATCAATCATAATTATTCCACAGTGCCACTTGTGTAATGTAACTTCAGTTTTGTCTTCTCATACGATTTAATTTTTTGCTCTGAATATTTCACATAAACATATAGAGTAGTAGTTGCTTATTCTACAGATTCACCATAGCAGATACCATGAAGTACAGATGACACTTTCCTACAGAAGTCTTTTTATAGTGATATTTAATTCCTTCCTTATCCCTTATTCAAGCCCCCCTATAAGTTCAAATTTGTACAAATTACAAGAAGATCTTTCTAAGAAAGTTGATTCAGCCAATAATTTTCTCATAAGAAGCTTTAAAGATGAGGAAACTGGGACTTAGTGAGACTTGTCTTCACAGGTAATTGGTGCCAAAAGTAGGATTCAGTCTATGTTTTTTTCTCTCCTTAGTAGGACTCTTTCTTAAGTATATTTCATTCTGCCTCTTATCAAGTACATCTATGCTGTAAACCTGTATTGATCTTAAGAGTTGGGGTGGCTGAGGAGAGAACAAGTTCTGTTACAAATATTACATGGAGGAAAGTTTTAACAGCTTCTTACAATATAATTCACATACAATACAATTCACCCATTGAAATTGTACAATTCTGTGACTTTTACTATATTCACAGTTTTGTAACACATCACCACAATTAATGTAGAACATTTTTATGACTCCAGAAGGAAACCCCACACGTCTTAGCCATCATTGCCCAATCTCCCCATCACCCCCAGCCTTAGGCAATAACTAACTAGTTTCTGTCTCTCTAGATTTTGTATGTTCTGGACATTTTATCTAAATAGAATCATACAATGTGTGGTACTTCGTGGCTAGTTTCCTTCATTTAGCACACTGTTTTCAAGATTCATCTGTGTTGTAGTATATATCAGTATTTCCTTCTTATTGCCTAATAATATTCCATTGTATAGATACATCACATTTATCCATTTATCAGTTGATGAACATTTGAGTTGTTTCCACTTTTTGATATTATGAATAATGCTGCTATGAATATCTGTGTACAGGTTTTTGTGTGGACATATGTCTTCATTTCTCTTGGGTATGTACCTAGGAGTAGAATTGCTAGGTCACATAGTAACTTTATGTTTAATCATTTGAGAAACTGCCAGCCTGTTTGTCAAAGGGACTGCACCATTTTATATTCTCACCAGCAGTCTAAGAAGGTCTTGTTTTTCTCCACATTCTCACCAGCTCTTGTTATCTTTTATTGTGTCTTTTTGTGTCCATCCTAGTAAATGTGAAGTAGCATCTCATTGTGGTTTTGATTTGTATTTTCCCTGATGGCTAATGATATTGAGCATCATTTTATGTGCCTTTTGGCCATTTGTGTATCTTCCTTTGAGAAATATTTATTCAGATCCTTTATTCATTTTTAAATTGGATTTTCTTTTTGATTTTGAATTGTAACAGTTCTTTATATATTTCTACAAGTCCTTTATAAGATAAATGATTTTTAGAACTTTTTTTCCCCATTCTGTGAGTTGTCTTTTCATTTTTTAATGGTGTTCTTTGAAGTATGATTATCTACTTTATCTATTTTTTGTTGTCCTTTTGATGCCATATCTAGGAAACCATTGACTAAATCCAAGGTCTCAAAGATTTATACTCATGTGTTCTTCTAAGAGTTTTACATTTAGATTTTACATTTAGGCCTTTAATTCATTTTGAGTTAATTTTTGTATATGGTGCGAGGAAGGGTCAGCTTCATTCTTTTGTATAATACTCCCTTGTCTCAGTACCATTTGTTGAAAAGACTATTCTTTTCTCCATTGAGTTGTCTCGGCAAAGAAAATGATTCTTCACCATTACTTTTGAAAGAGAGACATAAATGATAGAAATTAAAGCATTCTAGATAAATTATATAAAGAGTGTAAGGTCAAGATATTTAGATTAGAGAATCCTCTGCCTATGGCGGACATTTGGAAGCCATTAGTAATAGATGAGACATCTTCCGAGGAACAGTTACAATATGGAATGAGAGAGTGAAGTTGTAGTGGTAGAAGTCTATCAAGAAATGATCTGATGGACTCAACCTCTTCTGTTGAAATAAGTCATGAAATCTTCAGTTAACAGGATGAGTATATAGAGAAACTTTGAGAGAAGTTTCTATAAGTAGGCAAAAAAATGCTATAAATTTATAAGAAAAAGGCAATATAGAAAAAATAAAAGTGGTTGAGATAGAGCATGAGAAATACAGTTTATAATTTTATTTTCTCCAAATAAACACAGAAGCACAGTAGACAATTAATCGAATGCCAAAACAGTGGAAAAAATATTAGAGTCAGAATTCCTTGGTTCTGATCCTAACCTACACTAGGTATGCAATCTTGAATAAGTCACTTACCCTTCAGAATACTAGCTGATATTTACTGAGTCCCTACCATATTCAGGACTTTGTGTAAGTCTCAACATCCTTTTTTGTAAAATGAAGATGCTGTAAAATTAATTACTTTGAAAACTTTTGTAAAGAACCATATACATAGGAGAGTTTATTATGCTTGAAATTTGGAAATTGTTCAGTGTAGTAGTAGTAGCAGCAGCTGATGGTATGTGTTTTCTGCAAGGCATGTCGTATCCTTATTTTGATAATGAAATTAGCGTTCAGTGGTTATGAAAGTTGTACAGTCAGTAATCATTAGAGCATTATTCTAATCCACCTGTGCATGATTTCTTTATACCACCTTGCATTTGGCTTGAAAGATCCTGGTGTCTGAAGGGTCAGGGTATATAGGGTAGCACCAGTAAGATTTAAATTTTAGACATGTGTAAGCTTAAGATATAATTCCAAAGGGTTGATGAATCCCGAGATTGGTGATCTCAGAGGTGAGGTGGAACAGTTTCATATGTTAATAAGGTCAAAGGTATATCCCATTTGGTTAACTGTAAGTTTCAGAAGAGCTAGATGTTATGAAGCACAGTCATATAATAATAGTTTATCCGTGTGTTGGCTGGAATCTTGGAAATTTTTGTTCAAGAGACAGGGCAAAACAGAACGCCAGTGAGGTAATGAAGTCACGATGGAAAGCAGAGGTAAGTGCAAGAGACCAAAATAATATTGCAGCTTGTGGAGATGGGTAGACTTTGCCTTGAACCATGAGGCAGTCACTTTTTAAAATTAATTATTATATTTGTACCCTTTTGAAGACCAATATTCCACTAATAAGGTGCCCATTGTTAATTTCTTATTCCACCAATAAGGTGCCTGTTGTTAATTTCTAAATGTCATGGAACTAAGCATCTTTTGAGTACTTCATAGCTGTGTTCTCTCAGCCCCTTGCTCTCTTATCCTTTCCATGGTTGATTTGAGAAACATTATTTGGGAATGTAAAACTAATAGACAAGAAAAAAATATAAGAAAAGAGCAGAACAGTTTTTTTCCTTGATTTATCATGTGCCATTATCTTTTTGACAACAGGTACAAAGTTCAAGCTTTAGTTGTTATCCTAGTGCTGCTTCTAAATTATCAAGTAGTAGACATACTTCTCTTTGATGGAGTTTAGCTGTTGGAGATGTCATCAGTTGGCACAGGGGAAGCAAAGAACTTTGAACTCTAATTCTGATTTGCAAACTTTCAGTTCCTGTATAGAAATCCATGATGATTGGTGTTTATGAGAATAGATCTATGATGGAAATATGTATAGGAAAGATAATTAATACATATTGAGCCCATGCTTTATGTGAGGCAGTCTAAAGTACTTAAAGATGAATTCAGAGTTTCAGAGGTCACAGAGACCCTGAGCTTTTTTGTTTAGATTGTTCTGCTTCTCAGAAATGGCAGAAATGGAATTTAGAAGAAAGGGCAAATGAGTTGAGGCACATTATTTGAGAGAAGGATAATGCTGTGAGCTAATTTTGCATGCACATGTGCGTACATGTGTATTTAATAAATGATGGGGACTAAGGAAAAGATTTTTAAATCTAGTTTACACCTTTCCTATGTAGTGTTCAAGAGCAGGGAATCTGAAATTAGACTTGCTAGGTTTCCAGCGTCTTTCTTCCTTTCACTACTTTATATAACAAGATGATGCCAGACTTCTTACCCCTTGTGAACACTGGGCATCAAACCTTTTGGTATGAAGGAAAACTGTAATTGGTGTGAGGGATCTTAAGCTGTCGCTACGTGGAGTTTATAAATTGATTGCCAGACCAATGACCTCAACCTTGTAGTCTGCACCGACCAACTTCACTTAAAAACCCAGAGTAGATTCTTGATATTTTGCAACAGTATGCTAAGAGAAATGCTACCCACCTGTCCCTTAGACTATCCCAGCCCTCTTCCAATATCAAATCAAATTATCAGAAAGCTGCAGGCCTAAACTGTGTTCCTTTAGCTCTTGTAGAAACTCTCATTGAACTATGATTTTATTATAAGTTCTTGATTTTTGTTATAGATGGATATAAGAATCATCTATGAAGACTGTTTTTACATCTTTTGTACCATTGTTAAAGATTTCGGTTGTTAGTCAGTTTTTGCCATACAAAAGTTCACATGCAAATTTCTTCTCCAGTTAAGTGTGCTGATAAATTATTAAGCACCTTTTTAACAGCTAATGAAAAAATACAAAGTATTTCCATTTTTGTTTTGGTTCCAGAAAATTCAGAAATATTCAGTTGTAGTAACTCGCCTTAGTTTGTTTCTGATTCAGTTATCTGTCTCTATGTCCCCCAGTCTTCTTTGAGTTTATAAAATATACATAAATTTTACAAGCTCTTTTTTGGAAGTAAGGTAGATTTTTAATAAGTAATTGGTATTACGACAGAATTATATAATAATATAGAGATCCATTCCAAGCCTCAATATTCCTAATGAATGTAGCACCTGAGCAGAGATGTGCCTTTTGAAATGTATAGCGTTAGAACTGAGGAGTCAAATGTGATAATTAAAAACTGTTGAGAAAGAAGTAAGTACAATTCTGCTCACACTTCCTTGTAAGAGATCCATAGCCTCAATTCAGGTGACCCTCAGATTTTTGGGTCATTTATAAGCTTAGAAGACAGATTCCGTACTCCCTTCCCCACTAAGACCTAGCAGAAGAAAGTATAGAATGAGTTAAACTCTCATTTATGCTCTGGCCATAGTACACCACTTGAGATCTACAGACTAGAGCAAGACTGGACTGCTGAGTCTAGTCTTATCCTTCCCAGAGATTCCACAAGCACCTTCACATGGTAGATAGTTCCCACTGTTGAGCAGACTACATGTGCCAAATAACCTGCTCTACTGTATTGTAGCAAATGAAGTTGGGGGAAGCTGAAGGCTCATAAACAACTACAGCTCTGTTTACTCATGAGGTCCTTACTTAGGATATAACAGAAGCCAGCCTGCTCATCAGCTTTCTCACACATGCTCACATTCATTCTCCCATGTTTCATAATCTCTGGTTCTCCTTCTTAAACAGTTTTTTCGTTGTGTGTGTGTGTCTGTTTAGCTAATGCATCATCAAACTATTGTTCTTTCATTTTAACATTTGAATGTTTACATTGTAAGTGGTATTTATGTTCTCATAATTTTTCTTTTTGAATTTTGTGTTATAAAATATTTCAGACAAACAAAAATAAAGAGAAACACACAAGGACCATTACCAGACTTTTTCAAACTTATATACTTGTATTACATATGCATGTATCCATAAATAATATATCGTACTACTTTACATGGTTTTAAATTTTATGTAAATGATTCACTGTGTGTGATTTCACTCAATATCTTGCTTTTGAAATTTCACATTGATAACATGTAGTTCTGATTTGTTTTAATTTTTATATAGTATCTTATTGTATGAATATACCACAATTTAAATTGATTCTTCTGTTAATGAATATAGAAGGTATTTCTAATATTTTATTGTTTCATAAACAGTGCTTCAGTGAATATCCTTGAACATGTCTCCTTGTACAGATGTATAAGAGTTTCTCTAGTATGTATACCTGGGAATAGAATTACTGGATTGTACAGTATATTTTTCTTCAATTTAACTAGACATTGCCAAATTGCTTCCAGAGTGATGTACCAATTTAAACTCCCATCAGCATGTCTGAAAGTTTTCATTGCCCCACATCTTTACAGACACTTGAAATTTTTGCCTGTCTGTGGGTGTGAAATGGTATCTACACAGCTAATTTCTTCACAGTGATTTGCTTATGTTCGGCAAAGAATATAAAAAATCAGTGTTTGATGATTTTTTACTAAACAAACAGTTTAGTAGGCTTTTCTTAATGAAATGCTGCTTGCTGGTGAAATACTTTATTTTCAATAGCAGGAAAAAAAACTTAGGAATTCTATACAAGAATAACTCTGAGGAAAAATATTTCCCATAGGGCATTTTTGCTTCCAAAATTTAACCCTGTTATTCTAGTTTCCACCCATGATTCTCTTAAATCTTCTGACTGGTGATCAGTCAGGATATGAAAGAATGAGATGTCAGAAACTCTTTTGATAAATTCCATCTGACAGCACAAGAAACCTACTTCTACTGAGTAATAAGCTTCCATAATTTTATTGCTATTCTTTTGATTACTCCAATAATGAAGCACATCTTTTTCTTAGGAGCCAAGGTAAGAAAGCAGAGAATATTTCACTATTGAATTGGTAGCAGCTACTTTATAATTATCTGGTGACTTTTCTAGAAAAAGGGTGTAAAGAATGTGTTATTTCAAGTGCATTGCACTTAAACAGTTGTTTGCTGAGTTCGATTATATTCCAGTTATCTATTGCTATGTAACACACCATCTCAAAAGTTAATGGCTTAAGACTCTGGTTTTGGGTAAGATGAAGCAAGCACATTTCACTTGGTCTCTTCCATTGAATGCAGCTATAAAACGTGGCATAGAGCAGCTATTTGAAGATTGTGAAAGGTAGATTGTAACAGGTGAATTAGGAAAGGAGCAGATTTTGAAGTACTATACAACTAGGTTTGAATTTATCATTTTGCCCTCTCTGATATTCCCAAGCCTCGATTCAACATAGCCTAAAATCTAAAAGTGTGGGCATCAGTGTAGATAGAATTCCAGAATCCATCAGGTCTAGTGCAAGGAATAAGAAAGGGATATTTTAATGCTCAGAGAAAGTTCAGAAATCTCCTTATTTTTCTTTTTCTTTCTCTTTTCTTTGTTCTCTTTTTGCCATGAACCTTAAGCATTTCTGTGGTGGCAGCAGATTAGGGTTTGGCAGGAGTCTAAAGCTCTGAGGGCAGAGCACTATTCTCTCTGGTCAGTGGAGCTGTCCCAAAAAGGTAGAATGAACCCAACTGCTTTTTTTTCCCTTTCTTTCAATTGCTTGGCCCCAGACATAGGCATTGTCATGGAAATTGTGTGGCAATGAAGTAAATGAAGCCCCTAGCTTTCTGGCTCAATGACAGGAAAGGGGAAACCCTAGAGAATTAGAAAATACTGGGGAGATTATGAGAGAGAGGACCATGGGAAATAAACTCTTTAAGTTTTATTATGAACTCCTATGCTTACCCATGTGATATGCATGCATGAAGCTGACCCCAAGTATATATGTACTCTAGAAATGAAGTATAGTTTAGAGCACTGCCCAGGTACCAGACTGGCAACAGGGTGGTGCACATGTGAGACAGATCCAAATAACACTGCAAAGACTTTGAATACTTAACATAATTTCAGGAACCACAGTCCACAGAAGGCTGGTCAGAAATTATGTCCTGAAGAAAACTGGGTCAATTGCCTGCTAAAAGAAAAATTCTCCACAGGATTTTAAGATGACCTACAATCTCATAACAGTGTTCAAAATGTCCAGGATACAATAAAACATTAATCGACCTTTGAAAAGCAAAACAAAACAAAACAGAAAAATTAACACACATGGAAAAACTCATTCAAAAGATACCGATGCCAAGACAACACAGGCATAAGTATCATATGACCAAAAACCTAAAGCAGCTATTATAAAAATGGTCTAGTAAATAAGAGCAAACACTCTTGAACAGACTCAACAAAGAAATAAAAGATAACCAAATTGGAATTTTAGAATTGAAAAATGCAATAACTGAAACATAGTTCGCTGGATGGGATCAGTAGCAGAAAATGACAGAGAAAAGAGTCAATGAACATGAAGATAAGTAGAAATGATCCAGTCTGGGAGAAACAAAGATTGAAAAAAAATTGAAGAGAAACTTAGGGGCTTGTGGAACAATGACAAAGGTTTAACATTTATGTCATCAGAGTTCCAGAAGGAGAGGTAAAGAAGATGTACAGAAAATGGATTTGAAGAAATAATGCCTGGAAACTTGCCAAATCTGGCAATGACTTAAGCCTAAAGATTCAAGAAGCTCAGGAAACTGTAGACAATAAAGAGAAAGAAACCCATACCCAGACACATCGTAGCTAAAATGATAACACCAAAACTAAAGACAAATTTTGAAAACAAGGAAAAATGGTGCAGTGTTTACAGAGGAATAACCATTCAAATGATTGCAGATTTCTCAGAAATCTTGGAGGACAGAAGGAAGTGGAATTATATTTTTAAAGTGCTGGGGAGTGGGTACAGGACATCAACTTAGGTTGTATATCCAGCAAAAATATTTTTCATGGGTGAGGATAAAATTAAGACATTATCAGATGAAGGAAATAATTTGTGGCCAGTAGGCTGTACTCTATAAGTTTCTGAAGGATGTTCTTAGGACAGAAAGAAACTTGGAGCATCAGGAATGAAGGAAGAGAAACAGAAATAGTTAATATCTGGGTAAATATTATTTATACTTCTCTTGAATTCAACATTGTATGATAGAATTTTCAATGTATATAGATATAATACATAAGAAGGGAGGGTTAAAGAACCTATAATGGTGATAAGGTTTGTACCTTCCACTTTAAGTGGTAAAATATGGATTCTGAGTCATCTGTGAAAGTTACACATGTATATTGTGATCCCTAGAGCAACCACTTAAAGGAAGATCTGAATCCAAACATATCAGTAATTTGTATTAAATGTAAATGATATAAATATTCCAGTTAAATGACAGATTATCAGAATGGATTTTTAAAGCACAATCTGTTTATCTCCTGTTTATTAAAAAGATTCACTTCAAATGCAAATGATATAAGTAAATTACAAGAAAAATGATGGAAAAAGAATACCATAAAACCAAATCAAAAGGCTAGAATGGAGAGACAGGAAAAAATGGTGTAGATGATAGAGGCTTTTCATTCATCTTGCGACCAACTCAAAGTTATGACAGAAACACAGAGCAAACAGCAAAGAAAGTCACCTGGGATCTAGAAGAATGGCACAAGGGACTTACAGGGGAACACTGAGTTGTCAGAGTGAGGGCTGGAGGCGAGGCTGTCTCCCAGGCAGAAGTGCCGGTGGTATCCATTGTTCCTCCTGTTGAGCCCTCCCCCTTCTCAGTGTGTGGACTCAGCACTGCCATAGCTGAGACGTCATCAAACTGGATAACAGATCCCTCCGCCTAGAGAATTCCGTGAAACTCCACCTCCCTTAACTTGGGCCTCACCTAAGACACATCCAGGTGTGTCCTTGATGAGTCCTGTGCAACTTGCAGGACAAGCTCCGAGACCCACACTGGTGGCAGCTAACCTTGGTTTCTGATGTGGTTTCTTGAGGCAACTATAGGCACAGTATACGTGGACTGCTTGCCGAATATTAACAAGTGGCCCAGGAGGGATATAACCTGGGACTAAACTTGGCCTATAGCTGACTCCCTCTCAGGACTGTGCCACTGGACACCTACCTACTACACAAAGCTGTGCTAATAAGACCGGAAGACTTAGGAGCTTTACTTAGTACATAGAAACAGACACAGAAAGGCAGCCAAAATGGGAAGACAAAGAAGCAGAAACCATATGAGAACAGAACGGAGATGCAGAAATAATGGAATCAAGCAATCTAACAGATGGAGAGTTCAAAACACTGGTTATAAAGATGCTCAGTGAACTTATGGGAAGTGTAGATGAATTCAGTGAGAACTTTAGCAAAGAGATAAACATAAAAATGGAAATTATAAAAGGGAACCAGTCAGAAATGAAGAACACATTATCTGAGATAAAGAGTTTATTAGAGGGTATAAACAGAATGGATAAAGAAGAGAATCAAACCACCAATATAGAGGATGGGGAAGCCAAGCACACTCAATCAGAAAGGCAGCAAAAAAGCCAAGACTATAATAATAATTTAAGGAACCTATAGGACATAATTGAAAGTAAAAGTATCCATTTCATAGGGATACCAGAAGGAAAACAAGTTGAAGAGCTGTTTGAAAAAATAATGATGGAAAACTTCCCTAACCTGGTGAAGGAAATAGATATACAACTCCAGGAAGCTCAGAGATTCCCAAGAAAGAGGAACTCAGAGAGGCCCACACCAAGACACATCATAATTAAAATGCCAAAGGTTAAATACAAAGAGATAAAAGCAGCAGGAGAAAAGCAGTTAGTTACCCTACAGGGAGCACCTATAGACTGGCAGCTGACTTCTCGAAAGAAACTGTTGCAGGACAGAAGGGCTTGGCATAGAATTTTCAAAGTGATGAAAACCCAGGATCTACCAAGAATACTTTACCCAGCAAAGTTATCATTGAGAATGAAAGACAGATAAAGAGCTTCTCAGACAAAATTAAACTAAAGGAATTTATCAACACCAAGCCAAAATTACAGGAAATGTTGAAGGGACTTCTTTAAGAAGAAAAGACATGTATCAAAAACATGAATAGAGAGTGGTAACAGCTACATTCCTATCAATAAGTACCTTAAATGGAAAAGAATTAAGTACTTCAACCAAAAATGGAGTGGCTGAATGGATAAGAAAACAAGACCTTTACACATGCTGCCTACAAGAGGCTCACACTTCAGATTAAAAGACACACAGACTAAAAGGAAGGGGATGGAAAAAGATACTGCCTTGATGGACCTAGAGAGTATTGTGCTCAGTGGAATAAGTCCGATAAAGACATGTCGCATGATTTCACATACATGTGGAATCTAAAGAACAAAATCAACAACAACAGCAATGAAAACAAATAAGCTCATAGATACAGAATATTTTGAAGGCTATAGATGGGAGGAGTGTTGGGGATGGCAAAAAAGGGCAAAGGGATTGAGAAGTACAAGTGGGTAGTTAAAAATGAGACATGAAAATATAAAGTGCAGCATAAGAAATAATTAATGAAATATGTAAGGGGAAAGAGAAGTACTAGATTTAGTGGGGTGATCACTTTGTGAGTTATCTAGATCTCTAATCACTATGCTGTACAACTAATATTGCATGCCAACTATAATTGAAAAAAACTTATTGAATTGTACAATGTAAATATGAGCAACTACGTATCTATTATATTTCAATAAAGCCAGGAAAAAAAAATACCTGGGAGCATCCCAAATGATTGTGAACAGTGGTTGGAGGAATGAGATAGAATGGGTGGAAGGGGTATCTTTTACTCTAGTTTATACTATTCTGAGCTTCTGGACAAATTTATTTATTTATTTATTTTTTACCACATATTATTTATGTCCTTGAAATAACACTAATTTCAACTTTTAAAATAAAATGTGGATGCTAAAAATCAGGGCTTGAGTGGCTATATTTTAGTATCAGACAAAATAGACAAGACTTTAGAGCAAAGAAAATTTCCAAGAATAAAGATAATACATAAGAATTTTTTAAAAATCAGTTCACCAGTAAAACATAACAGTCCTAAAATTGTTAAAATATATTATTAAATATTTTCTTAACAGAACTTCAGAATACTGGAAGAAAAATGGACAGAACTGAAAAGAATCCCCAAAACACTGTCTAGCACTTAACAACACTCATTGAGTAAATTAATACAGGGTCCCTCCACATAGAAAATTTTATCTTAGAGTTGAAAAGAAGAATAATTTAGGAGTGTAAAAGTTTCATTCCTTTGTTTCCTCCATTGATGAAGTATGCCTGTCTAACTCTTTTTATCCCCTGCTAATGCCTGTTCACTTTCGGCCTAAAGTCAATAGCAGTATAGTACTGTATCTGCCTATACAGATTTATAAAATGTATCAGATGCCTCCTTCTGTTCCTATTCTGGTTCATAGAAGAAAATAACATTGCTTCATGTCTCCTAGCTTTGGCAGTGGACTAAAACCCATACACCAAAGTAATGTTTTACTTCTCTCACAAATTCGTCTTGTTGGTTTTGTGTTAAAATTGTAAGAAAGAAGTTCAGAACTCAAGTATAATACAGTTATTCCTTTTTGATTGATAATAATGACCTCTCTGGGTATCATTCCCTGTATATCTTCAAACAGGAATCAAAATTTCTTTTGATAGTCTGTATATGAACATAAAAATTCATGTCCAAAGTAAATTATTCTTTCAGTGGTCCTGATAAAATGACTTAAAGTAAAACATTTAAAATGGGAAACTGCATGTACAGTATTTAAAAACTATCTGTTTTGAAACTACTCTATTTTCCTTTTCTATTTGGTAATATTTTTATTTCTTAGATTTAAAAATATAAGATACTAGATAATATATTTAAGATTCTTAAAGAATGAGAAGATTGTATTAGAAATTGTAAGATCATCTATTAGGTGTTTGGGTACAAATATAGATCCCAAAAAACCTTATCAGAAGTATGGAAATCTACAAATCAAATTATGTATATCTCCTTTTAAAATCTAATATTAGTGAACTAATATTTATAAAATTAAAGCTAATGCATCTAGTAAGTGAAAACTCTTTCTCTTTTTTGTTTTTCTTTTTTTCTTTCTCAGTATATGTCGCATAACTTGTGCTAGGCACTTCAGCTGTCTTACATGGACTATTGTGATAGCCTTCTAAGTGCTCTTCATACATCTACCTTTTCCCTGACTCCAGCGTTGCCTATTCTTTACTCAGAGTGATCCTGTCAAAACATAAATCAGATCCTATTCCTACTCTGCTCGACTTCCAGTGACTTCCTTATAGTAGCCTACAATGTCCTGTGGAAGGCTAACCCTGCTTCCCACCACCACATCTCTCCGTCCTTATTTTATGTCATTCTCCCCATTCATTCAGCTTCCTTGGTGTTCCTTGTGTACACCAAATGTATTCATATTTCAGGGCCCTTGAACTTGATATCTCTCCCTGGAACACCCTTCCCCAGATATGCACATGGTTTTATTCAGATGTCTGGTAAGATGTTATTATTTTATCAAAGAGGTCTCATCATCCTCTGTTTCCTTTATTCTGCTTTATTTTTCATTTATCAACAATGAATATATATTTATTTGTTTTGGGGAGTGTCTTCCCCAGCTAGAATATAGGCATAATCTGTTCTCTGATGTATCTCCAGAGCCCAGAATAGTGCCTCAGATATTTGAATGAACAACTTAGCTCAAGTTCTACCTCTGACTTTAAAGCTTCTCTCCAACGCATAGTGATAAACTCACTTTTTCTGATTATCACTGTAGGTGCTCCTGTTCTGTCTCCACTGGTTCCTTAAAGATAGAGCTCTTATCATAAATGAAACACCATAATAAGTGAGAGTATGGAGTCAGACTGTGTGGTGTGACTTTAAATCTCAGCCCTGCCACTTAGCCATATAACTGTGGGCAAGGTACTAACCTCTCTGTTATTCCATATCTCTATGTAAAATGGCAGTAATGACTATTCAATGACTGGAACACAGGGGAGGTGGAATGAGAACAGTGGGCAAGGACCTTATCATCACGTTCTTTCTGTAACATATATGAGTGTTTGGACTTTTTCATATAAGTAACAGAAAGCTTTGACAGACTTTTTCTTTTAAAACAGTATGACAGGATAAATTTTCAATTTATTTAAAATTTTAGCTTTATTCAGTCTGTGCTAATACTGAACTAATGAAGAACTTCTAAAAAATTTACCTTCCTTTTGGTTCTGTCATGCAGGCTTTGTTTCATTTCCACGTCCTGTATTTACTTCTGTTTCCTAGCTAAAGTTTATTTGTTAAAAGATTGGATCACTTTTGGTTTAGAGTAGAACTTTCATAATGTAAGGGAGACCATAAATGTCAAGGGCTATCTATATTGCCTGCGTTTTCTCTTGACAGAAATTCTATATTCTGGCTCCTTTTCCTATGTAAGACCTTTTTTAGTGTTTTCCTTATTTCAGGGAATAATTTCTAACAGTACACTTTATATACATTCTCGGAGACCAGTAAAGAAACAAAACTGTACATTAGGTTTGCAGCAACCTTTGCCTTTTGGGTACCTGTGAGAAATGAGGTTATTTACCATATCTTCAGTTCTGATATACCAAAAGTATACCAAAAGTATTTTTCCAGAATATTCTCCCTGTTCCATTGTAAAGTCACAGAGAAAGTTTGGGGTTCTTTAGGTAGGTCACAGAGTCCAACAGACTGTGTCTTGTCTCAGATTAGAATCAGTATATTATTTGTGATAGAAATCAAATTAACCAGTAGTTTTTTAAATTTCTTATTTCTTATTTATTTCGTCCAGACACAAAATGGGTTCAAGGAGAAAAGTTCTTTCCTACCTTTTAACATTTTGAGCTGCCTATGTTTGGGATTCAAAGTATTTTTGGTGCTTATTGCTTAACTGGGCTAAAGATTATCTCATGTGACAGGAGAGATCTCTTGTTTTGGAATTGCCATTACTTTCTAGAACAGCCACTCTGTACAGCAGCCAACATGCCCTGGATCTTCCTGCTTCATATTACAGTGATACTGCTTTGTCAGGGTAGAATTCAGCCTCACAGGGCTGGAGTCAGTCTCTGCTGACCTCATGCCACAGTACAGCATGTTCAAATCTGGGAGAAACCAGAGGGTTATTCGGCACATTCCTCCTCCTTCTCCCTCACAGGCATGGAACCCTCACTCTCCTCGGAAACCGTATGTTGTATATGTGTGTGTATCTGTCTTTTTTAAATCTTTTCCTTAATTCTATAATTCTGCAGCTTTAAGTGGGGATTGGTTGAACAGACGGACATAGAAAATGTTTTGAGCTGCTGAAACTTAGCATTTTTCAGCAACAGATCTCTGCCATGGGCATTTGCTATTTTTGGACTGACTCGTGAGGTTGCAGTACTCAAGAAGGCTGTTACTTGTTTCCTAGTTGTTCATTTTACCCATAGCTATTTGGGCAGAATGTACAGAGTGCTCTTTGGCTATATGGACATGCTCAGATTATACTGGAGTGTCCCGACTTTCCTGTATGGTAGGCTGCTTCAGTGCAGAGTCAATGTCATCCTCACTTTCTGAGGCTAAATAGTTATTAGAAAATACGTGTTTTCTTCAATGAACAAGAATTTGGTTTGCTTTGGCAGCTTAGGAAAAGCTTAGGTTAAATTTGAAGATGCCAGGCATGCATAACAAATAAGAATTTGGAATAGAGCCATTTGAAATATTTCTCACATTAAAAAAAGTTTCTTACTAGTCAGCTACTTGTTTCAGTTTATTTTTCCCAAAGACTTGGCAATTTTCTGAATTCTAAAGCAGTATGTGTGTATCTCAGTGCTAATAAGTTCTTGTCTCTATATCAGCAGAACAGGTCCCTGAGATAAGCTGGATAGAGGATGATCTGGTTTTATGCAACACAACCACCATTTTCACATTCCATCCATATTCTTAAGTAGAAAATGGCCTAAAGCTTGATTTTTACCATGCTCTTTTGAGTTGGTTTTATAAATGATACATAGCTATTTTCTAAGAGATAAATGCTAAAGCAAACCAGATTCTTTTTTAAATAATTTTTAAATTTTTAATTATAGTTGGATTACAATATTATATTAGTTTCAGATGTACAACATAGTGATTAGATATTTATATAACTTATGAAATGATCGCTGATAAATCTAGTACTCATCTGAAATCATATATGGTTATTACAATGTTATTGACTAATCCCTATGCTGCACTTTACATCTCCATAACCATTTTTTAACTGCCAATTTGTATTAATCTCTTCCTCTTTTTCACCTACTCTCCCAACCCCTTCTCCCATCTGGTAGCCATCAAAATGTTTTCTGTATCCGTGAGTTTGTTTCTGTTTTGTTTATTTTGTTCTTTAGATTCCACATGTAAGTGAAATCATATGGCATTTGTCTTTCTCTGTTTGACTTACTCCACTCAGCACAATACCCTCTAGGTCCATCCATGTTGTTACACATCCAAGATTTTCTTCCTTTTTTATGGCTGAGTAATATTCCATTGTATATATGTACCACCTCTTTTTTATTAATTCGTTCATTGATGGACACCCAGCCTCCGTATCTTGGCTATTGTAAATAATGCTGCAAAGCAGATTCTTTATAGTTTCACCTAATTCTAAAGTTAATGTACATTAATATTGTTTATCGTTGAGGCATTGGATTTAAGATCCAAACATATTTTTCACTCTGAAATTTAATATTAAATTTCTTATGCTTTACAGTTGATAATTTAAATGCCAACTTTGTTAACAGATTCATGCCTCTGATCTATACCCTTTTTTTTTTTTTCTGTTGTTTGTTCTGTATCATGGATTTTTAAACCCTGGCATAGCTCTTCTTATTCTGAGGCTATAAAAGGTCAGTTTACTTATCTATTTGTTCTATTAAGAATACTAGCCTAGGTTGAATGGGGTGGTCAGAAGAAAAGAATTCTTAAGAGAGCCCTAAAAGGACAGGGAGTGGAGACCCAGTGGTAAAACAGAAGTTAACTCCTTTGTCTCCATTATTGACAGTCTCAAGGGAAGAGAGAAATGTAAACCATACTTTAAGTATTCTTGAGTTGCTTTTATTTTCTCCATTGATAGCATTAATTCATGAGAAGAGGAAGTTTGCTAAAAATATATACTTAGTACCTGAGTAAATAAATGATTGTAGATTAAACTGATTCCCTGCTTCCCTACCCACGTATCTCTCTCAGTCATACTATTCATCAACTCTGATCAACTAAAATATTCTCATTGAAATAATAATTAAAATGTTCAGAAATGAAGTACTTGCTCCAGCATCTGGAATTCATAATATGATTATCTGGATATATCAAACTGCTGTACTTTGTGAAGAGTTCATTCTAAACTAGAAAATAAACATTTTGAAGGAATACTCAAGAGGGGAAAATGTATCTGATTCTTGGAAATAAATGGAGAGTTTTAGAAAACTGGGACATTATAGAACCCATTTTATAAATGTTGAACATATTTATATTTTTAACTATATAAAATTATAATATCCCCACATGTTCACCTGTTCTAAAGATTAATAATTCTTTTTTTCCTTTCTTAATAACCTTGTAACACTACACATCTGTATGTTTATGCTAAAAGACATATATGTAATACAGACAATTCCTTTGCAATGTTGACATTGCCTGAGTTTTCTGTACAAATGCCTAGAATTTACAGTGGCAATTTAGAACATACATGTGTAATCACTTGGTCATATATAGATGCTGTTCCTTTTAAACAAGTGTTATTTACATTGGACCGTCACTATATTAAACAGTGAACTTTCAAAAGAAAATAAAACTTCCCTTACATCTAAACCTTCAAACTACTGCTTGACCTAAATCTCATCATTCTATAGTGCTCAGCATGCTATATAAAGATTAAATCCCATGAGAACAATGCAAAGGTCTGTCTACATTATTTTGTTATCGTAGGATTTCTTTTTTGAGTTCTATTCAAAAGAAATAGCATAGTGATTTGATGAGAAATATACAACACTGCACCAGAAGGAGACTATTTCAAGTTTTAGCATTTCCCTGCTCCCAGTACTCAAAATACCTTCATGTCCTCTTTAAAATTAGTTGACTCATGTGAATATGTTGTATCCCTTAAGACTACTAGAGGGGGAAAAAGGTCAAGAACTCTGACTTAAAGCTTAAAACATTTGTCAGAGATTATTTTAATTAATACCAAAAATGGTTAAATTACAGTTCCAGTATATTCTGTCTGGAGTGGAACGTGGTGTAAACCAATCCTTTGTTCATTGAACAAACAGTTATTGAGTCTATGAGAGTTTAGAATTTAAGATGGGCTTGGGATATATCAGTGAACAATACAGACAAATCCTCTGTCCTCAAGCAGCTCATGTTCTGGTTGAAGAAGACAGCAACAAATATAATCCTATAATTAAACTAGAATATGTTGGGGATGGGCTATAAAAATGGCAAAACTGAGTAAGGGAGATTGAAAGTCCTGGGGGTAGACTGCCATTTTTAATGAGGTAAGCCTCATTTAAAAAGAGACATTTAAGGAAAGGCTTGTAAGAGGTGAGCAGGTTAGCCATACAACTGTCTGAGGAATGAGCATTCCCAGTAGAGGGTACAGCAAGAACAGATTGTTCCTGATGTGTACAAGGAATAAGGAAAAGGTTGGTATGACTATGATAAAGGATAAGAGAGAGAAGAGTGGTAGGAATTGGGGTGTCAAAAATGTAATTGACTTCCTCATTTATCTTTTGCTGTATAACAAAGCACCCCAAAATTTAGTGACTTAAAACAACTATTTTGTTTGCTCTCAATTCTGTGAGTCAGCTATTTGGGCTGGGCTCAGTTGGTGGTTTTTGTGCTGGTCTTGCCTGCGGGGTACACCGTAGTTCTTAGGTGACTCATGTGGGGCTGGATTGTCTAAGATGGCCTTCCTTGCATGTCTGGCAGTTGGTACTGGCTATTAGCTGAGGTTCTTTCCTTGTGTGGTACAAAGATTTTAGCCTGAACAGCTGTAAGGATGAAGTTGTCATTAACTGAGATGCAAAACTTTCTGGAGGTCTAAGTATAGTGAGAGAGAGCAAGCCCCAATGCACACTTTTCAAGTCTCTACTTTTGTGACATTTGGTAATGTTTCACTTGACCAAACCCAGTTTCAAGGAATAGAAAAGTAGGTTCCATTTCTTGATGGGAGGAATAAGAAAGTCATATTAGAAAAGAAAGAACATACTAAATTCAGTGAATTTGTAGCTCTTAACCACTCAGAGGGCCAGATGAGGTATGCCCTTAAAGACCATTTTTAAATACTGGCTCTTTTCTTTTTTCTTTTCTTTTCCTCTGCTCTCCTCTCCTCTTCTCTTTCTTCTTTCTTTGTTGTTGTTGTTTTTTGTTTTTTGGTTTTTGGTTTTTTTAGTATGAAGAGACTTCATTTAAGCAGAGGGGTGACATGATTTGACTTAGGTTTTTAAAAGATCATTCTGGCTGTGGAATTGAGAATAGATTATATGGTGGCAAGGGAGACCAGTGAGGAGGCCATTGTAGTAATCCAGACAAGATATGATCATGGCTCAGACTAAAGTAATAGAAGTGCAGATAATGAGAAGTGGTTAGATTTTGGATGTATTTTGAATATAGAGGGAACAAGATTTTCTGGCAGATTGGATGTAAAGTATAAGAGAAACCAACGACTAAGGATTTTAGCTTGAATAGCTAGAAGAATGGATTTGTCATTAGATGACATGTAAAGTCTGCTTCTATGAGAAAGAGCAAGAATAAGATAAAAGCCAGTTGAGTAGGTTTTAGAATGGGAAAATAAATTTAGAGACAGTAAGTTTTAGACCACTTTTGTTAGTTTTACTTCACTACAGAGCAGAGAAGTGGGGCAGTGACTGGTGGAAGAAATGAAGTCAAAGAAGTTTCTTTAAGGTGGGCGATGGGAAACATCATACTGCTAGGAAGAGGAGAGGAAAAAATCAGTGGAGAGGAAAAATTGATCCAATTTCTTTTGTTTATTTTATTTAATCAACTTAAGTGGCATTTACATATGCAGGCACTGTTCAAAGCACTTTACAAATATGGACTCATTTAATGTAAGAATGAAGCAGTGACAGGCCACTGAATTGTAAGTACTGTGGTGGGTACTGTAAAAAGTTCAAGGATGTTTAGGACACAATCTCTGGCTTAAGTACTTGTGATTTATATTAGAAAATATAAAAACTTCCAAAAATAAAATAGGAAGGTAATAGATAACAAAAATTAAACAGAAGTTCAGAGACGGGAAATTGCATTCAGCTGGTAAATGAGGAATATAAATAATTTGATGCCAATTAAAAAACTAACAAGGAGGGGGGGAATATTGAAGAGGGAGTGAGAAGAGGAGAGAGTTATCAGGTAGAACAAAGGCAGGGTTAGAAGTAGAAAGGAAAACGTTTTATCATCAAAATATAGTCTAAAGAGGTCAAAAAAGCAGAAAAGACAACCTCAGAAATACTCCTTTCTCACTGTAATTGTCATCTTCATGTTTGTAGTCTTAACCCCCATATATAAGGAGGGAGATGGAGAAGGGGATGTGCATGTGTGAACTGCATGTACATCTTTAGTACCCGAAGTACAGGGAGTCCTCTCTTAGATGTATTGAGGTGCCTTTCTTTCATTTTAAAATAGTTTGGGAAACAATTTAGAATTATTTTTCAGACAATATAGGAAAATTTGAGATGTATAAGTCCAGGAAATATGATTAGAATATGTCCTTTAATTCTCACTTGCTTTCAATGAAAAGTATAGTTGTTGTTTGAGATCCGAGGATAAGCAGAGTATATAAACTGTTTAGGTTGATATTTCGGTGAAAGAAAGTATATTATGTTCAGTGGAAATGTGGGAGGAAAAGTTTATAAAGAATCACTTCTGGGGAGCATAGAAGCCTAATTCAAACTGACATTTTTCCCCCCAGTGGTTCCTCATGCATATTGTCTAATTTGAAAAATTTTAATTATGCACGACTGTAAGTTCAGGGAAGACATTGTTATGGAGGTCCAAATTAGCTCACAGAAAAAGAAATATGTTTGGCCAAATTACTTCTCAAACAATGATCAACTTTACCCATTATTAAAGGAATGCAATTGACAATTAAAATGAGATCTTATTTTCGCTTCTCAGACAAATTAAAGTACAAAGATTTGATGCCTAGAGCTGGCACCATCATTTGTCTGCACTGTTTGTAGTAGTGTAAATTGCTGTGATTTCTGGAGAACAATTTGGTAATCTCTATCAAAGTGTAAAACATATACACTCTCTAATATACTGCAAGGAATTTAAATTATCAGTATATTCACAGAAGTTCACCAAGATATGTATATAAGTGTATTATAGCATTATTTATTATTTTAAAAATGGGAAGAATTCATTTTGATGCCCAATTGAAGTTCAGCATTAAATATCTTTGACATTCCCCTCTCCCCCAAAATATGGTGCAACCTTCTTCCTTGTTAAGGACCTGGATCCCGTATTATCCTGTTTTATGGTTATCAGGTGGATTCACAGGAATATTTTTAGGTTTCCTAGAGATAAAGGCTTTTCATTTATTCTGTTAATGACTGTCACTGGAGATGAGTCGTTCAGAATGAAAGATCTAATACTCAGATGATTCTCACAAAAGAGCTATTAAGAACAGAATGGGCAACAGTAGGAAGCTGTTAATATAAAAACAAATCTTTTAAAAATTAAAGACTACATGGATGTGAGAATGAAATGGGAGAGTGAGTAGTATAGAGGAAGTTTACCATAATTCCACATCTTCAGATAATTCTTTTAATTTCTAAGAGCTCCATTTTCATTTTGAAGAACAGATCTGCCAACCACGTCACAAAATTTAAGACAGTAGCAGAGGAAGATGGAAGTTTTATTCTATACTTTTTCTTAAACTAATGTTGCTTTTACATTGTACATCATTGCATTTACATTTATCATACATATTTTATTAAATAGAAGTTATTTTATGAAACAATCCAATTTTTGCCCGTTTATGTTTACTTCAGTACAAGCTTTGATAAATTGCTTGCATCATTTGACTCAGTGTTATTCTCTACTGAATTAATTATATGCCAGATTACCTCTGAGTTTTGGAGTTGGATAAGGAGAAATAGAGAGGAAGGCCAAATGTAGAACATCCAGGGAGCAGCTGTTTATACCTCAAACAATGAGCAAGATCTAAAGAACTGCACTCATTTAATTACTTCATTTGGTGCATGAAAGTAGGATTAGAGAAAGCAAAAATATCATTGGTTCTCACTGACCAGATGTTTGTGGTTTCGACTTATCAGAGTGAACATTTTCACCTTGGAGGCAAGGGCTATAGATTTTATTGCCACTAGGGCCCCAGTTGGCTCTAAAAAGAATATTAGCAAGAGACTGAGGCTCGAGAGACCGAGACTCAAGAGACCTAGTTTATCATCCCAGCCCTACCACAACTAGATAGAACTTGGGGGTTTCAGTTCGCATGCCAGAGCTTTCTTATGTTTCTCATCTACAAAATAAGGCTGTTTCACAAGATCACTTCTCAAGATCTTTAAATTTTAAGAGGCTCAGGTGAATATCATGTACGTGAATATACATGTACAGACATGTATAGATTGGTTTTTAAAAATAAAATACATTTTCCAAGGGGATCACTTCATAAGATATATAGATGTCTAACCACTATGCTGTATATCTAAAACTAATATAATATTGAATGTCAGCTATAATTGAAAAACATTTTTTTTAAAGCAGATTCCAGACTCACCCTTTGATAGTCTGATTTAAAAGGTTTGGAACAGAACATGTGCCTTTCTCTCTTGGAAAGTCTCATACAGCATGAAGAATCACTGCTATGCGTACTCAAGTATTTATTCACTTCTGAACGCTGCCTCTCTCTATTCTCATGCCTAACTATACATTTGCTGTTCTCCTAGATTGGATAAAATGTAAAGAACTGTTATTCACTTCTGAATACCATCCACTTCTAGCACCCAAGAAATATGTGTTGACTTGGGCCCACCTTCAGAGACTTGATTTTCTCCAGAGGTAATCAGATTTTGCGATCAATTTCAGAGGCTCGTAACAATCTCAGTAGGGAACTTCTTTATCACACTCAAATTCCTTACTCTTTAGTTTAAGTCCGGCTCGTTCATCCAACATATGTTTATTAAGAACCTATTATGTGCTACCTATTACCAGCCTATGGCTCTTTGCATTCCCACCAAGTTCCCCATCTTTTTCTACATGAATGGATGGAGCACAGAGGATTTTTAGAGCAGTGAATCTACTCAGTACAATAGATATTATAAAAGCAGATACATGTCTTCATACATTTGTCAAAACTGTAGAGTAAATGCTAATATAACCATTGGACTTTGCTAATAATGATGTGTCAGTGTTGATTAATCAGTGATAACAAATGCACCAGTCTGGTGGGGATGCTGATAGTGGCAGAGACTGCATGTGGTGAGACAGGGAGTAATAGGAACTCTACTTTCTGCTCAGTTTTGCTGCGAACCTAAAACTGCTCTAAAAAATAAAGTCTATATTTTAAAAAAATAATAATAAAAATAAATTAAATAAAATATATTTTCCTAAGGCTCTCAGAAATGGACAGAGATTTGGGTCTCAAATGTTGCATATACTCTCTGTTTCTAGTCAGTTAATAGTTTTGAAAAGCAATTTCTTAACTAATTATAAGTCAGTTACAAACGACCTCAAGAAGGTAAATGAAGGATTTTACCTTACTTAAACTGGAACTACTAGTGTGTAGGAAAATCTGCATTTAGACTCTTATAACTCTGAGTAGGATATGTTAAACAAAAAATTTTTAACTTACACAACTGAAAGTCTTTTTAAAACAAAGGATTTATTAGGCCATTGCTAACAAAAAAAAAAAGGACCGAGCTTGAGGCCTGGAGTCTAAACCACTAGAGCAGCGTGGCTGGGTAGGAAAGACATGTCCATTGTCCTGGAGTTTTGCAAGCATTTTTATAAATCAGGGGCGAGAAAGATGTAAGCCTTTCTGAAAGAATTTATATTAGCTATAGACAAAGAGGGTGGGAGAAGGTAAAATGGGGCTAGTTCTGGGATTAGCCCATCAGACATCAAAGTCCCCAAGGCAGAAGTGTCCACTCTGGTAGATTAGCTCTAGGCAGCAGATCGGAAACTTCATGTGTAAATAAAAAGCAGAGGCTGCTGGGGTTCTATGGCACCTGGCTGTTCTCTCTTTTAGGTAATAGAGGAAATAGCCACTTGGAAATTAATCCTAAACTCCAACAGATACACAGGAATGTAAGCAGTCTTTGGTCAGAGCTAGTCCACAGCTATTAATAGGCTAACTTTTCTCTTTCTCTCACTCTACAACAAGTATAATTTTAATTTTGAACATCTCAGATTGTTTTTTTGTTTTTTGGGGTGGTTAGGTGATTATTTACTTTCTAAAGCATTCATTCTCAAATTCCTTTAGCCATTTTTAAATCCAATGTGATATTACTAAATATAATATCCTATATGTGAATCTTTAATATACATATTATTTTGCAAAAAAAAAAAAAAATCTGCCATAAGTGAGAGTAGCAATATCTTAATTTACATGAGATTAATCTCTATGGTGTATGTGTACTTTTGACATTTACTTTACTTGATGATCTAAAGTTTCTAAAACACTGTCAAGATAAAACTAGTGCTTAAGTTCAGTTTTTTATTAATGTTAAAATTAAGTATAGAAAGGTATTTTCTAGGTACTGTTAATTCTTTGGAAAATAGACACATTTTCTCCTTGGCATTAAATTGTTATCTTTAAAGATTAGTGGTGTTAAGAGTACATAAATAAATACTTTGTAAAAGAAGTCCTAATTACTGAAGTATTAAACAGATTTTCTCAATTTAAGTTATCTATGGCTAAACTCATTTCCTTTTTTATTAGGGTTATTATACTAGTAGATGAGAAGTACTCTGAAGATATATGGTACCTAGATTTCAGCAGTGCATTTAACAGTTTTTCATTGTATCTGGGGGTGGGAATTATAACCGATTATTCATAACCAAGTGAATGAATGAATGAATGAATGAATGAAAAGAGTACTAACTCAGATAAGTATCAGCCTGGAACAAGGTCTCTGATGATTTGTTGCAAAATACCTTCTCTTCTGTTCAATCTCTTCGTTAATTCCTTGGCTAAAGACATTGCCATGCTTTTTCAGAGTTGAAGATGTCAAGCAGCTAGAAAAAAAAAATTAATTTTGATCCATACAATTGAAAAGCAGAAGTCATCACATTGTGTTTCAGCAATACCACATTTATGTTATTTATGGAAATGGCAACTATTATTTTATTTTTCAATTACAGTTGACAGTCAATATTGTATTAGTTTGAAGTGTGCAGCATAGTGGTTAGACATTTATATAAGTTACAAAATGATCCCCCCAATATGTCTAGTACCCCCCGGCACCATACATAGTTAGTATTGACTATATTCCCTATGCTATATTTTATATCCCCATGACTGTTTTTTAACTGCCAATTCGTACTACTTAATCCCTTTATCTTTTTCACCCAGCCCCCATTCATCTCCCTTCAGCAACCATTAGTTTATTCGCTGTATCTTTGAATCCGTTTGTTTTGTTTGTTCATTTATTTTGTTTTTTAGATTCCACATAAGTGAAATCATATGGTATTTATCTTTCTCTGTTTGACTTGTTTTCACTTAGCATAATACCCTCTCGGTCCTTTCATGTTGTTGCAAATGGTAAGATTTCATTGTTTTTTATGGCTAAGTAATATTCCATGGTGTCTATGCTGTCTATTGATGAATACTTAGGTTGCTTCCATATCTTGGCTGTTGTAAATAATGCTGCAATGAATGTAGACATACATATATCTTTTTGAATTAGTGTTTTTAGATTTCTTTGGATAAATACCAGAAGTGAAATTTATAGATCATAAAGTAGTTCTATTTTGAATTTTTTGAGGAACTTCCATACTGTTTTCCATAGTGGCTGCACCAGTTTACAATCCCAACAGTGCATGAGGGTTCCCTTTTCTCTACATCCTCACCAACATTTGTTGTTTGTTGATTTATTGATGATGGCCATTCTGATAGGTGTGAGATAATATCTCATGGTGGTTTTAATTTGCATTTCTCTAATGATTAGTGACATCAAGCATCTTTTCATATGTCTTTTGGCCCATCTGTATGTCCTCTTTGGAGAAATGTCTATTCAGGTCATCTGCCCATTTTTTAATTGGATTATTTGGATTGGCTGGAGGGAGGGGGATATTAAGTTGTATGAGTTCCTTATATATTTTGGATATTAACTCCTTATCTGATAGAATATATCGTTGGTGAATATATTCTCCTATTTAGTAGATCGTCTTTTTGTTTTATCGGTTTCCTTTGCTGTGTAAAACTTTCTAGTTTGATGTAGTCACCTTTGTTCATTTCTTCCTATGCAAGGGCGACTATTTTTAACACCATTTTCAGTGAAAGAGAAAGCAAACAGAGGAGCTAAATTTAAATGCTGTTTCATTTGCTAGGTTCTTTAGCAAATCTCTAACTCTTAACAAAGTGATTTAGATAGTACATCAAAAAGAGTCTGCTTATTGGGATCTTAACCTATATCAGACAAAGCTCTTACACTGCAATACATTTTGAAAATTAGGATGTCTTAATCATTTTTTTAATTAAAATTCTAAAAGGAAGCATTATTAATATTATACCAAAAATATTGTTATATAATCATAACATAAAACAGCCTGAGAGAAAACAGAGTTTCTGGTAATTGAAAGGAATAAATGAAATGCCTAATTGTGTCCCCATATCAGTTTTGTTTACAAAGAGACACTGAAAGAACATTTGTTATCAATTATTGTGGACAAATTTGTCTTATTAAACTTCTACCCTTAATGTGCAAGATAAAGCACTAAGTTATAAGAAATTTCAATTAGGACTTTCCCTTTCCAACTCCCTAGCTTAATGGTCTACAAATTCTGTCATCTCAGAAAAAAGTTTTAACTTTAAAATGTTTTTCAAATTAATTTTTATCAAGTCATAAGAACATAAAAATAATTTTGTCAGAATATATTCATGCAAAGATAGGAAATATTTATTTCCTGATAGGCTGCTTCAGTCAGGAACAAAGGAGAGACAGTTCCATGGTGATTTTCTCAATATTGGCTTATAAATAGAGGTCTTCCATATTTATTGCTTCTTAGTTCTATGTGAGATATTTGTCTCCTAATTTAAATTGGGAATATTTTTTTTCCCCTCAAACATTTCTAATTTACTTAATCATAGGGTAGACTATCCTTCAAAGTCTTTTGCAACTTGACTTTGGAATTCTGTGAATTTTTTTTGCTGTAACTCTACTTTTTATGTGGTCATAGAATTTGAGAAACTAACTCAGTCCTTAGAAGATTAATATTAATTCATAAACAGACACTGTCTAGCACAGGTAGCCCTGTAAAACATTGAATACAAAAAAAAAAAAAAAAGGATATTCCAATTCAGAAGACAGCCACAACTAGCTATAGACGTAAATGTATGATTTCATGTTTTTATTTCTTACTGATTTATTCAGTAGACGTTTATTGAACCTACTGTCTGCCTGGTCCTGGAGAACCAGAAGTGAATGTAGCATCCACCATACTCCCCACTTTTTTAAATAATCGTAATGAATTGGTCTCATATCGCTTTTAGGGAACCTTATTTTATAAGTCGTTTCACTGGGACCACAGATAGTTGACCTGTGGCCATAGGTCCTTATTTCACTGTTAAGAGTTTAGTAATCGCCTATGTTAATTTACTCATTTAAATACTACGGCAAGTCTCTGTACTCTGATGGAATACTAAAACCTCAGAACAGGGTTTCCTCTGTCTTCTAATTTAGAATAAGTCATTTTATTATGTTATATATATTTTTAAAGTATTTTAAATAGATTGAGCCTAAGGAAATAAGGCCAGTGAACATGATGGCATCTATTACTGGATTTTGACAAGTAAAATCAAGGTAGAAGGCTTACATGTATTTAAAGAATGAATCATGTTTTGTGAAAACTCTTAAATTATAAAATCAAATGTCCAGGAACTTATCAACCCACTCAATCCCCACTCTCTAGTTTTCCACCTCCAACCTCAACTCTGCAAGCTCCAGTCTAATTTCTTAGGTACTAAACCTTGATTCATTTTAAGCTCCCTAAAGCACATAAGTCTCATGACTGATGGGTGGCAAAACAAAGACTCAATTCTATCTCCTCTGCAGACTAGCAGCCTTCCAGCCCCATCTTGCTAATGAAATATGGGCTGTTGTCTTAAGCTTAACGATATGAAACAATAGAATACTGTAATATGATGGTATCTAAAGAGAAAGAATAAAGGAATGAGAAACTGGCCATATGTTTGTTTTTATAACAAAGAAGTTTGGAAGGAGTTACATTTCCATAAGAAGCTGGGTAATACCTATAGTATCAGTCTTCACTTTACTTTCTACCCTTTCTTAGTTGTATCTATTTGAAGTCATATAGCTATTCTTAAAGAATATTTGGAACCACTAGGGCTCTATGCAGTTTAGTGGAAAATTAAATAGAGAAGAATAATGAATCCAGGTTATTTTCAACTGTAATAGCTTTGTATCTGTCTGTTCCCTCCCCCACCCCACCCCTACCCCTAAGCCATCTATGGCTGGTAATACTTTGGAAAGAATAAATTGAGATCAATCCTGTTCTTCTCACATGGACCTGAAATAGCCCATTGAATACCACTTTTTCTTCATTTTATCAATTTTCATATATTCCGAGATGTGGAAAATTGTGTTTATTTTTTATTCCTTAGAGCACCCAGTGTTGTCTGTTGTTCACTTGGGATTTGGAAGTTATAAATAGATATTAACTAAGGATTTTCAAGAGATGGCTTATATAGCTCTGACATAGTCACTCTACTGACTAGCATTTTCTAAAACACTATGTAACATTACCTATATATTACTTCCAGGTAGTAATTTTCCAGACATAGATTATGCTTGGGCATAGTCTAATGATTTACTTTATATTTTTGAAATTTGAGTGCTTTTTTTTTTTAACATCGAAGATGTGACCTCACTTAGAAAATAAAATTTAAATCAACCTGTTCCACCAACAACTCTTTATATATTATTTCCTCATGAGCCTGCTATTTGGAAAAGTTTGTTTACAAACAGCATGTATTATTTTCTCTTCAAAAAAAAAAAAGTAATTCCGGACTAAGAGTCAGTTATCATTTCTGAACAGTACTAATACAAGTGATACCACCTGGAGTAATTATAATTCCAGAAAAAATTAAATATTTGTCATTTTGATCTGGCTATAGAACTTTATTATGAGGGAATGTACAGTTTCCATTAGGTCTTTGGAAATCCTGAAAACAAGTTGACCCTTTTGTGGACCTGCGGTTATAGACCACTATTCTATACTCTATCTAATGATATCAAAAAGACTATTTTATTATGTCATTTCATTTTACAAAATAAATTTTGTATGATTCTGCTTTGTAGGCGGTACTTGGGGTTTACCTGGACCTTCCTTAAGTAAGGGAGTGATATTCTCATCATGCCTTGTATGGTTGTGAAACAGCTCCTTGCAGCAAATTTGAGTCCTTTAGTTGGTAGATGACATTGTGGTATGTGATTCCTTAGAAGTAGGCAAAACCTAAATAAGCAACCTTTACTACTCATTATACTTCTTCAGGTAAGTGTCTTGGATAGCAGGACAGGTTAAATTTAGCTAGTTTCTAAGGAAGGGTCAGTGCCTATATTCTTCCTTCCTAAAACCTCAATTCTGATATTAGCTTTGGCACTAAAGCAAAAGTCTGTGTTGCTCTCCTTTCTGAATTAATTGGTTCTAAGAAGTAAAAGAAAGTACTTGCCTTATTTAGAAGTTCATATGACCATACTAATCTCAAAAGATTTTAAAACTCTTTCCAATTCCTTGCTTTGTCATTTTTTTTTTTTTTTGCTTTAACACCCACTGGCTGATTATGGGGTTTTGTTTATGCATAAAGAGAGCTGCTGAAGTCAAACAAAACGTACCTCTTACTGAATCCCAGTGGGAGCTTAATGTAGTTAGAGACTTTTTAGCTGAACTGGTTGCCAGGTAGTGGAGGGTAGGAGAAGAGACTCCTTGAGAATGCCCAGCCAACTGATGTGACACATTTTAACTTTAGTGCCTTCTTTGCAAATCTGTTTTCTGCCTTTTAGGACTATGGATAGAATTGATTTGTTAGAGTTTGGTTTTTGTTTTTTGTTTTTCCTTTACTCAGCTTTACTTTTCCCATCTTTTGCCACTTTAGGAAAAACTTGCCCAGTCAGTTATCAGGCATCAAATCAAGGTCAGTCTGTAGGAACAGAACAAGTTCTGTGGTCTTTGGACGTTTTTCTCCAGTAGTCCTTTATGAATATAATGAAGGGTGAAAGAGAAAGGAGAGCATTAGGCATTTTATCCAAAAAATAAAATAGTATTCGTAAAGTCTGACAGCTAAGATAGGCTTTAATAACATGGGAAAGCCTCTAGAATTAGCCTTGGTCTTTATAAAGAACATCTTTTGTCTGGGATTTGCTTCCAAATAATTGTGGGGCAGAGGAGTGGGGAACACAGGCTATGAGTTAATAATTGAAGCCGAAGACTGCACAAGATTATCTTCTCTGTTTTTCTGTATGTTAGTAAATAGGGATTTTTTTTTTTATGGTAACATTGGTTAATGAAATCCATTAAATTTTAGGTGTACAATTCAACAGTAAGGCATACACACACACACACACACACACTCACACACACTCTCACACACATTGCATTATGTGTTCACCGCCCACAGTTAGATTTCTTTCTGTCACCATATATATATGACCCCTTTCACCCCATCTATTTCCCCCCCACCCCCTGTATCCTCTGGTAACCACTAGTCTATTGTCCATGTCCAGAGTCTCTGTTTATCCTGTACATTTGTTGCTTTTGGGTTTATATCCCAAGTGATATCATGTGGTTTTCAGCTTTTTCTATCTGGCTTATTTCATTTAGCATGATTATCTCAAAGTCCATCCATGTTGTTGGAAATGGCAGTATTTCATCAGTAAATAGGTTTTTAAAAGACATCTTTCCCCAGGAATTTTGGAAGGATAAAATTATTTTCTTATGAAATTTTCAACATCCCTGATAGTCAACAGTGTAGAACACAATAAGATACTATTATAGGTTTGTATTATCGAGGGGAAAAATATTTTCTTACCAGAGATAATTCTGAGTTTAGTAGGTCATTTTTTGTGTTATTGTCCAGATTATGTTGCATTTATCCAGCAATATGTAGATTTATTTTATAAATTAGATTTATTGAATTTGTCTTCAGTTTTGTTTCTGTCCAAGGACATATTCAGTAAACTTTAATCAGTGTTGAGGAGACTCAAAAATACTCAATGAAAAATTATTATTGAACAGTTCCTTAATAAAGTAACACTTAAATGTTTTTATATATATTTTTAAAGGAAACGTTTTGTGGCATCAAATAAAAAATCCATGATACATCTCTGGATAGCTCCTTAATTAGGAGCCTATTTTTCCAGTCTGGTGTCTGGTTCCTATCTTGACTTTGCTGCTAAAATGCTGACTTAATCCTCAATCTTTTCTATGTTGTCAAGTTGATCACTCATATTAAGATTATCAGTGCCAATTGAGATGCTGTAACTTTGAAACAAGTGTTGATAAACTTTTTGTGTGTGTGTAAATGTCCAGATAATAAATATTTTAGACATTAAGGGCCACATATGCTGTCAGTTACATAGTCTTTTTGTTGTTGTTGTTGTTGTTGTACTTTACAACTCTAACAACATAAAAACAGTTCTTAGTTCTTTTCTAAGAGCCTTTTAAAAATAGGCAGAAGGCTATAGCTGGTGAATTCCAACTACACAATTGCTTTTTAATTAGATAACCTTGAGAAATAAAAGGTAAGCATACAAATGGTAAAGGTTATTTTTAAAGGTAAAATTATGACTCTCCTACAAAATGAACGTGTCAAAGATTTTACTTAATTCACTAATTAACCAGTTATTAGGAACCAGTAAGTTGTTTAAATCGATCCAAATGAGAATTGGACTTAAGGATATTTGTATGTTCTACCAGACAGAATTTATTTACATTGTATCACCAGCACCATCCAGAAGGTAATTTCCAAATAATCCCAGAGAATCCAATACACCACATTAGGCATTCCCTCGAAAGAACACTTAAAATCTTTTACCATTTTAGTTTTTCACACTTTTTGCAGACAATGTCCATCCTCCTAGTGATCATAAATAATTTCCAAAGATTATTCTTGATTACAAAATGATTGGTCTTATCAGGTTTGACCTGATTGTTTACATAAATTCAATAAGAGTACTAGTTAATCATATAGACATCCTTAAATTTTCTTTTCAAATCCAGAGCCATACAGTTTTAAGCAAGTAATAAGGCTATAAGATTAACTTCTGTGTAGATGTTTTCATAAAGAATTGTAGATTGGACTTTAAGCATCTCTTATTTACTATTCTAAGGTTAGGAAACCACACCTAAGAAACTCTCTCACTAGATTTCACCTGCAGTATTGATAAATTTGGGTGAGTTCATCTTATCTTCAAGTCTCCAACATTTGCTAAAGCTCACCAGGAAGTAAATGACCTTTCTTGTCACTGGTAAGCCAGGGACCCTGTAAATCAGGCGTCAGGTCAGTTTTCATGGGAGGGCTTCTTTACAGGCATTGGCTCCAAAGATAAAGCCAACTGCTGTTCTTTAATGTGATTCTCTTTTGGTTTCTCACCCATCAGAAAATAGATATTTATTGCTCTTCAACAGATGGTCAACAGTAAAAATCAAATTCTCAGTGCCGCAATTAGTGAAGAGTAACTTATCAACTGTGCATAAATCAGAAACAAGAACAAAATAAGCAAGAGAAATATATTTAAGAAAATCAGAAAACCAGCAAAATTGACGTTCTATTGCCACGTGAGGTTTACTTTGGGAGCCCAGGCTAATGCAGCCATTGAGGGGCACTTCTCTGGAAACTCAGGTAAATCCATTGGCATCTCTGTGGAACCTCAAAAACTGTTTAATTTTTAAGGTAAAATCATGACTCTCGTACAAATATACAGTGAACACTTTTCATGCACAAGGTCTGCTTTAGACCCAGGCAATTCTTCAGGGCTGCCGTCTTCCATATGGTAGCTCATCCAATCAGGGCAGTTTTGATCATGTGGAACTTTGTCTCAACACATGCTTCACTGGTGTCAGCAGAAGGGAAAGAGAATAAAAGCCTCATAACAATGTCTGGTTTGGTTTTCTCTCAGCAGTGAGATTATAAATAATTTTTGTTTTTATAGGTTTGCATATTTTCAAAGTTTTCTACAATGAATATGATCATCTTAAAATAAGACCTATTAAAAATGCTTATAAACAGAAATAAGCAAACATTAGCTAGTGTTGATGTTAGTACAGGATTGGGTTTTTGCCACTGTTTTTGTAGAAATATGTTTACTCTCTTGAAATCTTACAACCTAATTTTTAAGCAAAGATGAAACTTCTATTAAGTCAAAATTTTTTATTAATTTGTTTAGAGAGTTAAGGGCAGAGTTCTGTGCCTCTAGAGATGGAAGAGTATTTTCTGGAGCCATGGTTTCAACTCAGAATTTTCTTCAAATTTATTCAAGGTGCTTTGGATTCCATTCAGAAAGCTTTATCTGATTTAAATGAAAGAATGCTATATGAAGTTGGTGAATGCTATTTGGAAAGATCTCTGACTTCTCAGTACTGTGCTGGCTAGAGCTTCCAGCCCTATACTTAAATAGAACAGAAATTATCACAGCTTTAGGCTCATAGAGAGGACTATATTGCACTGTACCAAACTGTCTTCATTGTCTGATTCATTTCTGCATATTGACATGAAAGAAATGTTACTAGATATTATACATTGTACATGCTACACTGTATTTTATAATCATTAAAATTCTTCCTTTGTTCATTCCCCAAAACTGCCTTTACAAGTAAGAAACAAAGCTTAAATCTGATAGCTTGTCTGAATCTGATAGCTTGTCTGAAAGTGATATTTTCCAGGCAGGAATAGTATCTTTATGATGTTCTGTTCCTTCATGAAGTATCATGAGTATTTACTGAATAGTATATAATGGTACAGAGACTGAACCTGGGCTTACATTTGTGGTCTTTTAATCCATTGCTTAAACTTCAGAGGGCTTCAGTGCCTTTCGTTCAGAAGCACTTTTTCTCTTTGTCCATAGTGAGTAAGACTTTAGGATCTCATGCTCAATTTTCTTTTTCTTTTTCTTTGTTTCATTTTCATTTAAATGATTTTGTGAACTTAAAGTGAAAAATAAAGGAACATTAGGAAAGCATGGAAATCTGTTCTGGCAATCTTTTAGTTTTTTATCAAACCATGGGTAGATTGTTTTTCTTTGTATTTTTTGAACCAAGCTACTTAAACAGTGTTACTTTATTTAGAATGTTTTTAACCTTCTTTAAGATATTCTCTAAACCTCACCTGGTTTTAAGTTAGAAGACAAATGTGAATGTTGAATTAATGTCCTGTAGCTTTAAGTTCAACCAGTTTGATGCTTTTGTCTTTTATAAAAGATGCTCACAGCTCGAGAAAAGAGGCAGATACTGTCTGTGATCTCCATTCTCAAACTTCATTTGCATTAGCAGCTCTAGCGAACCACACACACGCGCGCGCACACACACACACTCACACTCACACACACAGGCACACACGCACGCATGCTTGTTTGGCAGAAGCTTTCTGTTTATTCAGCACAGAGTCCTCCCAGGCTTCCAGATGTAGAAAGCTCTGAGAGTTGATGCAGGAGGCAGAACCGGAACTGTACGTAGGCTGAGGTGGGCACTGCGGAAGATTGGCTATGCGGGGATGTTGATGTGGTGCGGCTGTACCTGCCTGTTCTGTGAAAGGCCCTTCTCTGAGGCTGTGAAGGTGAGAAGCCCAGGGATGCACTAGAAGCTTCATTTCGACTGGCTCTTTGGTGGGGCAATGCATTCCCAGTGGTAGCTGTCCTCATTTACAGTGTTATTCTCGGAAACCAAGTATGTGCAGCAGTGACAGACTATGCCACAGCTCCTCTGAAGCTGGGACAAATGGAAGGAGGTTATAGCCAAAAGAGGTTGTGATTTTTTTTTTTTTCCACGATCCAAGCTTGCTCTGGCAGTACACAAATGAAGGATGAGCTTTGTGGCGAGTACAATCAGCAGACTGCCTGACAGGGGGTTTGGGTAAGATAAATGTGTTGCTTGTGTTTTTTGGTTTTGTTTTTTCTCGTTTTCGTTTGTTTGTTTATTTTACTTTTGTATATCAGCTATATAGAATTGCCTCTTAGCAGTAACTAAAACGTTTTGCAGATTCATGTTTGGTTGAAAAGGATGGCCAAGAGAGCCAGAAAGGAAAACATTATTTCTGGTCATTCAGTTGTGACCTTCAGAAATAATTATCAAGTTTTCTCAGATATTCATGAACAGGCAGAAGCCAAGAATTTACAGGGCAAAGAATTGTGTCTAACAGATAATCTTTTCTTTCTTTGAACAGTCATAGTTACTTCCCTTCTACCCCAACACCCCCTGCCCAGCTTTTTCTTACGGCCTGAAGTGAAGAAGAAAATAAAAGCTTTCTGCTCTGAGTTGTTGCCACTGGAACAGTAATAGGCTGAGAACACAAGTATGGAGGTGGAGGAGGGCAGGATGGAGGAGTCTGCTATTTTCATAGCCGTGCGTTGGTGGATGTTCGTCTTGGATTCATTATTGCTATTCATTAGTGGTTATTAGTGCTTATCTCTTTGCCTGTACTGTACTTTAATCCCTTTTATGTTCTGTTTTGTACATTTTTGTTTGCCAGAGACAGTTCTATCATTATGAAGCCCTTTTCTGTTATTATTAATACATATTAGCTTTTATTAGGGTAAAGATAGTTATAGAAAGTAGCCCTGAAATATTTATGGACCCGAAGAAAGATAAAGACATTTTCTCTTTAAAATCTAGGTTTTGCTTTCAGCACATTTTGGAGTCTTGAGTTTGGAATCTTTAATAAGCATTTTATTACAAGTTAAAGAAATGGTTCATATTAGATCAATAAAATCTTACTGGAATCACCTTACTCTGATCGTCTTTAAATTGGATCCTCTTTCTTATGTTTTTCTAAGCATGAAAGTTTACTTTTCATCATCTTAACTTAGGCAAGTATTGTTGGAAGGTATGGTAATTGCTTATTAGTCTAAGATCTTTTCTTGCGCCCCTCTTCTCACCAGTGGAGAGCTATGTTTCCTAGCTGCTTAGATTGGTCACAGAAGAGATCCATTGACACCTGATTTTTTGCTGACTCATTGGTTATGTAAGCCTTGTAAATACAGCTATCCATATACTCCATTATGGACCCCTCCCTGATTACTGACCTTTCCCTCTCTCAGCATCCTTCTGCTCCTTAAGCTTTTTTAGTAACACAGTCTCAACCTTTACCACGTGAATTCTCAGAAGCAGTAAACAGATGAATCCTTTTTTTAAAATCTTTTTTTGAATTGTTGTGTTAACTGTGTATTTTCATCTTGATGATGATAAAATTCCAAATTCTGTATTCTCTTGACTCACGTAACCTACAGTAATAATACTTTTATTCATTCATAACCTGGTTAAAGTAACAACTTTCTTTTCTGTGTTTGAGAGCTCAGTTCAATTGCCCCTGTTCAAACTATTTTTCTATCTCCTCCCAATCTAAAGGAGGTTTCCCTCCCTTACTTTATTCCTTTAATCACAACATTTTATTTTTCTTAGTGGTACTTTTCACAATTTATATTATTTTATTACTGGTTTTTCTGTCTCAACCAATTTTCCCCACTCAGCCTTAAGCCTCATGAAAGCAGAGACTTTGGTTTGTTCATCATTATATGCCTGAGTACCTACATTAAATGTCCTGAGTACCTTCTAGGATATTTTGTTTCTGAGAGTTGAAGAAAGGACAAGTATACATTATTGCATGTGCAAAGACCCTGTGGTGAGAAGAAACAAGCAGCACAGACTGAAAAAGGTCAGTGCGACTAGACATCTTACATACTCTAAGATGAGGCTAAAGATTTAGATCCAGAGCCAAATCACATAGGATTGACTTTATAGACCATGTTCAGTTTTTTGTTCATAATATTTTAAAAGTTGTGGAAAGCTACTAAAAGAATTTAAGCATAGGTGATTTAGAACTTCTTTAAAAAAAAAAAAAATCCCTAGCTTAACTGCGAGCCTAAGTGAATGCAGATATATTGTTCATAGTGAATGATTCAGGAGAGAGCTGACAATTTTGTCCTAAGGTGGTGGCAGTAGAGATGTCGAGATAGATGGAAAGTATTATAATTTGATGGGAATTTGCCAAGTAAAATAGGACTTAAAAGTCCATCTACCTTGCAAGCTCGTCTCCCACCAAAGTTCTCTCCTATGCCATACTTTTATAGCCTCATGAACCATTCAGTTATCTTGAAGAAATTATTAAATTTCCTCTTCTGGGCTTTTTGCTCTCATATTAGACTGTCAACTTGAAATGCCTTTTCTTCTCTTTTTATCAAAAACTTCTTTCAAAGCTCATTTCATTTTTCACCATCTCCAAGGAGCCTTCTCTGTTTCCTTTTCCTTCTTCTGAATACATGGCTCCTTCCTGTATTCAAGGAGTACTTTGCTACTATATCATTTACTTAATTGGAACCGTAATGCAGTTGATTATTTCCATGTCTCACCAGCTAGGTCATGTGTTACTTGATAGTAGGGATTCTACCTTTCTTTATTCAATGCTTTATATAAAGAAAACAGAGGATAATTGCAAAATGAATTAAAGCTTTGGTCTTTTGTACAACCTGCTTCCTTAATATCATAGCACCCTGATGTCCTTCCCACTTCCGCTCCTGATTTTCTCTAGACTCACCTACATTTTTACCTTACCGATACCTAGATACATGCTAGAAATGTTCTTCCTTTCATATGCAGAGTCCATGAACTAGTCATTTTCATCATCTACCTTTATTTGTAATTTATCAGAAAAACTGAAATCTTTCTATTGCTTATCATATATAAAAGAATTGGCCAAGATAGTTTCCATAGCTGGTCTTGTTCTCTGTTTCATCTTCTCCCATTCTCTAAAATAATTCCAGAATCCATGAGGTTGCTATTGGCATTTAAGACTGGATAATTGTTAAGACTGGATTAGACTGTGCTTTGCAGGAGGAATGCCTCATGTTATTTCCTAGTGTTCCCTGATAGAATAGTACTGCCCCTGGTGGAGCCTCTTCTTACCCCCAACAGAGTATAGAAATATAGAAACAAGTTGTAAAGGTTAGTTCTTTTTCATTTAAGTAACTTTTTCACAGAGACTTAAGCATTCACTTTGCCTTTTCAGAAGTCTTTGAATAGTTGGATTTCCTTCTTATCTTAGCTAACATTGCTATGCATTGATTCCCATTCTTTTGGAGCCTGAATTTCAGTGATTTCTTACCTCTTTTATGAGCTATAGATACTTCCACTTAAAAACCTGAGAAACAAACAAACAAACAAACAAAAAACCTGAGAAGCAATTGGGCTATCATCTGAAATCTATACCAGTCATATATTTATGCTCCTTATTAGATGTACTTAATTTAGTCCTTTTTTTAGTCACAAGTTGTCCCGTTGTAACTTGGAGGTATAAACTAGATTATATTCTTTACATTCTATTTGAGAAAGTTGGTATATATATTTTACTTTGTCATTATAGATCGTGAATGAGAAAAATATAAGCAAATCTAAACATATTGCAAAAGAATGACCATAGTTCTGACATTACCTGGCTACCTGAAACTAAATAAAAATTATTTTAAGAGAAATTTAAACAGGAGACAGATCATATGTACTCTTGATAAACTTTTCTCAATAGATCAATTTTCAGTTTGTTTAAAAAATATATGAAATCTTTGACAAGTGAAATACTAGGCTATTATCTTCGAATCTGTAATTTTGAGACTATAACTGCTTTTTTGTATAATAGAATAAAGTAGATACATCTATAAAGTTGGTGTAAGTGCCTGCTATAATACCTGAAGAGTCATCAGTTTTTAAAGATCCTGGAAATGTTAAATTACTTTTTGCCATTATATAAGCTGCTTTTTGGACAGTTCCACACTATTTCCTGTAGTACTCTACGCACTTTTGCTCACTCATGCTCAAGTGCTTGCTCACTCTCGCGCCACCCCCTCACCCCCCACCCCCACCGCCCCATAGAGAGAGATAACACACACTTTTTTTAAAATAAACTTTAGGAAGAAAAATATAATTATGACTATGGGATTCCCATTCAGAGTCTAACTTTGTATAAATCATTAGTGCCTCCTTTTACTGTTGCTCCAAGTGGTAGTTATCATGGCTGTTTTGAGAAGCATTGTAGTGGAGTAGTTAAGAGCTGGGACTCTGAAGCCAAATCCTACTGGTTTAAATCCTGGCCCTGCTGCTTACTGGTTGCATGACCTTGGGCAAGTTCCTTCACTTCTGACTCAATTTCCTCAGCTGTAAAATGGGGATTATAATAGTATATATTTCTTAAGGTTGTTTTGAGGATCAACTAAAAAATATAAGCAAAGCATTTACAGCAGTACGAGATTAAATTAAATTAAGAGATTTGCAAATAGCCAGTATTCAAAATATTCTTTGAATAGGTAAGTTAGTAGGAAATACTTTCATTCATTCAACAAATATTTAAGCAGCTATTAAGTGCTATGCACAGTTTTAAGTGTTAGAGAAACAAAAGTAGACAAAACACAAAAATCAGTACCTTCATGGACCTTGCATTCTAGTTTTTGGTGATAGATATAAGAATATATGTCAGAAGGTAAAAAGTTCTCTGTAGAAAAATAAAGCCGGGAAGAAGAATAGGGAATTCATAATGGAAGTGGAGGTTGCAATTTTAAATAGGGTGTCAGAGAAGTCCCGGTTACTAAGGTGACATTGGAACAAAGACTTAGAGGAGACAACGGAGTAAGCTGTGGTGTCTGTGAAAAAGCATTCCAGGCAGAAATAACACTAGGTGAAAAACCTCTGAAATGGGGCATGCCTGGCACATTTGAGAAACAACAAGGAAGCCATTGTAGCTGATGGCAGTGGAGTAAAGGGATGAGTACTAGGAGATATACAGTCAAAGAGGTAATGATAGTGCGCAGGCACCAGATCATGGTCATTTAGGCCATTGCGAGGACTTTGGCTTTTGCTCTGATTAAGATAGGAAGCCACTGGAAAGTTTTGGGTATAAAGACTATTGTGATCTGACTTATATTTTAAAAGGACCACTCTAACTGCTCTGCAGATAATTGTTTATAAAAATATTATTGCAGCAATAGGAGACTATTGCAGTAGTTCAGACGAGATCTGATAGTGGATTAAACCAGGGTGGCAGCCGTGGAAATTCAGTAAGAAATGGTCAGGTTCCACTTCTCTTTAGCAAGTAGAGCCCAAAACATTTGCTGGGGCAGTGTAATGGACATAGAGGGTAACACCACAGACTCTGTAGCCAGACTGTGTGGGTTAAACCTTTGTCTTTGCTACTTCTTTGCTTTGTGATCTTGGACAATTTAAATTCTTTATACATTCCATTTTTTAGCTACAAAATAGAGGTGATAATAATGCTCATCTTGTAGTGTCATTGTAAGAATTAAACAATTTAGTAAACATACAAAGAATTTAGAATAGTGCCTGGCATATAGAAAGTACTATACTATATCTATTAGCTGCTATGAATTACTAATGTTGTTAACTGGATACAGTATGTGAGAGAAAGGAGTCAAAGATGACTTTGTATCTGAGCCCGAGGGTCAATGAAAATAGCTATTAGCAGAAATGGGAAGGAGGTACAGGCTTGAGGGACATCAGAAAATCAGTTTTGTACACAGTAAATTTGAAATGACTGTTAGACATCCATGTAGAGATATTGAGTAGGTAGTCAGATATGTGAGTTTAGAATTAAGGGAAATATGGGCTAGAGGTTTACATTTGGAAGTTGTTAGCAAAGAAATAATACTTAAGACCGTTTTAAGAGACAAGATTAATTAGGCCCTAAAATGGGATTGGAGCTGTATAGTTTGGACAGCCTTTTCTTAGAGCCTCTGCTCTTCATAAACTATCTAACAAGCCTAATAGTAGTTCAGAGAGACCCAGATTATCAAAGACCCATGGAGTTTTACAAATTCTTTCATTGCTTTAGAATTTGGTTTTATCAAAATTGCTTGAAATAAATAGAATTAAGATGAGTCTTAAAAATCTTTTGTCTTAATGAGACGTGTGGTAAAAGTATTTGTAAGGAATTAACTTGTAAAGGGGAACTCATTTGTGGCAGTTTTACAAATTGGTTTCTCTGCACATGAATTTTATATGTATTTTTAAATCCTCGGCAGTGAACACGTATTTCTGTGTCACTTCCTCCTTTTACTGGTTAACGCATGCTCAGAAAATAGAAACTCATTTTAGCATTAGCAGATTTGTGTGCTTCAGACTATCATTCTTCATTCTGAAGTCATGTAAGAATGATTTTTAAGTAATATATAGAGCCCAGGTAGATTACTTTTTTTTTTTAACAAATTAGAATTAGAAGGAAACTTGGATCATCTGTTCCAACTGTCAGTCAGTATGTCCTTAACATGCAGGTATGAAGTCTCTGCTTGGATACTTCCAGTGAAATATGGAAGTATCTCATTATTTTACGTATATGTCACTAATTTTTTCTTTTAAATGTATTTAGGAGAGCTTTTCCTCTTAAAATCTGTTATTTGTAAAATAAATTTTCTTAATTGGATGACCCCTTAGGTTCCTTCCTAGCTCAAAGAATCTTTCCTTATAAAAATAATGCTTAATCATAACTAAGCAGCATGTTATTGTCTGCTTACATCATCACTACTAGGATTGGAGGCTCCTTAAGAGGTATTTTTTTTCGTACCTCCAGTACCTAACATAGGCCCTGTATGTAGGAGGTATTGTGCATAATTTTGTTAAAAGAAGACTAAATCATCTGGCCAGGCTCACATGGATCCATTAAGGCCCAGCAAGTACATCAAGCAGTGGTAATCTTCTATGATGTCTTTCACATAAGCTCAGAAATCAGTCCTCCTATGACAAAGCAATTCTGAGCAGCGACTCCAGATCCCATGATGGATATTTTGTAGTTGGGTTGGTGTAGGGTGGACCAGATAGGATGTTAATAATCTAACAGTAATTTTTACTCAGCGGCCTTAGAGGGATGAGAATCACCTATTGGAAGCTATTACAAAAATTCTGATGTGTGTTCTATTCATAGTAACATAGGCTCAGTCACTCCATGGCATATCAGATCCAGAAGGATCATGTTAAGGAGATGCTGGTGAGCATTTATATTAAACAGACATTCACTGGGTATCTTTGTACAGGGATAGTGCCAGCCTCTTGGGGTACAAAGATGAATGTGACATGATCCCCACCCTCAGGAACTGTAAGTGGAGACAAAACACCCACACAAGCATTTCAACATAATATGATAAGGACAGTGATAGAAATGTACATATAGATATATGGGCATATAAAGAAAGAGCCATTAATCCAGCTGGAAAAGGGAGGTCATCAGGAAAGACTTCCTGGAGGCGGTCACTTTTGAACTGGGTATTCAAGGATGTATAGTAGTTAGCCTGAAAGGGAAGGAGAACATGCGCTGGCTGGACTGGCTAAGGGACCTGTATGGGTAAAAGCTTAGAGGTGTGAAACATGCCATGTCAGAAGAACCAAATTACGATTGTGACCCTTAACATACATGGATTTAAATTTAAGGTTTCCTAAGTGACCCACAATAGAAATTTTTTGTTTGTCTTGTTTTTGTCTTTTACTGAGTTATATTTAGGATCTTTAGCTGTGAAGCTGGGGAGCAAATCCCACCAGAATTCACATTTCATTCAGCAAGTATGTTCTCTATTCATTGTTACACATGCAGTATCGCCCATGAAATGCTTTTAAAATTTTGTGCTTTACAAAGAAGCATCTGGCAAGTGCTGGTGGTAAGAAAGAGAGCAAGACCTTAGTGGTTCTTAGTAGAAAAAGGAAGTTTGAGACAAACTAGACTAGTGCCAAATTCACAAGTGACCAGGATTATGTCATGAGTATTATTTGTATATCAATGATATTTTAAACTTTTTAAAATTAAGCAATAAAACATTGTTTTGTTTTCCTAAGCAAAATTTTTCCAGAATACCCATATGAAATAGATAAAAATGAGATAATCTAGGTTCTAGGAGCCTTGCTCACTTGGCTTCACTATTCCCCTTTTTGGTGGTCCAGACACATCTCCATAGAACCTAGGATTGTTCTATGTACTGAAATTCCGTGTAAAAATGTGAAAATGTGATTCCTGGGACTTACTCCACTCTGTACAAGAATTATTTTTCAAGTGAAAAAAAAAAAATGTGTGACAACTGAGTAGGCCTGTTTTTGAGACTGAGCTGAACCTTGATTTTAGCTCCAAAGTGAAAAAATGGAATGCCTAGAGAAAAAAATTGCTGGCTGTGGGCTTAGTCCATTTTTATTTTCTACTATCCCCACTTGAGATCTCTGCATTTCACAGCACAGCAAAGTAAATGTCAGTCAGAATTCCACATGAATTGCTCAGTAAAATACTGTGAGAAGGGAAGAGTGTGTCATTTCTACAGTCAGACAGATACAAGGTGAAAAATTCTGTCATGATTAAGATACTTTCTGCATAAAATGCTAATAGACTATGGGGTTTCTTTTCTTTTTATTAGGGATGAGGTGTGGGTGAGTTGGCACAGGCAAACCTTGAGATGATAACAGGAAATTTAAACTCAGAGCAGTATAATTCCTATGGCAGGACTCTTTCTTGTTTTACTTCCTCAGTACAATCTGCCTGGCATAAAAAGAAAATCTTATAAGACCAAATAGAGCATCTCTGTATTTATTATTGATAAGAAGATTCTTGTGTAGTTCTTAGGGCCAAGATTATGAATCTCTAAGGATTACCATTTCTGTTAGGTTTTAGGGGTGGTCTCCCCCACTAAGTGCACTTGAATTGAACCACACACTCAAGTTTTGGTTCAAAAACATGGTCACTATAGCTTTGCGATTAAAATTTTAGCTGAACAATGGAACTGGGTCTGCAGATGCCCCAGCATCAATTTACAAAGGCCACTGCATAACTCATTCTATAAATTGGCCCTGGAAAAGATCCACTTTCAGAAAAACCAAAATAGAGAAGCTTCTATTTGTTTTCACAGTAATTACAAAGATCTCCCCACTCTTCAGCCTCCTCTTCTTTTACCTTAAAATACCTTCTTCATTTTCTCAAAAATAATGTGGATTAGTGTGCAGAATATGAAATTTCCTGAAAGAGAGCCAGTACTCTGTAAAGCATAGGTAAGGTGACTTCATCACACCAAGTACGGGCTGTTTTTTACTGAAGATAGCAATGTCAAGTCTGAGATTGTTGAATCTTTCCTAGTTACAAATTTGGATTTGAGTAATGAACCAGGTAAGGAATAGAAAAAGGTAACTTCTTGAATGTTTGCCACATTCGGAAGGCATAATCTGATTCAACACACATGTAACATCTTTTCAAATAATTTCATTAGAAAATGTTAATAACTCCGTTGTGTAGATGAGAAAACTTAGACTCAACGAGAACAAGTAGATGGCCCAGAGACACACAGCTATAAGGTGACAAAGGCAGGTTTAAACCCAGGTCCTTTTGTTTGTGTTCTTTCCACCACATTGCCTTTTTACATGATTGTTCTCAAAGCTGGGTACTGCCGTGCTCTGACACTTTGATTCACTTAGATTTTTAATATATTTGCAAATGAAAATTGTAAGCCATTATAAAGCTTATCGAGTAATCTGCCCTAGATGGATCTACACTCTGCCTCCTGATTAATTGGTATTTTGAAACATCTCTATTTAACTGTTCTCTTGGGCTGTTTTCTAATCAATTAATTCAGATCAGTTAATAGTTATTTAAGCCTAGCAAATGAATTCTTAATAGTAAGATACAAAGTGCAAACAAAGCACTAGTCTACTTGTTATAGTGACAGTTAAATATGAATCATGGCTTTGATCATATCCCTAGCTTGTAGCACATTCCCTAACTTAAAAGTAATCAAAATATATTTAATCGACTGATTTTTGGTCTAGCACTTTTCTATACAAATTAATTCTAACCTCAGCCATAGTGGCTCCTTGCTAAATTGATGGGTATGATCAGACTTGTATGCCCTTCAAGATGTAGTCCTGGGAAGCCCTACTGAGTAGGTAATACTGCTTCTGCTATTGTCAGACTGCTTTGTGATAGGTAGTAGGAGGTACCTCAGCAGTCAGTTCATTTGTAAATTAGTGATAACCAATGTGTACTTTATAAGGTTGTGTGAGGACTGATTAGCTAGCCAGCTGCCTAGCCACATGACCAACTAACTATCCAGAAAGGTGGATATCATTTTACTGTAGTGTTGAATTACATTATTCCTTTGGTTCAAACTCTCTAGAGATCCCCTGTTTGTGCCCGAAATGTGAAAGATCTTGGAAGTAAGTACATTTTGGAATCCCTTTAATATTTGAATTTTTTAATTACCCCTCTCTCTGACCTATGGATGTTGCCATCTCCCTTTAAGAACTGAATCTCTGAAGGCAGGGTGTCTCCTCCGTCACACTCACCTGGCACACCCAAGGGACCTAGTGCACAAAGGGCCTGGTGCACCCAGGGGGCCTGACGCACCTGGGACTCTGCTGGGGCTTGAATCCAGGACCTTCTGCATGTAAAGCACACTTGCTAACCACTAGTCTATGGAACCACCCCAATATTTAAATTTTTAAAAAGAACCACTTACGTGGTACAAAAATAATAGCCAGTAATAACAGCTTACTCTATGCCAGGTATTGTTCTGAGCACTCTTGTTTATTGACTCATTTCTTCCTTGCAGCAATCTTCTGAAGTAGAAGTGGACATTAGCATTATCTCCATTTTATAGTTGATGAAATAGATACAGAGGTTGAATAATTTGCCTAAAGTCACATGGCTAGAAAATTGCAAAGCCAGATTTGAACCCAAGCAGTTTATGCCAGAATCTATGTTTCACTACTACAGTAAATGTAGCCAGATTCAGTAATCTTGATTTTTCTGATCTGTGCCTTTTTGGGTATGTTTAAGAAAATCCTTCCTTATTTTCCAGTACTGCTTTCTAAAAGGTTTAAAATTTGTTTTTCACATTTGCAATTTAGTTTTTTGTCTGGGGTGAGGTAAGAATCTAATTTCATGTTGTTATTATATATTGAAGATCAAAGTTTTGCCATCCCAAATGTGTCTTTTGAGATACTGATTTTAAGCTAGTCATTAAGAAACAAAGACTGAGAAAGAGCCTTTGACCCTCCCCTTTCCTACCTAAGGGAATCTTAGTTTATTCACCTTAAGTATTTTCACTTAAGCCTATTTGGATTAATTGTGGTAGATAGGAAGGATCCAAGTAGAGGCCTGTTAGCTAGATTCCCTCCTATATCCCATTGTTTCTGGGTTGCCTAGCAGGAATTTGTTTGCTACGGGTGTCCTACTCTCTCAGCTACCTGTGAATTGCCCATCTCTTCTTCGAGATTCCAGACCAGATTCCAGACCCGACCCCCTTTTCTCCTTTGTTCATGTGACGTAAAGTCTTAACTGCCCAATTCATTTTGGGTCGCGTTATTATGACATCCCTGATATACATCTATAATAATAAATCTTGGACTTTTTCTCCTGTCAAAATCTGTCTCTTAAATCTGATCATTAGTCCAGCTAGAAGAACTTAGAAGGTGGGAGAAATTTTTTTTAGCCCCCACAATATAGATAGCCTAAGCTAGCAAAGGCTGTTGGAAAAGAGAACCACTTTTCAGTTGGTGTGTTCATAACTTATGGCTAAGTCTTTATGGCCTTTAAGTCTTATGGCCTTTCCAGTGCTAAGTATTTGTACCTCTAAGGACTTTGTTCATAGTTAACCTGTAATTCTATAGTTAACTACATCTTCTTCTTTCCTCCTCTGCTCCTCCCCCTCTCTCTTCTCTTTCACTCCACTCCCCTCTTCTCACAATTTCTCCCTTTCTTCTCTCCTCCCTTTTTGAGAATAGTGCCTGCCCAAATTGGGAATAGTGACTGAGTAAAATCCAGTGACTGGTGGTTTCAGGTGATAAACCGCCCTAATGCTGGGCTGTGGGTTAGTTTTCTTTGGAAGCTGAGGACAGTGGTTCCATCAGCTGTACTCTTACAGGAGAGCCATGCACTGGAAGGACATAGCCCAAGGAGAGAAGTCAGATTGAAGGCAGTATGGTTTATTTCATTAGTTACAATGTAGAGAAATAAACTCACATCTAAACTGTGATCATTTGTAAGTAATTACATTGAAAGTTTTACCAATATGGTCAGTTTTTACCCACCCAGAGTAATAGTTAAACTTGATTCTATATGTATACTTATTTATAATGCAGGACAGGGCAAATTCCTCTGAGTTGGGGGGAGACCAAGCCCTGCACTGAGAGAAGAAGAGGGTCCTTTGGTGGAGAGTGTGGAAAGAATTCAACACACGCCAGAGTTAGAGTCAAAATGAAAGTTTATTTTAAAAAGGGGAAAAGCAAAGACTAGAGAAAGCAAAGACAAAAAGCCAAGACAAGAGAAACCACCCCAAGTGTGGGGAAGGTGGAGATCCAGTATATATCATCCTTTAGTTTCTGTGAGTTATAGTTTAAAGACTTTGTTTACCAATTTCCTTTGATATGGACATACAATGAGGAAGGGGAAGAGTGTGTAGCTTGAAAAGGTAAGACTATGTAGCATGAAAGGCCTGCTGGCAGTTCCCAGCGTTTAATCCACAGATTCCTTATGGATTTAGCCATAGGGACTGAACGGTTTTATTTTGTGTAGGGTAGCCACTTTTAAAGCCTCATTTTCCTGTGTCCCCTTTTACAGGTTTGGGAAATGGGTTGTTAGCAATCCCAGCAGAAATCTTCCTTTGTTCTACAGGTGTCCACATGGTCTGGCTGCAGAGCTGATCAGTATATTGCATTCTCTGAAAGTAGCTTGATTTATTTAGCACTTCAGTTGTCTAGCCTCTTCCCTACATTATTTAGACAACAGATTGCATGTAAATTGATACTCAAATTAATAACAAAGAACCTAAGAAAACTAGATCATACATTTAAGCTGGTAGTCATGGATCTAATAGTATTTCATATTTGCTTTCCTTTTATACTGTGGTTGATTTTGAGCTATTAAACATAATGAAACAGGGTCATATTACATACTGTAGTTATGGGATCTGAAATTCCATTCAAAAAGAAAATCCCAGAATGGAAACCCTGCACAACCTAAGGCATTGAAGAGAGTAGGTTTCTAGGAGTTCCTGTTGCAGCTCTTGACAACTTGATTATCTGGAACTCATCCTCCCTTTGCTGCCTTCCTCTGGCCCTTTCACTGCTTGTTAGCGTGTACCTAAAAGATGAATGTGTCAGATGGAGGAAGTTTCGCAAAACAGTTATTATTGCTAGTTTCTAACTATTCTGGATATTCTTTCTTTCTTAGTATAATGTTATTTTGTTCATTTAGATTTTAAATTATCTTTTGATTTTGCTTAAATGCACAATATTATGTATTCATCTAGAAATTAATATTCTTTTATTTGCATTAATAGTACTATATTGAATCCAGTAATGAACTAAATGTTTTAGTGTTAGAGGTCAATACAATTTCTGCTCAGATGGCAAACTGAAGAGATACAACCAAGATCAAAAAAAGAGAATGCATCTCTAGACTGACAAGTTAATTATTAGCATCTCATAATATTTCAGAATTGGTGTATTGTCATACAAAAATGTAATTCAGTTTTTTCTAATATGAGGATAATCTATATCTAGCAAATTGCTGCTGGTAACAGGGACAATAAGCAAGGAAAGGGGTGTGCTGTTAATCTCCAGGGTGGTAAACTTGTAATTTGACTACTGGAAATTTTTATTACTCTGAGATACTTATTTTATTATTTATTTCTGTTACTGCTCAATAGAGAACAGTTTCTAAAGCCTTTTTGCATAGGCCCTATTCTAATTCACCACCACAAGCCATACCCAGAGACACCTTCTTGAAGGATTTTTTTTTCTTCTGAGTTAGGAAAACTAACCACTCCTCAGCTTTGGCTAAGGACTTTGAAGTATGATAGTTTAAGTTTTCACATTTGAGCAGCTTGTCTTTTTCTTCAACTCTTTTGAATGGCTGCTCACCCATATGAAAGAATAGTCATTGTGTGTATTTTGGAGTCCCTTGCCTAATAAAAATGATTTACTGGATAGGACTTGCAAAATTTGAGCTCCAGAAGGAAGGCCTGAATTTAGTCACTGACTTGTTCTTACCTCTTACTGTCCCTGTCCCAAGTGTTCATGTTATCTCCCCCAGGTTTATCAGTTACTTGTGATTTGAGATTTTAACTCTCAAGAGTTAAAATTTTAACATTCATCCTTGCCACTTTCATTAATAGCTCCTCGTTCTTACCTCCACCTGTCTTCAGCTACCAGTAAGTGTCCCTATTAAAATAGAAAGAATGACTCCATCACCCCTGACATGATTGGAAAAAAGACATTGTGATAAAAATTGATTTTTATATCTAGCCAGTGAGATACCTGTTCTTGCTAATATTTTCAGATGCCCATAATCTTGAGAGCATGAATTGGAATTACAGTGATGTCTAAATACAAAAATGGTTTTTACATAATTAAATCGAAATGCAGATAGATGTACCTTGTTTTTTATAGATATGCTTCTAAGCAAGTATGTTTGAAAAATGTGAATTAAATTGTGCTTTAAACACACTAGAGGAGCTTTATTGTTTAAGGAAATACTGTGCCAAATCCTCTAGCAGAGGAAAATACCCCAGTTTACATTATGTGCAAATCTTTTTTTAAAAATACATGTTTTGTTTAAAGCAAAGTATACTTATATGAGGATAGGATCCAAGAGGGATATGGGGCTTAGACAGGACAGGAGGATTTAGGTTAGCTGTCTGTACTGAGATCTGAGAATAGGTAAATTTTCAATGCTTTTTGGCCCATTGGTTCTGGAGAAGCAGTCTTTTTGGGTTTCTTTTAACATTCACCTCTTGCTTTTATGTTAGATCGAGCGGTTGGAAGTAAGCAGCCTCGCCCAGACTTCCAGTGCAGTGGCCTCCAGCACCGATGGCAGCATCCACACAGACTCTGTGGATGGAACACCAGACCCTCAGCGCACAAAGGCTGCTATTGCTCACCTGCAGCAGAAGATCCTGAAGCTCACAGAACAGATCAAGATTGCACAAACAGCCCGAGACGACAACGTTGCTGAGTACTTGAAGCTTGCCAACAGTGCAGATAAGCAACAGGCTGCCCGCATTAAGCAGGTCTTTGAGAAGAAGAACCAGAAATCTGCCCAAACCATCCTCCAGCTACAAAAGAAGCTTGAGCACTACCACAGGAAGCTCCGAGAGGTGGAACAGAATGGGATACCCCGGCAGCCAAAGGATGTCTTCAGGGACATGCACCAAGGTCTGAAGGATGTGGGAGCAAAGGTGACTGGCTTCAGTGAAGGCGTGGTAGACAGTGTCAAAGGTGGACTTTCCAGCTTCTCCCAGGCAACCCATTCAGCAGCAGGGGCCGTGGTCTCAAAGCCCAGAGAGATCGCTTCACTAATTCGGAATAAATTTGGTAGTGCAGACAACATCCCTAACCTGAAGGACTCTTTAGAGGAAGGGCAAGTGGATGATGCGGGGAAGGCTTTGGGAGTGATTTCAAACTTTCAGTCAAGCCCAAAATATGGTAGTGAGGAAGATTGTTCTAGTGCCACTTCAGGCTCAGTGGGAGCCAACAGCACCACTGGAGGCATCGCTGTAGGAGCATCCAGCTCCAAAACAAACACCTTGGACATGCAGAGCTCAGGATTTGATGCACTACTACATGAAATCCAGGAGATCCGGGAAACCCAGGCCAGATTAGAGGAATCTTTTGAGACCCTCAAGGAGCATTATCAGAGGGACTATTCATTAATAATGCAGGCCTTACAGGAAGAACGATATAGGTAAGTTATATGGATTTAAAATCCTAAATTATTTATTTTGGGGGTTCCCTCCCTTTGATATGGAGGAGTAGCTTTTAAAGATCTTTGTACAGCCTGTTTCTCTGGAATGTCCAGAGCACTTTAGATATGTCTTATGACATCTGCATGATTTCTTGTCATAGAGTGGAAAAGACAGGCACAGCAAAGTTAAACAACGCCAAGGTCGCATACCGATGAAGCGTGGTAGTCAAGGGATGGTGATTACTGTAGCTCTCCAGTTTTCCATTACAGTTTAGGACTTCAAAATGAAGCCTAAGCTTTCTAAGGCATTCCACCTATTTATTTGTAATTATGGAATCATAAGCCATTGCAACCTGTAGCCATACTATACTGAATTCAAAAGATATGTTATAACGCTCTGAACTCTGCAGATATCAGAGATATAGTCTAGCCAAAATGTAATGAACCCTGTAGATATTTGGCCTTAAACACACTTATCTGGGCAGTTAGTAGAAAGATTAGACTAGAAATAAATTCAGATAAGCATGTCTGTTACCTTTACTATCAATTGGCAAACATTTGAGTGGGAGTGGACTTAAACATGAAATGGTTCTATAGTAGTTAGAGAATTGTCAAAGGGCTAAATGCTTTGAGTCGTCATAATCTGTGCTAAAGTAGAAGCTAATCTCTTTTTTGTGTTTCATATTATATTCCATAGTCATATTGGACCACTGTTGATGTCCAAATATGTGTCTTTTACCCTTATTTCCATCACATGCAGATAGAAATTATGTCCCCCATGAAGTACTCATTCAGATTCAGACTTCGTCAGCCGGAGATAGGCCACCTCACTGATACAGAGATTAAGGGTTAATCTTATGGGAGCCACAGGTTGGGTTAGGCCTTCAAAGATGTGGGATCTGGTCTTGTTCCCACTTAGTAACAAGTGGGAATCCTCAGTACTTCTATAATATCAAGAGCTGAACAGACAATCTTTTAAGGTCCCATTCACCCCTTTTTTAAAAAAATGACTTTTTAAAAAATTTGCATTTATGAGATAATCTCAAGGCCTGAAATAAATTATCTACGTGTATCAATAAGCTTTGAGAGGAGTTACAACAGCAAGCTCTTTTCACAAGGTGAAAATACTAATCAGTAATTCAGTCCTGTCTCTTCACTCTTCTGTCCTTCAATTCTAACCTAAGGCTTCTGGGAGAAAAAAAGAAGAGTGAGTGTGGGAGAAAGAAATGAAGTTCTAAAAGCAAATACACTACTATTCTTATTTCAGTATTTCATATATTCTTTAATATACTTAGGAGACAATATCTAAAGCAGTGAGCAATCTAACAAATATCCGAATGAACTCTAAAAATAAAACACCTGATCCTTTGTACCATATTACACCTAACTCCCATGTTCAAATTCTAGTTCTGCCACTTACTAATCTTGAAAACTGGGCAAGTTTCTTAACTTCGATGAGTCTTGATTTCCACATTTCTAACATAAAAATAATAGCCCTTCATAAGGTTACTGTGACATTTAAGTGAAATAATTTATGTAAAGCACATAGCTCGGTGCCTAGTCTCGTAAGTGCTCAATTGATGATAGGTGGCAGCTGATACTGCTGCTATTAAAATACACCCCTTTGAACATGGAAACCTGGGCATTACACAGTTGCTCAAAAAAACACAACTGCCTGCTTTGACACCTTTATTTTAAATGAATAGCAAAACATTCCAGTTTTTAAATTCTCCCAGAGCTTAAAATACTTATAGAGTTTGTTATGTCTTCCAGTCAAATGTAGGCCAATGTGAGAAAATCAGTGAGGAAAACAAGGCCCACCTTTGTTGTATCTATTTAAAATAATTCCGAGATTGGACAGAATTTTAATTCCTCATTATCACCTCATTAGAAGAATCAAGTCCAAGCCACTTAGGACCTAATGAGAAGTGCATTTCTTTCATTGCACTTTGGGTTCTGTGTAATAGGTAAATGACTGGTTTTATGGAATAAAGAGAGAATAAAGAAAACTTTTGAATTTTCAAAAACAGGTAAGACCTGGGGGGCAAGGGATGACATAATGTAATGTATAATCTGATTTTTGTCATATCACTTCAGCTTTACTTAAAACAGAATTTTGAAGAAAGCAAGCCTTTCTTCAAGAAAGGCAGTGGAAAGTCACAATTTTTTTACTCAACTATTTTGTTGCACCAGTATTTCCAAGTATAGAGCAGTTACAGATGTCTCCTTCATTACATATGTCTTTATACGTTAAATCTATCTAATTTTTTGTTGGTCTTTGAACTGTTTCACATTAAGTGAAATTTTACCCACAGACTGATTATTCTTTGAAGCACTAAAACTTTTTACATTTTAAGCATTTTTTGAGAACTTCTCTACCTTCTTTTAACAGAGTAGCACACTGAACCTAGCTTGATTGGAAATAGCTTAAAACAATAGTGTTCTAGCTTCAAGTGATACTCTCAGGTCAGTGAGGGTGTAAGGTTATTTGCCTCTACAGTAAATGGTCCTAGAGGGCTTTTAAAGTTGTCTGCTTTTTATGGTTCATTTTTTTCTCCTTTCCATATCTCCTTGACACTGATAGTGAGCTGCCTGCAGAAGCCTCTTTCCTAATTTCTATTTCTACTCTTGTAGGGTTGGCTTTTTGTCTAGGAAGGAAGTAGTAAGCTAGGGATGGACTTAAGGAACTCTTCTCTGACCAAGAACTAGTTAATGGGTACATGGCTGATTTAGATGCATTTCTGGTTATTTTCTGTGCTTTGATTTATTTTACTAATATCTCAGTTGACAGGAGAGAGGCCATGCACTGTGTTGCTTGTTATTTAAGTGATAAGGAGGACATTACCATTGACAGCATTTACTAAACTCCTATAATGTGCATAATACTACGTGCTTTATATATATTTGCTAATCTTCACAATAGTTCTATAAGTATATTGTATTATTCCTATTTTACAGGTAAGAAAATGAAGACCCAGTGTGGTTTTAAAATTAGCCGAAGGGCACTTAGTAAATGGTAAAGCGAGGAATCAAACCTAGTTTTATCTGACTCCAAAGCCAATGTTCTTTTCATACCAGGACAGGTGTTTTTCTCAAGTTCAACTCTAAAATCTATTTGATTGAAAGATTAGTCTGTAGTCTCACTCTAAGAAACAGTGAGTGCATTGGCAGTGAGTATTGGACTTTTTCCAGGTCAAAGTGTGCATGCATTTCACTAAAAGTCAAGTCACTGTTCATAACATATTTAATAAATTCTGTGAATGCACAGGCTCTGAAAAGTTTTCTCAAGGTAGTAAGTCAGTAATAGGAGAAAACTACTTAATGGAGAAATCTCCATTTCCATCTTTATTTCCCCTTTTCATAGTCTCTTTTCAATAATGTCACCCACTTAATGTGCTTCCCATTGCTCTATACCCCAACAAGTAGCACCAGGTCAAGATTTTTGCTCAAGACCATCTACTTACTCTAGAATAATCAGAAGCATTCAGGAACCTGTGGAGTAGTCTGTCTCAGCACCTGCGGGCACTTAGCTCAGGAAGCCACGCAGTAGAGCTTGGGTGTGAACTCTTCTCCCACCTTGAGTAGGAGTTTAGACTTTGAGCTTTGCATGGAACTCTCAGATATGAGTGAGATTGTGTATTTGGGCAAGGTAAGAGGCAATGTTTAGACTTTTTTAAGTGATGAGATCTGTAGTAACTTCAGGTTCTTCTTGTCCTGCTAGTCTCTTGAACTCATTAAAACATTATTACAGATGTTAGTGGCTGTGGGATTCACTTAGTATTTCAGAGATAGAAGAGGCCCTAAGATATCTAATTTAATCTTGTTTACAGATGAGTACTAAGGCCCAGAAAGATAAAGTGACTTTTGCCAGGTCACATGGTAAGATGGTTTAACCTATATTAATTTGCTACTTAAAAACTGGAGAACTACTCCTGTTTCCATGGTGAGTATAACATATAAATGTGTTACTGTCGGAAAGAGTTCACCTATGGCACAATGCATTGAAAATAGGAGAGAATTAGGGAAACAGTTGATTAACAGTTTTATAGGTTCCTTTTGTAGTTTTCCCTTAGGGGGTCTGGCCCAGAATCCTACTCAGCTACTGCTTGTATAAAGCAGTATCATTCACATAGGGCAGGCTGGAAACCCTTCTGGTGTTGATGAGCAGTAATGCCATTTTGAAAGCTTCTATTTTAAGAGGATTACTGTCCTTTAGAAATTGGCTTCTGATATTATATTAAGCCCAGAGGTATTTTAAATTGCACTGAGTCATAAGAGCAAAAATACAGAAGGAGGCAGTCACCATGAGCAGTCATCACATGCTAGGCTAACCCAATTTGGCACAGGCCATTGGAGTTCTAACTAAACAAATTGTTGTTTAAATATAATTTTACCTTATTTTACTATCAGTGGACATAACACAGATATATGGTCAGATATAGCTCTTGTAGCCCCTTTATGGTGTTAGCCCTATTTTTTATCTGTAAATTGATCGGAGACTCTCCAGAAGATATAAGTTTGGCCAACAAGTTTGGAAAGGAAACTGAGAATATTGGATCAGTTTAGCTCTTTATTTAGAAGAGAAAAAAGCACAATTAGGAGATGCTCTTAAGAAAGGTAAGACCTTTGCATAAAGGAGATTTACAGATGAGCTCCTCCCAGTTTAGCCATGGAATAGGTAATGGAAAATAGGAAGGAAGGAAGGAGGAAGGTTGGAGGGGGGAAGAAAGGGAGAGAAAAGAAATTATTTCATTAATTAATTGAGATTGGACAAACCCAAATTTGCTTGCCAGTTCTGACACTAATTAGCTGTGTAACCTTATGTAATTCATCTGAGCCTCAGTTTCCTCTATAAAAACAAGGTAATGATATCTATTATACTTGGTTGTTAAGATTATTAAATGAGAATAATGTATGTGGAAGCACCTAGTATGGTCTGGGGTGTGCCAGGGTGTCAGAAAGTTATCATTAACAGGTCTCCAGAAGCCCCTCTAGCTTTTATTGATCTCCTGTATGCTTTAGACATCTGCTGTTTCTTGTCTTTAAGATAATGCACTGCTCTGAAAGTTTGGGAAACTAATTTTCGATTGGGAACTGGTTCTGTACTTTTTCCTTTTCAACTAAAGTCTAGTTTCAGTGTTTCTGAGCTTCTTTTCAGGCTTCAACACAAATGAGGTAACAAAAGGTAAGGAAGTAAAATCCACCTTCCCCAATTCAGCTAAAAATGTATTCAAGCTCCCACCACATATTATATCCCCTACCCCAGCTATGTCTCTCCATTCTGCTCAAACACTGGCAGAAGCTACTTCAGGTCCCTTGCAAGCACTTGAGAAATAATACAGTAGTCTGCTCCCATAGTTGCCTATCTGTGTCAGCCATAGGACCCAGGTTTTCCTGTTTCTCTCAATACCTGCTCTACAAGATTCTTCAGCTATCCTGTCCTAGTGACCTGTTGCCCAACTAGGGAAGCACCACTGGCTCTCAGAGATGACTCCACACTTTTCCGTCACACCCAAAGAGTGGTGCATTAGGTCAGGCATTCCCAGCCTCTACACTCACCCACTTTCTCATTTATCAGGAATTTGACCCAAAAGAGCCTTGGCCTATCTTTGATCTAGGAAGGTGACTGCTGTGTTGCCTAATCCAGCGGATGAAACACTTTAACAAGATCAGTATTCACTTACAAATTGTTCACCTGCAACAAAATATAGATGTGTTTTAGTATTTTGTAGATAGATCAGTTTTGCTTTGGGAGAGGGGGACTTTACCTGCCCCAATATGATATAACTTACTGTTTAAAAAAGATCTTATAATGTTAAGGCTTTCTGTTTGCTAGTAGTTACACTTAAATCATATCTAGGTGTAATTATTTACAAAGGACCTTTGAGTAAAAAGTCTCAAAATGAGATTATTAATCTCATGCTACTTTGTGTTCCAGATGGAATCACATGAAAAGCATGTACCAGTCAAAATCATATACTGGTAGGATCAAGAAACCCCTCTTTCATGTCCAGAATGCTTTAATTAGTGTTAGATGAAGGGGTTAAAATCCCTTACGGGGTGTTTTTGGTTTTTAAAAACCACGCATGAAAGGCTATATGAAATTGGCCTTCCCTTTTTTCCTTCTATTCTTTGGTTTGGTGTTAATATTTAATGAGAAGACAGAGATGTTCTTTATGTGAATTCCCTAGGTATCTGGCTTTCCCATTTTTAGGATTCAGACCAAGAGTAAACACTAGCAAGTAATATAAGCATAAGAGATCATAATATTAATAATGAGAGTAGTGGGAAGTCAATGGAAACTGAAGTATAGGTGTTTTCTTCCTTTTGTTGTTTTTTAGATTTTGTATTTGATTAATAGTACAGGAAAAAAGTTTTTTAAAAAGCAACAATAAAATCTAAAAACAAAAGGCATGAACCAAGTGGGTCAGATCCTAACTACACCTCACTAACAGGGAAGAGTTACTGCATCTTTCTTGGCCTCCCATTTCTTAATTATAAATTGAAGGTACATCCTGGGGAGGAAGGAGGTGAGAATTAATATAGAAATGTCCTCATGAATATGAGTTCCTTGGAGGCAGACGCTACACATAAAAAGTTGGGGAGGGGAGGGTTCTTGTTATTATTGGTGCTAGTGTTTTGGTGCTCATGGTGATTAAATAGATTAGATTAAAACCTAAATTCCTCCCCCACTGGAACTTCTCCACCCAGAATAACACCACATCATTTTTACTGGGCTCTTTGTGTTAGCTTGTTTTTAGACCATAATTTCACTTGTGGGTTATGTAAGCCGCTCAGAGGCTGATAGCACTGAAAAAATGTTTGACTGGAATTGCTAAGCATGATCAGGTTTGTGAGGTTGTGAAAAGAGCTGAAGACTAAGCTTCCATGACCTGGGTGAAAAAATTAAAGAAAGTGTTTTGATGATGACAGGCCAGTAATGTTCTTTCAAGGTACTGAGGCAACCCAGAAGACCTGCATTCCACGACACCAAGGGCATCTCGCCAACTTCCTTGTTCGTCACATTTTGCAAAAGCCTCAAAGTTCATGGCTTTCTCAGTTTCCTCCCTGATGTTTCCTGCAGATTGGAGGTGCTTAACTGTGGTAACCCAAACACAGCTGTTTGTGTAAGTGTAAAAGGATTTCAGTTACACAATAACAGCTACAACTTTTCTGTTCTTTCAGAAAGTCTTCATTCTCAGGTAATTCTTATGAAGAGGGAAATGAATCCTGGTAGTTATTAATGAATTAATGGGGCTGTTTCAACTGGACTCATTGTGGGTCTTGCTTCACCCCTGAGTTCTGCAGCTTAGGAGCTGGAACCAGGACTCAATCCAATGTTCCTGGCTATAACATTTTTCCCCAATGTTTAGTATTCTTTTACTTTCAAACACTGCAAATTTGGAGAAAAAAAAAAAAATGCAGTGAACATCCATATGTTTACCTCTTAGATTCTACATTTTACTATATTGTTTTATCACATATCTTTCCATCTGCCTGTCCTTAATCTGTCTTATTTTTTCATGCATTTCAAAGTAAATTGCAGACATCCCTAATATTTTTTAACAGCTTTATTGAGATGTAATTCATATACAATACAATTAACCCATTTAAAATATACAAATAAATGGTTTTTAGTATTTCACAGACATATGTAACCATCACCATAATCCATTTTAGGACATTTTCATCAACCTCCAGTTCTCCCAACCTTGTTCCAGTCCCTGGCAACCATTAATCTTCCTGTCTCTATAGATTTACCTATTCTGAACATTTCATATACATGGAATCATACAATTAGTGATCCTTTCTGACTGGCATTTTTCACTAGCATAGTATTTTCAAAGCTCATCCATAGTATATCATGTGTCATTACTTCATTTCTTTTTCTTTCTAAATAATATTCCATTGTATGACTATAACACATTTTATTTATCCATTCATCAGTTGATAGACATTGGGTTGTTTCTACTTTTTGCTTTTTGGCAATTGTAAACAGTGCTGCTGTGAACATTCATGTACAAGTTTTTGTGTGAAAATGTTTTCATTTCTCTTTGGTGTATACCTGGAGAATTTCTGGGTCATATGGTAACTCTCTGTTTAGTTATTTGAGGAGCTACCAAACTGTTTTCCAAGGCAGATGCACCATGTTACATTTCCACCAGAAAAATTCCAAGGTTTGAATTTCTCCACATCCTTGCCAACACTTTTTATCATCTTCCTTTTTTAATTCTAGGTCCATAATCTTTTTATTACACCCCTTCTCTCATTGACTCCACCTTGACAGCAAGCTCCAAACCATCATGTCAATGTAATATTGTCCAACTCTTTTTGTAGCTATATGATTTGGGTCAGCTATGGACCTTACTCATATTTCTTACTTAGAAGGAAATATGCTTATCTGGGCTTCTCGAGTAGTTTCAGAGTGACATCACAGTGTTTAAAACAGAGGTTAAAAATTTGAGTTTTAAAGTCAAACAAACCTGGATTCAAATCCTTGCTACCCTATTTAATTTCTGTGTGCCTTAGGCAAGTCAGTTTACCTCACTGAGCTCCAGTTTCCTCATCTGTAAAGTGAATATAATACCTACTACCTTCTTAGAATTGTAGAAATGTATTTGCATGGTACGCACTGAATAAACAGTAGCACTGCCGCTGCTACTTTTTAATCTCTTCTAACAGTATATATGAGCCATGTTTAATATCAAATAAGATTCCCCAGCATTCCTGAAAGACTGTATAATTTGTAGACCAAGAGGTTGGGGCAGTTAGCCTATGGAACACATGCCAAGATGTCACATGGGTCTGCTTTCTTCAGCAAACAGGCTGGTTGCTACCACCATGATCCCTTCTCTGCCACTAACATCAGTCCTTAGCTTTGGAAAATTCCTTGCTTCCAGGCCTAGCCTTTCCCTTAAATCCCAGCAGACTTATACAGTGGACACCCCTTTTTAAAAGTCCCTCTCTGGTGAGGCGAGAGAATGATGAAAATCATCAAACACTAAAAACACCACAAAGCAATGGGTTTAAATGTATAAAAATAATTAATTAACATATTAATAATATATTAACATAATCCTCTTTCATTCTCCCTCTTTTTTACTCACTTACAGCCACACTAGCCCATCTTGAGAACTTTATACTTGCTATTCCTTCTACTTTAAGATGCCTTGCCCCAACCCTCTATATTCACCAGGCATATTCATATCATCATTCGAGTTTCAACTCTCATTGTTGAAGAGCGTTGAACAGAGAAGAAGCCTTCCCTGATGATCATTCCAACCTAACCAGCCACCAGGCACTCTTCTGTATACCCCTAGTGGTCTTATTTGGTTTACTTATCCATCTGTGCAGTCATCTTATTTTTTCTGCCTCTTCCCCACATCTCCCCCATCTCCCATTTTAGAATGTAAACTTCTAAGGATAGGATTTCTGTCTTGTTTACGACAGTATTCCCAGTACTTTGAATATACCTGACATACAGCAGGCTTTCAGTAAATATTTGTGGACTGAGATGTCCTAGATACTGTGCTTGGCCATGGGAATGATGGGCTATTAATCGTAAACATCCAGGTGAGTGACCTGTCCAGTGTCAGAATAAGCTACTGGTGAGTGCTAGGTCAGTTTCCATTTATGTACTGTTTATCTTTTGATGAGAACTGCTTAAGTTTTTGCCTCTCCCATATGCTGCATAGAACAGAATAAGAACTGCCTCATTTATTATAGGTTTGCTCAAAGCTAACAATGGCTGCTGGCATTGCTACAAATACTCTGTGTTGAGAAGAATGTGAAAGAGCCATGTTGCTGCTGTGTTATGGCCTTATGATAAGTTGTACCCACTAGCATGCCCTGATACCCCAGGCTACTCAATTTCTTTGTTATTTTATTTTCTTCCTTTGCAGAATGAGTTTTGGGAATTGGATGTGAATAATACCGGGGAAAAATACAGAATGCCTAAAAGTCTAACTTTTCCCCCCTTCTTAGATGTGAACGATTAGAAGAACAACTAAATGACCTAACAGAACTCCACCAGAATGAAATCTTGAACTTGAAGCAGGAATTGGCCAGCATGGAAGAGAAAATTGCATATCAGTCCTATGAACGGGCCCGGGACATCCAGGTTAGCATGAAGGATTAGATGTAAAAGCAAAAGATTAACAGAAAGTAGAATGGTAGTTGCCCAGGGCTATGGTGATGGGGAATTAGGGGGATTATTGCTTAATGGGTACAAAATTTCAGTTTTACGAGATGAAAAGATCTATGAGACGAATGGTAGTGATGGTTGCACAATAATATGAATGTGTTTAATACCACTTAACTGTATACTAATGGCTAAAACAATAAATTTTATGTTATATGTATTTTACCACAATAAAAAAAGAGAAAAGGAATTAAGTACTGATACATTCTACAACATGAATGGATCTGGAAAACATGCTCAGTGAAAGAAACCAGTCACAAAAGGCCACATATTATATGATTCCATTTATATGAAATGGCCAGAACAGGCAGATATATGGAGACAGAAAGAAGATTAGTGGTTGCCAGGGGCTGTGGGAAGGGGGAATGGAAAATGATAACTAAGGGCTAAGGGGTTTCTTTTTGGGATGATGAAAATGTTCTGGAATTTTTATAGTAGTGATGCTTGTACAACATTGTGAATTTACTAAGTGTCACTGAATTGTATGCTTTAAAATGGTAAATTTTATGTTATGTATTTTACCACAAAAAGAAGTTTATAAAAAAAAAAGATGGGGCAAGTAGCATATCAAAAGAAGCTAGTACCAACTGTACTACACCTGCTCCTCAAATGAGGTGTATTTCTCAAAAATCTATGCCATTTGAAGGTGGTAGGCTTGCGTGAGTCCTGGGAAATGTTTCTTAGGATCATAGTGGTCTCAATCTAAGGAAAACCACATGCCTTACATCTGTTACTGCTTCAGGAGCTGGCTCTGACAAGTCTCATGGCCATCTTGCCTATCTTCTCCTTCTATAGCTGAGGGGGCTTTTGTCCTAGCTGCCAAATCCACATCTTTTACAGGCACATTGCCAGGCAATTTGCAAAAATAACACAAGATAGTAATGTTTAAAGCTAGTAGCCCTCTAGTTTATTCTATGAGAAAATAGAATAGTTAACTTTTTCTCATCCCAGTTGGGGCTTACTTCTTAGGGAACAGTTGGTTTTATACGAAGGCATCTTGGAATTAGTCTTAGAGAAGGGAAGTGGTCCAGGAAAGTTGTATTACAGTGGTCTAGAATAATCAAGAGAATGTCTACGTCATTTGCCCAGCTGCCGTCTTCTCCAGGCCCCTGGAGTTCCGTTTGTGTTTTAGTTTTTTCCCCAATATTATAGTGGTCTGGGAAGTATACATTGTCCATTCTCTAGCTAGCTTCAGTCTGAAGTTGCCTGGCCTTCACTTCAAATCCTAAGAAACCAGGACCCATTGAAACTAAGACCAGAAAAACACAGGGCTCCTACCACTGCTAAACTTTGAAGAGTGTCAAACCATAACTAAGGAAATAGATTGTGTCTTTTGAGTGTTGTGGTAAATTTCATTTGAACTCATGGGTAAAGTTATATAGTTCTAGCCTTGAGGGAAGCAGATCACTTGTAATGTTTGGTCTAGTATTTGGGCATCGTGCCCTTTTTACAGAGATCACTCTTAAAAAGAGGAGTATATTTGAAAGACAGAGCAGGGAGCCCTTTCCACTAATGTTGGGAATTTACTCGACTTGAAAAACACCAGGTTGTGTTTACAAGGATGTCCAAAGGATGTTCACCTCTCCATTGTTATAGTGGATGAGTTGAAAATAAGTCTCTCCAATAGGGAACTGGCTGAATAAACTGTGACATATTCATACTATAAAGTACTATGTAGCAGTTAAAAAGAATGAGGTGAATCTCTATGTATTGATATGGAGAAATTGCCAAGACTCACTGTTGAGGGAAAAAGGCGTATTATGGATCAGTTCCTATAGTATGGTACTATTTATATTAAGATAGAATATCAAAACATAATTCTGTACATTTTCCTAGGCACATATATTAATACACTTAAACTCAGGCGAAAGAATGAACAACACACCAAATTAACAATATTACTTCAAGGGCAGAGACTAGAATCAAGGAAAATATCAAGAGACTTTGTGTCTTATTTGAAATTTTTTATGTCGAATAAGTATGTGTGTCCTGTGCAACTTAAATTAATAATTTTTAAATGAAAAAGAGAAAATCGTGTATTTGAGGCCTTGTCATTAAAATGTTCAAGACCAAATCTAATTGTGGCCACTGCTTCCTGTGAGCCATCCTATAGGAATGCAGTGGAGGGCAGTTTAGGTGCATAATAGTTGGCTGGAATAGTGAGTTATGCATTTGGCCTCTCATATTCAAGGCTCTGTTTGCTTTGTTTATTTGTTTATAACAAAAGTCAGATTTTATTTGAAATCATGTACCACAGAGTAGGTTACTGGCCTAAAAGTTACCACACCTTTGGAAAATATTTGCAGAAAAGGCAATAGTGTGACTATGCTAAATCCATTTAAGCTTTCGTTTTTAAAAAAATTAAATTCATTGGGGTGACATTGGTTAATAATATTTTATAAATTCCAGGTGTACAACTTTGTAACACATCTATATATTCTTTTTTCTGCTCACCACCAGAAGTCTAGTCTCCTTCCATGATCTTTTGACTCCCTTAACCCTCGTCATCCTCCCCCAGCCCCTGCTTCCCCCCTGATAAACACCATTCTGTTTCCTGTATCTATGAGTTTACTTTCTTGTTTGTTTTGTTTGCTCATTTATTGCTTTTTTTTTTTATATCTCACACGTGAATGAAATCCTATGGTTCTTGTCCTTTCCATCTGACTCATTTCACTTTAACATAATACTCTCAAGATCCATCCATGTTGTTGTAAATGGCAATAGTTTATCTTTTTATGGCTGAGTAATATTCTGTTGTATATGTGTGCTGCATCTTTATCCAGTCATCCGTCAAAAGATACCTGGGTTGTTTGCATGTTTTGGCTATTTTAAATAATGCTGCAGTGAACATAGGGTTACATATATCTTGATGAATAAGTGTTTTCAAATTGTTGGGGTCGATACCGAGAAGAGAGATTGCTGGGTCATATGATAGCTCTATTCTTGATTTTTTAAGGAACCTCCATACTGTTTCCATAGTGGCTGACCAATTTACAGCCCCACCAGCAGTGTACTAGGGATTCCTTTTCTCCACATCCTCTCCAGCACTTGTTATTTCTTGTTTTATTGATAACAGCCATTCTAATGGGTATGAGGTAGTACCTCATTGTAATTTTGATTTGCATTTCCCTTATAGCTAGTGGTGTTGAGCATTTTTTCATATGTCTGTTGGCCATCTGTATGTCTTTCTTTAAAAAATGTTTAGTCAGGTCCTCTGCCCATTTAATTAGATTGTTTGTTTTTTATTGAGTTGTATGAGTTTTTCATGTATTTTGGACATTAGCCCCTTATCAGAGGTATCATTTGTAAATATCTTCTCCTATTTGGTTGGCTGTCTTTTTGTTTTGTTGATGGTTTCTTTTGCTGTGCAGAAGCTTTTTAGTTTTATGTAATCCCATTTATTTTTGCTTCCCTTGCCTATGGGATCAAGTTCACAAACACCACTCTGAAACCAAGGTCCGTAAGTGTAGTGCCTACGTTATCTTCTATGTGTCTTATTGTTTCAGGTCTTAACATTCAAGCTTTTAATCTATTTTGAGTTAATTTTTGTGTATGGTGTCAGTCTGGTTTCATTCTTTTGCATGTGGCTTTTCAGTTTTCCCATCACCATTATGAAAATGGAGACTTCTCTTTCTCCATTGTATGTTTTTGGCTCCTTCATTGAAAATTAGTTGCCCATGTATGTGTGGGTTTATTTCTGGACTCTCAATTCTGTTCCATTAGTCTCTGTGTCTTTTTCTCTGCCACTACCATACTGTTTTGGTTACTGTGGCATTGTAGTATAGTTTGAAGACAGGGAGTGTGATACCTCCAGCTTTGTTCTTTTTTCTCAGAATTGTTTTGGCTATTTGAAATCTTTTGTGGTTGCATACAAATTTGAGGATTTTTTTGTTCTATTTGAGAAATACCATTGAGATTTTAATAGGGATTACATTAAATCTATATATTGCTTTAGATGTACATATTGCCGTGCCTAGATGGGTGGAGCAGGGGGCCCAGTTCACAGTTTTGCAGCCCCACTGGACTGTTTAACAGTGTTAACTCTTCCAATCCATGAACGTGGAATATCTTTCCATTTATTTGTCTTCTTCAGTTTCTTTCAACAATGTCTTGTAGTTTTCATAGTGCAGGTCCTTTATTTCTTTTGCTAAAATTCCTAGGAATTTTATCCTTTTTATTGTGATAGTAAATGGAATTGTTTTCTTCATTTCTGTTTCTGATATTTCGTTGTTAGTATACAGGAGTGCAACAAATTTTTGTATATTGATTTTGTATCATGAACCTTTACTGTGCTGTTTTCAATAGCTTTCTCGTGGAGTCTAGGGTTTTCAATATAGAGAACCATATCATCTGCAAATAGTGACAGTTTTACTTCGTCATTCCCAATTTGGATGCCTTTTATTTCTTTCTCTTGCCCAATTGCTCTGGCCAGGACTTCCAGTACTATGTTGAATAGCAGTGATGAGAGTGGACACCCTTGTCTTGTTCCTGATCTTAGAGGAAAAGCTTTCAGTTTTTCACCATTGAGCATGATATTAGCTAAGGATTTGTCATATATGGCCTTTGTTATATTGAAATACTTTCCTGCTATACCCATTGTATTGAGTGTTTTATCATAAATGGATGTTGTATCTTGCCAGATGCTTTTTCAACACCTATTGATATGATCATAAGATTTTTATCTTTTATTTTGTTAATAGTATTGATTATTTGCATATGTTGAACCATTCTTACATCTCTGGAATGAACCCTACACGATTATGACATATTATCTTTTTAATGTATTGTTATATTTGATTCGCTAATATTTTGTTTAGGATTTTTGTATTTACGTTCATCAGAGATGATATTGACCTGTAATTTTCTTTTTTTTGTGTTGTCCTGATTTTCGTATCGGAGTAATGTTGGCCGTGTAACATAAGTTAGGAAGTATTCTCTTCTTTCAATTTTTTGGAAGAGTTTGAGAATGATAGGTATTATATCTTCTTTGAACATTTGGTAGAATTCACTAGTGAAGCCATTTGGTCTTGGACTTTTGTTTTGGGGGAAGCTTTTGATCACTGTTTCAATTTCCTTACTAGTGATGAGTCTATTTAGGTTTTCTAGTTTTTCATAGTTCAGTCTAGAAAGGTTATATATTTCTAAGAATTTGTCCATTCCTTCTTAGTTATCAAACATGGAGACATAGAGCCTTTCATAGTATTCTTGTATATTCTTTTGTATTTATGTGGTGTCTGTTGTAACTGCTTTCATTTCTAATTTTATTTGAGTATTTTCTCTTTTTTTTTTTTTTTAGTGAGTCTAGCCAGAGGTTTGTCAGGAGAACTAGCTCTTTGTTTCATTAATTTTTTCTATTGTCTTTTTATTCTTTATTTATTTTCTCTCTAATTTTTATTATTTCCTTCCTTCTGCTGACTTCGGACTCCATTTTTGTTTGTTTGTTTGTTTTTCTAGTTCTTTTAGGTGTAATGTTAGACTGTTAATTTGGGATTTTTCTTATTTCTTGAGGTAGGCCTATAATGCTATAAATTTCCCTCTTAGTACCACTTTTGCTGCATCCCAGAATTTTTGGGATGTTGTATTGTCATTTGTCTCTATGTATCTTTCTATCTCTCATTTTTTCTTTGACCTAATATTTGTTCAGTAGCATGTTGTTTACTCTTCACATATTCATGTTTTCTTTCCAGCTTTCTTCTTGTAGTTAATTTCCAGTTTCATACCATGCGGTTCAGATAATATGCTTGTAGATTTCAGTCTTCTTAAATTTCTTTCAACTAATTTTGTGCCCTAACATACGGTCTGTTTTTGAGAATGTTTAGTGTGTACTTGAGAAGAATGTGTATTCTGTCATATGTGATAAAGTTCTATAAATATCAAATATGCCCTTTGCTCTAATGTGTCATTTAAGGCCGATATTTCCTTGTTGACCTTCTGTTTAGATGATCTATTCATTGTTGTCTGTGGATGTTCAGGTCCCCTACAATAATTGTTTTGGGTTTTTTTGGTCAGTTTCTCCCTTTAGGTCTGTTAGTAATTGCTTTAAATATTTTGGTGCTCCTAGGTTGAGTGCATATATATTGATAGGTATTATATCTTCTTGATGAATTTAATCTTATCATTATAAAATGTCCATTTTTGTCTCTTGTTATCTTTTTTATCTTGAAATCTATTTTGTCTGATATATATATGGCTACACCCACTTTTCTCTGCAATTTGCTTGGAGTATCATCTTCCACCCCTTCACTTTGAGCCTGTGTTTGTCACTGTAGCTGAGATGGGTCTTCTGAAGGTAACATATAGTTGGGTCTTATTTTTTAATTTGTTTTACTACTCTTTGCCTTTTGATTGATGAGTTCCATCTATTTACATTTAGAGTGATTATTGATATATGAGGACTTACTACAGCCATTTTATGTTTTGTTTTCTGGTTGCTGTGTCTCTACTTTATTTCTTTTCCCTTGTGTTTCTATTTTAGTTTGGTAGTTTTCTATGATTTTTCTTCTGTTTCCTCTTTTTTTATGTTATGTGTCGCAGCTCTAGTGTGTGTGTGTGGGTGTGTGTGTGTGTGGTTTCTGTAAAAAAAGTTTCATACATATAGTAGTCTTATTTCTTCTGATTGCATCTTCATTCACCTGTGCAAGTTAAGTTCTTTTCATCCTCTCCTTTAATGTTTTTGTTGTCACAAATTATCCCTATTTATGCTGTATATTCATTTCCAAATTGCAGAAGTTATAGTTTTTTTAATGCTCTTTTTCTCTTTTAACTTATGCTATATTTTTGTTTAATACCCTATTCTGAAATAGAGTCGCAATTTCCTGCTTCTGTCTGTCATCTTACTCAAAGTTTATATTCTTTCATCTTTTTGTTTCAGGTAGAAGATCTCCTTTCAACATTTCTTATAATGCAGATCTTGTGGTAGTAAGTTCCCTAAGCTTTTGTTTGTCTAGGAAAGCCTTTATTTCTCCTTCATATTTAAAAAATACCTGTCCGGATATTTCATTCTTGGCTGGTGGTTTCTCTTCAATATTTTGAATATTTCATTTTATTCTCTCCTAGCTTGTAGGGTTTCTTCTTTTAAAAGTCTGATAGTAATCTAATAGAATTTCCTAAAAGATTAGCCGTTTTTTCCTTGGCTGCCTTGCAGATTCTTTCTTTGTCATTAACTTTTCACAACTTTAATATAAGTGTCTTAGAGAAGTTATTTTTACATTAAGATAATTAGATGTTTTGTTAGCTTCTAGAATTCGAGGGTCCAACTCCACAGGTTTGGGAAGTTTTCATTGATTATTTGTTCCCTTCTCCTCCTCTTCTGGTATACCTATTATGCATATGTTGCTCTTTCTGATAGAGTCAGATAATTCTTGTAGAGTTCTTTAATTTTTTTTTTTTAATTCTTAGTTCTCTCTCTTCTTCCTCCTGGGTTATTTCTAGATTTCTTGTCTTTGAACTTGCTGATCGTGTCTTCCATCTCCTCTGCTGTTTCCAGTGCTCTCTAATGTATTCTTCATCTCATTTATTGAGTTCTTCAGCTCCAGAATTTCTGGTTGGTTCTTTTTTATAGTTTTAATCTCTTTAGTAAAGTACTCCTTTTGTTCATTAATTTTCTTTCTGAGTTCATTGAACTGCCCTTCTGACTGAATTCTCTTGTTATCTCATTGAGCTTCTTCATAACTGCAATCTTAAATTCTCCGTCATTATAGTCACAATTTTCAATGACTTTGAGTTTGGTTTCTGAGAAACTTTTCATTTCCTTTCTGTGCTCCCGTGTTACCTTGATTGTTCATAGTGTTTGAAGGATTATTTCTCTGCACATTTTAGGTAGTGAGCTCCTTTCTTGTTTAGTTACTGTTTTGCTCTCAACAAATAAGTGGGTTGATAGGTAGCATACTTCCTCTTGTTTTCCAGTGGATGGTGTTAGAGCACAACTTTTTGTTTTCTCTTACCTGAACTATTTGCGCCTCTGGTATTGCAAGTGAAGCAGCATCGCTTCAGTTAAGGAAAATGCTGCATAAGCACTGGGATGGTGAGCATCCCCTCTGTGACTAGCTTGCCTTACTTACAGGACACCACCACTGTGATGGGGGTATGTGGCAGGTGGTGGAAAACCAGTTTTGTGAGCTCTCAGAACTACCTCCTTTTTACTAGTGGTTGTTGGCCCCAGTGCCATGCTTAGATGGATGGGGCAGGGGGGCACGTTCACAGTTTTGCGGCCCCACTGTACTGTTTAAGATCTCAGTTTTCTCTTCTTGGCTCTGTTGGGTGGGACAAGGCAGGCAAGTTCGTGATCTCACAGCTACTTGGCAACAACCTCTGTGTTGCTCCAGGCTCTTCAAATGCTCCCGTGTGTGGATCTTTCAGGTGTGTTTGTATGTTGAGCAGGGGACCCCTTGTGAGTTATAGTTGTCCAACTTGCTGTAAATTTAAGGGGAGAAACAAAGGAGTCTTCTTAATCCAGTGCAATGCTGTCATCACTCTTTAGCATATTTAAAATCATTATCAAAGCTCAAGATGCATCTGGCTTGCTCAAGGGGCATGTCTGCTACACAGAGTACTCGTGAGCAGAGGGCTTAACTGTTCCCTGTTCTGGTCCACAGGAGGCCCTGGAGGCATGTCAGACCCGCATCTCCAAGATGGAGCTGCAGCAGCAGCAGCAGCAGGTGGTACAGCTAGAAGGGCTGGAGAATGCCACTGCTCGGAACCTTCTGGGCAAACTCATCAACATTCTTCTGGCAGTCATGGCAGTCCTTTTGGTCTTTGTCTCCACGGTAGCCAACTGTGTGGTTCCTCTCATGAAGACTCGCAACAGGACGTTCAGCACTTTATTCCTTGTGGTTTTCATTGCCTTTCTCTGGAAGCACTGGGATGCCCTCTTCAGCTATGTAGAACGGTTTTTTTCCTCCTCCAGATGATGCTGGCAAAAGAAGGCAGTGCTCCCCTACCCTCTGGTGAGTGCATGCAGCGAAGAATTAGACAGCAACTTACCTACTCTGAAGTTTTCTACAACAACAAAAGAGTTGAGTGAATCTGTTTACATTTAGAATAATGTTTTTTTCTTCAAGAGACGCAATTGCAATAGTATTTTTTAGATTTTATCCAAGAAGTTTTTTGGGCAAAAATCTTGGATCATTTTTATGTAGCATGATTTTCCTTGGGATGCAAATCTTAAACAGTCCTTTAACATGAACCAACAATCTGGAGCACACTGAAGGGCATCTAAATTGTGGCTTGAAGGACTGTACTAAAACCCACTAAAAATATGAGAAAACCTGATTAGGGAAACCAGTTAAACCTAACACCCTGCCTTGTCTGGGCTCACCACCTCTCCCCCTCCCAGACTAACTTTACTGTGAAATCCTACCACATTCCTTGTCTGAATTTTTGGATTCAGGGTGGATTTTTCTTGTCCGTGGAAGAACACATGGATCTCTCTGGCTTCCTCAAGTTGGCCACTCATGCTAACCCTGGAAGTGTGGTCACTTTTGAACCTGGTCCCTTAACCTTTGCTAGGATGCAAAAGTGAGAGCATCATGTTCCCACAGGATCACTGCACAGTCCTACTACAGTATTTTGAAGTAGCCCTCCAAATACTTAATTTTAAGCAAAATCCCATGGCCGCACTTTTAAGGTTTTTTTAAAATACGTGTATAGTCACCAATTAAAAAAAAATCCGAACAGCATACTTGAAGAATGTAATACTCAAACTCTCAGTGCTTCCTTATGGTTTCTAATAGGATTTTTTATTATTGTTATTATTATTATTGGGTTTTTTTGGAAAGGGTTGGGAGGGTCTTTTATTTTTCCTTTGAAATAAAGAAGTGATGTTTTTAAATGAAGAAATGTGTGGATATTTAAGTGTGCTGCTCCCTCTTGTCTTGAAACAGTTTGAGTAAAGGAAGACTTGCTATAAATGCTGCCCTCTGATGCCCTTGTTTTGTGATGCAGCTTAAACTCTCTCCTCTGGCTGCTGCTGCTGCTTTTTGCCACCCCCACACCACCGCTTCATGGGCTTGGCTTGGTTGGAGAGGAAAGGGGTGTGCAGGGAGAGGGGGAGGCTGTTTCCATAAACCAGCATTTTTTTTGCCCCAAGAAAATGTTCACCCAGTGACCTTGAACTGGGATTGTCTTTAAGGAAAAAAATGAGATTATATTATGAGAGTCATAAATAATTCCTTATGTTTCCTTAATTTATTTTTAACATCCCTTAATTACTGAAACCAAAGTGATGTGGAATCTTCTGTCTGCATTTTGGCCCCAGCATCCTTAATTTCAAAGCTTTATTTTGTCTGCCTGAGAGAATTGATTCTCCCTTAAGAGCAGAGACGGAATAGTCAGGTTAGAAGGACCCAGGTTTGGGGTGTAAAATGCTGTCAGCTTCCTATTCATATAGACTGACTTAACATAACTATGCTCAGTGGATTTTTATAGACAATTTAGAAAAATGAACTGAGATTTCTTCCCTATCCTATAACCAGTTCCACCATCCTAGTAGAACTTGGGCTTTTAGAGCTTATCTAGAAAACTTGGCTAATCTTTTCATATTCATGGTATTGAATCACAAATTCTGTTCCCTCTTCGCCTCAGCTCTGTACCACCAAGTGATGAGCCAGGGGCATATGATATGCTCCAGGAAGAGTAGCAGAGCATGCTTTGCCTATTTCCCTCATTTCAGGAAATTCCTTTGAAACTAGATTAGCATTGCCTTGTCCGCCTGAGAGCATGGTTTACACCACAGCTCCAGCCTCCTGTGGCTTTGGCAAGCTGGCCTTCTCAGAGTCAGCATGTTGTTTCCATAATCATTTTGATATTTTAACTCAGGTACCCCAGTCTTCACTGCATCCCCAGATGATTGTAGTATACCTGTTAGCTCTGTTGACCTCTCAAAATTAGTGCTCAGAGCAGAGACCACAGAGGTAATTTTTCTTTTAAAAAGTAATTGGAACCAATTCATGTTCAAGCCAAAAACAAATTGTTCCCAAGCCTATGTATTTAAAATGTTAACTTTGCCTAAAAATATTACAGTGACTTTAGGCAGACGTGCCAAAGGACACCGTGACCTTGTCGAACTAGCACAGTTTCTCCTTTTTGCTTTAGCTTAATGACTCAGAGTAGAGAAGAGAGCCACGCAAAGTTATTAAAAAGATGTTCTAGCCACAGTCCTCCAGTTTTTCTAAGATGGAACCTCAACTGTATAGAGGCTACTAAGTTTTGTGGGCACTGGAAGTCACTGTGATCGATGGATCGAAATTGTTCCATTTGCCTTGGGACACTTTCTATCAAAGGAAGGTTTTCGCCTCTGGAAAACCCCCTGAGCTCCCAGCCAAACATGCCCATGCTAACTTTCCATCATCCTCTCTCAAACTGTCTTAGGAAGGACCTTTAGGCTAAGTCAGGCACAATAATGGCCTTCTAGCTTTCTTGTCCCCTGACTGTTCATCAGGCCCAACAGTTGTCTGCATTTAATGCTATTTGTAACCTTGAATCTGTTTTGATGCCTTTCCCCATTTTCTGCTGCCCATAACCTATTGCCTTTGAGTTTCTTTGCGTTGTGGCTCTTCTTGGATTCTCTGGTCTATTCAGATTTCTTCTATAATGGTTCAATAATTGTTCTGTGGGTGGAAACTTCCCCTCGCTTTAATGCTTCTTCTCTTTTAAAGACTACGTGCATTCCCTTTGAAACGAAGCATTCCTGGATTACTTGTTAGTAGATGCGTGAGGCTGGTTGTGGTAACCTGGGTGACTCTTCAGGTTGTAGAACAACTAACATTTTACCTTTTTTATAATTAAAGGGCACTTCTGTCTGCTCCAACTTTGATTCCTTGGTAAATATTCAGTGCGTCCTAGCAAGGAAGGCTTTCTACTTCATTGACTCCTTAAGAAGCAAAAGTAGGCTCAGTTTTACACTTTGCTGACTGGGGTCCTTTCTCTCCTCTGTACCCCTTCTACCCAACTGAGGTAAAAATCTGATGCCAAGAAAAGCACTGGGATCAAGCCTTCCTTGCTAGCCATGTCTTGATAATGAGCATATTTTCATGTTGTTTTCACTGCATTTGGTTTTGTTTCTGATTTCATATTCCTCTGAGGTATAGTCAGATTAAATGCTGAATTCCGAGTGAGTTCCAGTGAGGAGCTGCCTTTCACCTTTGGAAAATATGCATCCAAAACAAAACCAAATGTTATGATCAACAAATTGACAAAGGCAAAATTATGGTTCCCACCCCCAACTGAAACTGGGGATTTTGAAAGTGGCTCTAAGAGTTAACATTTCTGTCTGTGTATTGTGTATGCTAGGTGATACCCTTAGTAGGATTGACTACTAGACTGTAAGTGTGTTTTATTAAAGTATGTAAGAATAAAAACTCACTTGCACGAATTGAAAAGTACAGAAATGACACTTGTGAACGTGTGAACGTTAACACTGTAGTTGATAGATTTTAAGCTGCTAATTGTGAGAGAGAATTACATTTATGTTTTGTCTGTTTGCTGCAGATTCTCAGCAGCACTTTTACTGTACATACAAATTGAAATAAAGACCTCAGCTATTAACGAGGTGGTTGGACTCGGGTTTGTTTTGCTCTTTATTTTTGCATATTCAGTTTCCAGTTACAAGTTTGTGAGTCCTAAAACTTTCCACTGGTTTGTGCATTAGAAACTGTATGTTGTGCATGCGTGTGTGCATATGTGTGTATGTTTAGCCAGTATCTTAAAACTGTAACTCATAGTTCAGTGGCTGTCACTGTCTCCCTGGATTTTATACACATTTTGGATTGGCACCCTGCCACAATTCCTTTACACTGGTAAGGAAGACTGCCTTTTAGTCCTTTGGAGGGAGTTCTTTAGAAGCAGTACCCCCAAATTCAACATCTGAAGACCTCAAAATGGACATAATAATCCCTGTCGACTCTTACAAGGCTTTGTTAATAAACAAATGTTATGATAGGTATATAAACATACTTTGCAAAATATTTAGCATTTGAAGTTCTATGTACATGTAAGCGATTATTATCTAGCCTAATTCCACCTATGGTTATAGATGAAGTAATTTCTATTACAGCTTTTCCTTGATGATCTCTGGGAGGCCTCTGGAAATCCAGAAGCTTAATCTTGCTTTTGACAGAGTACCAAGCAGGGACCTGATGACTTAGAACTTCACAGCCCTAATCTATACGTCGAGATATTTGGGCCACACTTCTGGTTTACTAGCTCTGTGCCTCCAACATCTGTGAAGTAGAGATATCACACCCATCTTAATCCAACCTAGTAGATGTCGTGAAAATAAAGGCCTCTTGTGAAAGCTTTTAAAATTGCTGTGAGAATGCCATTAAGCTTCTTGAACACGTGCAGGTTGTACATTGGCCAATCCAAAGGGCCTCCGTAAGTAAATTACACTGTGAAGGATACATCCTAGTGTGGTACAGTGCATAATAGGTACACAGGGCAGCCCTGATTATAGGTGATACATAATTTCAAAGCCTCCTTTATTTTCATCCATTAAAAACTTTGGAGAGTAGAAGGCTGGTAACAAATCTGAGAAGCTGCAGTAAAGAAAACAGATTGAGGAGGTTGGGGAAGGTATGACCAACTAGAAAATGTATGCCTCACCTAATAGATTCAAATGTATTAATTTTAAACTCCATGAACTAAACTAAACATTTACCAACTTGTGGCCCCCAATCTAGGTAAAGAGGAATAGCTAACATTTATCGAATAATTACTGAGTGCCAGGCATAATGCTTGGTACTCGGCATGCAGTTCTCACTTGATTCTTCCACAGTCTTACACAGGCAGTGTCATCCTCAACGTGCGGGTAAGGACACTGAAACTTGAGTTAAATGAATGTGATGGAAAATAGATCTGTGTAACATATGTAATATGTAACAAAAGGTGGATGTCCACAATGTGTCAATATAAGAGTTAATACAAACGAAGAAGAAAAATGAATTCAGTAGAAAATAGGCAAAGATTATGAAGAAATAGTTCACAGAAAAAGAAAGAAATCACCAATAAGCATTCAAAAGAAAATGTTCAGCCTTGTATAAATCAGTGAATTTAATGGAAAAAAATAAAGCCAGTTGTAGAATAGTATCTTGTCTCATTTATGTTGAAAGCATTTTTGTTTGTATAAAGATATGTATGTAAATATATAGAAACGAAACTACACATTAAACTGTCCCCAGTAGTTATTTCTGAGAAAGGTAGTGGGAAAGATGATGGAAGAACAGGACTTTTATGTTTGACTCCTATAAAATATGAATCTCATAATATGAATGTATTTGTATATTTTTAATTAAAAATATCAAAACTTTTTTTTAAAGAAAATAATAAGTCCATTGAATAGAGGTGAAAAAAGGGTTGATAGTGTTCTAATTCTAGATTATAATGGGCCATCTTTTGCTTTAGGGTTGTTTTAGAAGGGGCTGTGGACCAAGTTTGGACCACCCATTGGACTTTCTTCCAACCCTGGATTTCTAGGCTTGGTGGTCAAATGGATGTCTTGCTGCCATAAGACACATATGAAGAAGTGTGCTTACAGTGGCTGATATAGCCTATTCAGTTCAGCCCTTCATTCATCCAGCAGCATTTGAGAGCCATTCTGTGTTCAAGACTGGGCTGTGGAGATGTGCTAACTCAAGGAAAAAGGAATTTGGTAGAAGGAGATAACATGTTGTAATACAGTGAGAAGCCATGTGTGGGAGTGAAGAGGAGGAAGCAATCCTGACAAGACAATGGGGAAAGGCTCCATGGAGGATGTTATGGTATCTGGGCTGAGAGATGATGGGTTTTTGATGAGTAGAAATGAGTGAGAGAGACATTCCACGTTGAAGGAATAGTATCAGCGAAATCATGGAGGTGAAAAAGGCCAAGGTAAGTGGTTCAAGCAACAGATGGGAGCCTTGGATGGCTGGTAGGCTGCCTGGAAGAATGTGTGAATCAGTAACAAAGTTAAAAATTCTAGGCAGGGGCCAGGTTGCAAGAAATCTTGAATGCCTTGCTAAGATGTACCCTCTGGCTACAAGAGAAGACATTAAAGGTATATGAGAGGTGTGGTGACTCAGCCTTATATTTAAGGACAACAATAATCCTTTCAAAAGGAACCTGTAGCCTCTTTTTGATGTCATTTAAGTCAGTTGACTAGTTGAAAAATGCTGTCCAAGGTATTTGGTGTTTTGTCTTTTGATCCTATAATGAGGAAAGCTTAAAATTTTACTTGAGATCTGGGAAGTGAGGGTATAGGAAGCTAGAGTTCAATTCTTATTACAAAAAAAAAAAAATCTTGTCACCTTTGGCATTAGAATCTTTAAATGCTAGAACAAGAGGACTTGACAAAATTTATTCAGGCTTTGGCCTTAATGCTTAAGTTGTCCAAAGAAATATTCTTTTAGAAGACTTTATTTCAATCGTTATTGAGACTCCTAATAAATGTACAGCAAACTATGATGAAAATAACTGATAACCACTATACCTTAAAGAGCATGTTGTAAAGATGAAATGAAATAATTGTACAGTGCCTTGCCCATGTACAGTGCCTTGCCCAGTGCCTGACATTGAATAAGTGCTCTACAAATAGTCTCAGCCATAGAAAACAAAAACTTGCAAATAAATGCACAAACAGTTGGCTAATGATAGATTTTACTGGTGATTTCTTAACCACAGGCAAGGACACTGTTATGTTCCTGGCTATGTCCTCAGTACCTGGAATCGTGCTGTGAGTTGTGTTCAGCTGGTCAGAATTCTTACAGAGCACATCAATGGATCTGTGGTACTTCAAAAATCAGGGTTCCAAAAACCATGTAATGTCAGTTTTATCTCATTAAGTTCATTTGCCAAATTATTAAAGTCTTAGGGGTTATCTGAAAGTAGTTGCAAGCAGCTTAAAATTTTCTAATCATGTTCTTTAAAAAAATACTTTTAATAGTTGATTTTTCAAGTACAAAAAAGATTTTCAAACATCAAGCCACAAAATTTTTGTCTATTTTAAGTGCCCTATCACATAGTTTGATTTTTCTTCATTTTAAGACCCCTTTATCTGGTTCCCAAAATATAAACTTTGAATATATCAATGAAACTTTTTCTTAAACAGTAGAACGAAAGAGTATGTGTAAATCGTGAATGTGAAAACTTCACAAGTATTGTAACTTAGAGCACCTGGCCGAGTCCCTGAAGCATCATTCTGCCTGCCCAGATGGTCCTTCATGGCCTTCTAATAAAGACCCTGAATCACACTGCATTAATCACTGATGTAGATTTTTTTTATCTTTTACTCATTTTCAGTAGGCATCTTCCAAAACATAACACACTTCCTCCTGAAATTTATTTAATCCTCATGACCAGGTTGTCAGCTGACTTGGATGATTGGAGTGTGATGCTCTTTGCCCCTGCACTAAAACAACCCAGACTACGGTGCTTTTAGTCTTTTTTTTTTTTTTTAAATAGATTTACTGAGATATAATTCACACACCATACAATTTGCCCATTTAAAATATTCAGCTCAGTGGCTTTTAGTATATTCGCAAGAGTTGTGCATCCACCATAAGTCATTCAATGACACTTTCACCCTGAAATGGAACCCTGCACCCCTTAGCTGTCACCTTGCTATTTCCTGACCCCAGCCCTAAGAAACCACTAATCTTTGCTTTGTATAGATTTGGCTATTCCACATACATAGAATCAAATAATACATGGTCCCGTGTAACTGGTTCTTAAGATGTTTTCAAGGTCCATTCATGCGATAACATGTTTCAGTACTTCATTCCCTGTTATTGCTGAACAGTATTGTGTAATATGGATATACCAGATTTTTTATCCATTCATCAGATGGTGGATATTTGGGTTGTTTTAACCTTTTTGACTTAGGAACAGTGCTGCTGTGAACATTCATGTACAAATTTTGAATGAACACGTATATTTCTCTTGGGTATATACCTAGGAGTGGAATTGCTAAGTCATATGGTAACTGTTTAACTTTTGAGAAAATACCAGTTTCCAAAGTGACTGAACCATTTTACATTCCCACCAGCAGTTCCCACATCCTCACCAGAACTTGTCATTATCTGACTTCTTAATTATACCCATTCTATGGGTGTGAAGTGGTATCACCTTGTGGTTTTGATTTGCATTTCCTTGATGACTATATGTATTTTTACTCTAATAGCTCTTTCATCAGTTTCCCTGTCTCTATCCTCCCAACCGGGGCTGTGGCTGTCACATTTCAATATTGCCAATGTGATTGCCTTACCTAAAAGCCTTTCATTTCCCCTCTAAAAACTGCCTTTCATCTACTATAGGCTGAGATCCCATATAACCCAACTTGTCAAAATTATGTCCAAAGATTAAATGGGTTCTTAGGCCCCACCAATAAGTAAGATATGTGCTTGGACTTTGTGACTGCTGATCCAGCAGCTTTGAAACTACTTCTGCTTAAAACCAAGATTTTATTGGGAAAAAAAAAAATCAAAAGGAAGGCAGGAAGAGAGTAAGAAAGGAAAAAGAGAAAGAGGGAAAGAAGGAAAGAAGCTCAGCTTTTCACTGGTTGCGTGACCTTGGACTTGGTTGGCCCCAAGTCTTCATGAAGGTGGGTGTCCCACCTCTCCTTGCTTCAGGCCTGGAATTGCTTCACTCCTCCACACCTTTGCATGTGCTGTTCCCTCTTCTTGCACTGACCCCACCCCTACCTGTTTGTCTTCCTCGCGAGCTTTTATTCATCCTTTTATTTAACTATTAAGTAATTTTTCAAACATTGACAAAAAATGAATAGTATAATGAACCCCAACCAACAATTACCAACTGCTGGTCAATCTTGCTTCATCCTCTACTCCCCACTCCTCACAAACTGGATCCTTCAGAAGCAAATACTAGAGAGCATACATTATTTGTTCTCTTCGATTCTTTTATTTTTCTGGTCAAATGTTTTATTGTTAAGGAGAAATTCACATAAAATTAGCCATTATAAAGTGAATGTTTCAGTGGCATTTGGTACATTCGTAATATTATGCAACCATTGGGCTCTAGCTAGTTTGAAAACAGTTTAATCACCCAAAAGGAAACCCCATACCTATTAAGCACTCACTCCCCATTCCCCCCTTCCACTCACCCCTAACCACCATTCTGGACTCTGTCTCTATGGATTTATCTATTCTGGATGTCTCATATAAATGGAAACATCTAATATATGACCTTTTGTGTCTGACTTTCACTTAGCATCATGTTTTCGAAGCATAACGTTGTAGCATGTATCATCACTTCCTTTTTATGGCTGAATAATATTCCACTATGGCCAGACTACATTTTATTTATCTGTTCATCAGTTGATGATTTGGGTCATTTTCACCTTTTGACTAGAGTGAATAGTGCTGCTATGAACCTGGGTGTACACGTACTTGTTCAAGTACCTATTTTCAATTCTTTGGGAGATATACACCCAGAAATGGAATTGCTGAGTCATGTGATAATTCCGAGAGAAGGGATCATTCTACATGTAGCTTTTGGAGGATATAAGTAGCCTCTCTGAAGCCTGCCCTGATTTCCTCAAGTGACTCCACCTTTGTTTCTCTCTCTGTTAAGAGCACCTTCCTCATTGCATGGCTTCTACTGGTTTAAGTATAGCTTTACCTCACTACATTCTTTCCTCTGGTAATTGAGCCCTCTTTCAGGAGACACTCTCCCTCATGCTCACATCTCATAGCTCAAGTGGAACTAACCCACATGACTCCTGGCTCAAGAGATGGACTAGTGGTCCAGGTCAGGTCAGGTCAGTCATTTAGCCCTTAGGCTCTTGCTGGCTGTGTTGGAGAAGATAGACTCTTCCCCCTAGGTTTGCTATCTGTACTAGCAGCTGCCAGGAGTTCAGCCTGCCTAAGCATGAAGTCAAGAGGGAGAGAGGCAAAGCCAAGACATGGAGAAGAGAGGTTCATGATGAAATCAGTTTGACTCCTGAATGCAGCCATGCTTGAACCGCCCAGAGGCATGAGCCAGTAAATTTCCTTTATTGCTGAAGCTAATGTGAGTTTTGTCTCTTGCTGCTGGGAGATAATTGATGGTGGATACATAAGGGATTATCTGCCTATATGCTTCCTTCCATCTCCCCTTACTTCGTCCATGCTGTCTGCATGAATTGCCATATTCTCATAGTCTGAGACTGACGAATATGGGATTAGAGAGAGGGTCTGTCCTAGTTCTTGGGTCATAGGAGCAGGAAAGTGTAAATGAGAGCTATTGGCATAGGGAAATCCCAAGCTGGCAAGAAGTGAGACAGCATACATTACAGCGCCAAAGGCCTGGCCCCAGCTGCTTCTGCAGCCAGCTGCATACAATCCTCACCATGGTTTGCCCATGTAACATGTGTCAGTATACTTCTATTTAATCTCCCTTTTTGGTCCAACCTAACTTAGGCTGTATTTCTGTAACCTCTCTATTTATATGTCTCCCACAAGGTCCTTAAGACACAAACCACTTCTTATTCACTTTTGTGTTCTTCACACCAGCATGGCACTCTGCCTGGATGCTTGCTTGCATGGACACAGCTGACCTTATGTCAAGTGCTTGTCTGTTTTAGGAGCTGTGCTAAGTTATTGTGTGTGCTGTCTTGTTTAATCCTCCCAGTATCTCCATTAGATGCTAGTAGGTGGAACCATGTGAAATTTCCAATATTCAACTGTTTTTTAATCTATAAAAATAGCAATTTCATGTGACCCAATCTAATATGAATGGGATTTTGCCGATGAAAGCAGAGAGATTGCCCAAGGTAAACCAGGTAGAAATGCTGGAGTTGACAGGCAAGGTGAGGCCTTGATTTTTAGATAGCATGAGTGAGTGAGGAGAGGAGAGTCTTGAAGCAGAGCCTCAGTCCCTGCCTGTCTACTCTTGGTTCAGTAGACAATGAGAGCAGAGGAGGCCAAGGGCCCAGGAGCACAACAGATATACCAGGGCTGAGCAGAATTGCTACAGGCTCACAGTATGGCCACCCACTGCTTTCCACAGGACTCAGCCCAGACTGGCTGGCTACAGCTGGGTGACAGCATCTCTGTCACACCTTAGAACCCAGTACTCATGAAGAGAGAGCTCACTAGGGGCCTGGTTTGCCCTGCAGATTCCTGGTGGTCAAGGTAGAGAAGGGCAATGGGGCCTCTGAGGAAACGTGTTTGTGAAATCCCTCAGAGTGGTCAAAACAGGCAACCTGCCTTCTGCCCATTTGATGCCCTGCGACCTCAGGCAAATGACTTCACCTCTCACTGCCTCTTTACCTCAGCTGAAAAACGGAAATAATAGCACCAGTCTCATGAGGTTCTTAGGAGGGTCTCATGAGTGAATCCATGTAAAGAACCCAGGACAGAACTTGACACATAGTAAATGCTCAGTGAACAAAAACTGGTGTTGCTATTATTTGGAAGCTCTGCTCCCATGTATATTCTTTGCTACAGTTGTCACAAAATGTTGCCATTCTCATGCTTACTGTCACCTTCATACCTTTGTACATGCTACGCCCACTGCCTGTCTGCCCCTCTGTCCACTGTGGAAATTTCTGCTCTTCCTTCAAAGATCCTCTCTTCTCAGAAATCTTCCTTGATCAGCCCTTCTCCCCTCACCATGTTCCCCAGACCAGCAAAGCAGTTTCACTCCCTTCTTTGAGCATCCATTCTAGCACCAGCTATGCTGGGCCTTTGTAACAACTACACAGTGAGTTGTGATGGTGCAGCCCTGCTGGACAGTGAGGAGAGCTCGGATACGGACTAGGTTCCTCTCCTTGGGGACCCAACAATATCAGTGGATAAGCAGTGGCTGGGGCCCTGGAGCCCTGGGACATCTATCCCACAAGGGCATTTCAGGGTGCTTCCAGCTTTGGAGAGGAAGATACCAAGTGATTGAGGTTTATGGGACAAGTACACAGAGAAACTTGAGTCTGGAAGGAGGCCAGCATGTGGGTTCCACACTTCAGACCCAGCTCTCTGGTGCCACCCACTGGAGAACTTCAAACTTTTATTAGTGGCCCCCCAAAAGAATTTGGTAACATCATGCATCCTCTCACACATTTTAAAATTGGCGTTCACAGTATAAAAGTTTAAACAGATGCAAGGATGTACTTTCCAGGATATTTAAAATATTGACGTTGTCAGGTTAAACTGTTTCATTACCCATATGAAAAGTACACAAACAAGCTCTTCTTTATTAATGAGGTTTTATGCTTCATTGTTTTCTCTTTAAAACTTACATTCAGTTCTACCATCCCCAAAAAGTTTTAGCCCAATGTAATGTATTCTTATGCCTAAAAGACTTATTGATCACACCATCCTACTTCTCTGTAGCAAAAACTAAGGATATAAACTGAAGTTTAAAATTTTTTAAATTTTCTGTGACTAAGTCACTAAGTGTTTAAAAAATATTCTGTAGAGTTTTAATTACAAATACTAGTATGCAGTTGATCAAAACAACATAAATATTGTAAAAGTTGATATTTATTCAACAAAATATTATTAGAATGCATTTTTATGAGTTGATTGGATTTCCCTTATTTCGTGTACCAGTAGATAAATATTTCTTATTTCTATAACGAGAGAATGCTCAGTTTCATCTCTTCCCAGTTCTCATTTCTATACGCATAAGCACTCAGAAGTCTTGTCACATAAACAAGCAACAGGAGGAGTGTGGGGCCATGTCACTCAAGTATTTTAACTTCCTTTTGAGTTTTATGCCAAAAATCAATAGTAATCCATCATCAAGAATTTTTTGTTGTTGCAACTGAGTAATAGGTGTATGAGGGCCATTCACTAGTCTCTGGTTTTGTGTTTTCCATTTTCCATAGTAAAAGTTAAAGAAATTATGATTAATCTCTATTAGTTAACAAGATGATTGGGCTCTCCTACAATTTTGTTGCAAGGGAAAAAATGGAAACAACTTGGCTGTTAAAAGGATTTATCTCCCAGTCTTTGGAGCCCTTAGAGCTTTTCTTCCTCTTCCGACCCAGAATAGGACTTCCAACTGGCCTTTCTTTTGTCAGCCTCAGGTTGGGGGCATTTTCCTTTCATTCCCAAGGCAGGAAGCTGCTTTCTCAACAAGTCAGTGCCCCATTTGAAGACTGTGGTAAGTGTCTGTGATGGTCCCCTTGGCCAAAGGCCTGGGGCAATGAGACAAGCCAAGAAGGAAAGAAAGACACCATCTCAGAATGCAAGTGCATTCTCTGCCCACTCCAGCCTCTCCCATGTGCCCTGCCCACAACCTGGCACCTCTCAGTGCACAGGACCTGGGAGCTGCCCAGGGTTATGGGGTTAAGAAGGGTGAGGCTGGAACTTTTTACATTCATTTCTTCCGAGTTACTTCAACCCAGGAAAGCTTAGTGAATAAATCTCATTTAAAATCAAAATTAACAACTAAATATAATCATGGAGTGGACCCTGGGATTTGAAATGAGTGGGGTAGGGGTGGGGGAACACTACAAAAGACCTCCTTGGGACAATTGACAACATTTGCACACGTTTCGCAGATCAAGTAATAGTATTACATCGTGATTAAATCACCTGATCTTGAAAACTGCTGTGGTTGTGTAATAGAATGCCTTTATCCTTAGGAAATACAAACGGAAGAATTTAGGGTTCAAGGGGCATCACATCATGTCTGCAACTTACTCTCTAATGCTTGGAGGAGGACTTGAATATGCAGAGAGGGGGCCAAAATGGTAAAACTTGGTGAATGGGGTAAGAAGAGGGTCCAAGAGTTCTCTGTACTATTCTCAGAACTTCTGTAACAAATTATTTCAAAACTCTGACGCAGCGAGCCTGGTCTCTGTCACCGCCTGGTGGCTGCTGCGGGGAGCGCACCCTCATCATCCGAGACCTTTAAATTCCCCGCTTCCAGCAGCGGCTCCCGACTTCCCTCTGTCCAGTCAAGGCGAGAGGAGAGCTTCCCGCCCAGGGCTTCCCTGGCTGGGCCGATTTGATTTCCCTTCAGGTTTAGGTCTGTCTGCCTCTGTGAAACAGTGCAGGCGCATTTCTTGTGCAATCAAAGTGATGGTATATTAACCTTGGTTTGAGAGGAGTCAGAATTTCAGGGCTCCCAACCCAGATGCTTTCTACAACGAAGGAAACTGAGGTCCAGAGAGGAGCAGGGCTCGGCCAGACTAGAACCAAAGTCTTCCTGCCTCCCTTTTTTTCTCAGCAAGCAGCCAGTTGGAGACTCTCAAATCTGGCTCCTCCCCTAGAGTCTGGGCTCCCACCCCGCAGCAATCTGACCTCATCTTCCACTACCCCTGTGCCTGCACCCACCAGGCACATTCTCACACCTCTGGGCCTTGCCCTCACCATCCCTGTACCCCGACTTCCCATCTTCCAGAGGCCTTCGATGCACAGTGGACTACTTGAACCCTCCCTACTAGTCTCCCCGTTTGTGCGACTGTACATTCACTTTTTAGTCTCTTGCTTCTTGCTGTGTGCCCCCTTTGCCGGCAGCAAAGGGAGGCTCCTGTGGGCAGGACCTGTCTGGTTTTCCAGGTGTCCATAGTGCCTGGCAGAGCAAGGGCTTTGGCAAGGGAGAGAACGTTTGTTCCTGGTTCTTTTATTCCCCAGCTTTGCTCCCAGAGTTATCCACGAAGGAGTGTCCCCTTCAGGGGCATCTTTGGTTTCTGAGGGGGTCAAGGCCCCAAAGGGGGAAATGGGTATGTTAGGGGTGCTGACGGTGGCTCTGTTCTTTGGGGAAAGCATGTTGCGTGAGTCATGTACCATCAGAGAAAGGAGTGCGACCCTTCGGAGGGGCAGTGGGGCTCGTGGGTGTTGGGGGCCTCCTCACAACAGGGACGCCAAAACTCAAGACGACCCCAGGTGAGTGGTCCTTCCACTGCACTGGTCTCGCCTTTCCAAGAGATGAGGGATGGCAAAAACTGGAGTGTCTCCGCCACGCGACCTGGGGATCCCCAATCCCTCTGAGTCCCTTTCCCTCTTTGTCCCTACAGGCAGACCCCGGCTCGGCTCGGGCAATGGGTCCCACCCTGAAGACAATGGCAGGGGTGGAGCTGGAGCGGACACACGAACAATGGGCCCTCCACCCCACCCTGCCCGGCCTGTTTCCGGCCTTTCTGGGCCTGGACTGCGGTGCGCTGGAGCAGCACTGGGAACGCAGAGGCGACCGGGAGCCAGAGCCACCATGCAGAGCCTGGGCCGATGCTGTGCCCTCCCCTGGGACACGCCGGGGGCCCCTCCCACAGCTGCTGTCCTAGAGGCACAGGGGTCACTTCGATCTAATTCTGCCGTAGGGCCTTTCCAGGTGGCCTGGCAAAGGGGATGGTTACTTTTAAAAACTTTTCTTTTTTAAATTGAGGAATAATTTACACAGAGGGAAATGGACAGATCTTAAACGTGAAGTCTGATGAGTTTTTACATGTTTATACCCTGTCACCAACTCTCAGAACAAGGCAGAACATTCCCAGCTCCCCAGAATTCCCTGGTGCTCCTTTCTAGTCAATCCCTGCCCCCAACCCCTGACAACCGTGGATCTTTTATTTATTTTTTGTCCCTACAGCTTTACCTTCTCTAGAATGTCATCTAACTGGAATCGCATAGTATGTAGACTTTTGAATCTGGCTTTGAGATCCATCCATGTTGTTATGTGTATCAATAGTTCATTCTTTATTCTATTGTATGGCTGTACCTCCACTTGGTTATCTATTTACCAGCTGTGAGACATTGGGTTATTTCCAGTTTAGGGCAACTATTATAGAGCTGCTGTAAACATTTGTGTACAGGTGTTTGTGTGGATGTGTGTTTTCATTTCATTTCAATACCTACCAGTGGAATCATTAGACTACATTTGACTTTTTAAGAAACTACTGGTTTTCCAGAGTAGCTGTACCATTTCACAGACACAAACACATCCTCAGCAGTATATGAGAGTTCCCGTGGCTCCATATCCTTGCCAACACTTGGTGTTCAGCCTTTTAAATTTCAGCCACTTGAGTGAGTGTGGAATTGTCTCAAGAGAGTGTTTATTGACTAAACAAGGGAGCAAATACCCAGAGCACCCCCCACCTTCAGGAAGTCCCATTGGTTTCCCAGCCTTTCCCAGCCTTCCAGGTAGTACTTCCATATAGGCAGGGGCCCTAGGGCCAGAGTCAGCCCATGTACAGATCCTAGGTGGACAGATGCCTGTCCCCATCAGTCCTTAGGACTGAGTGGGCATGAACCTTCCTTTACTCAGGTCCTTCCCAGATGCTCAGCCTCCAGAAGGAGCTGGCACTGAGTCCCCAGGCCGAAAGTGATGGGAGAGCCTCTTTGAAGGGGGATATTTGAGCTGGGACTCGAGTAATGAGAAGGCAGCAGCCCTGGGGAGATCTGAGGAAAGGGCACGACAGGCAGAGAGCACAGCAAAGGCTAAGGCCTGGAGGTGGGAGCATGCTTAGTGCACACAGGCAACAGCGAGGGGGCTAGTTCTGGAGCAGGGAGCAAAGGGCAGAGTAGAAAGAGCTGAGGTTGGAGATGCCATGAGGTCAGGCGGTGTCTTAGTGTGCTTCAGCTGCCATAACAAAGCACCATGGGTTAACCACAGAATTTTCTTTCCTCACAGTTCCGGAGGCCAGAAGTCCAAAATCAAGGAGTCAGCAGATTTGGTTTCTTCTGAGGTCTCTCTCCTTGGCCTGTAGATGGCCACCTTCTCACTGTGTCCTCACATAGTCTTTCCTCTGTGTGTGTACACGTCTGTGTCCTAATCTATTATAAGGACACTGGTCCTATTGGACTAGGGCCCATCCCTATGACCTCATTTAACTTAATTACCTCTTTAGAAGCCCCATCTCCAAATACAGTCGCATTCTGAGGTGCTGGGGGTTAGGACTTCAACAGATGGCTTTTGCTCTCAGGGAGGTGGGGGCCTGGGCGAGTGTTGAGCAAGAAGAGACAAGATGTGATTTGCATGTTAACAGGATCCCTCATTCCCAAGGCCAGGAGAATAGACTACAAGGGGCAATGGGGTGGGGATGGGAAGACCATTGAAGAAGTAATAGCCTAGGCTAGAAGCTGGTGGCTGGACCTGGGTGGTAGGGTAGGTGGGGAGCAGGGATCAGACTCTTGTTATGATTGGGAGGTAGAGCCAGCAGGTTTCTCCGAAAGGAAGGATCATTGTGGGGAGAGAGGGTTATTTAGGGGAACTGGAGTTGGGGCTGAGGAAGGTGCCAACTTCTCCTTCCTTCCAGTCTGATTCCTTATCCACTAAGTGCCTACTGTGTGCAGCTGCCCCAGGAAGGCAAGATCTGAGGCAAGAATCCAGGCCACAAGGTTTGCTGACTCTGGCTTTCTGCTCCTCTGGCCCTTCCTTCTTCCTCCTGGTGGTGGAGCCTGACCCCCACTTGAACAAACATCTTGTGGCCGTTTCCGCCTGGCCTGCCCGGAGCCCCAGCCTGGCCTGAACAAACACTGGAGACCTGGCTTCCGGCCTCAGCTCTGGGAAAAGCCCAACCAAGGGCTGTTCAGGTCAACCTGGAGGGGACTGAGGGGAAGAGGCACCCAGACCCCCACACGGGGATCTGCCCAGCCTGCCCTGGGGGCCTCCTGCTACTTCTGGAGCCACCAGCTCAGTGCTTGGGCTCCAGGGTCCCCATCCATAAAATGGGCCTAATTATACCTGCTTCAGAGGGCTGTAAGGAGATGGAAAGTTCGGCGCTGGCCTGGAGCCATAAGGGGGTGACACTGTGCACAGGGCTCTGAGAGGCCTGGAGGAGTAAGGCTCCAAGGGACCCTCCCCCTCAAGGGACCATAGTGCTAGAAGGGGCCAGAGTTCACCTTCCCTTCCGTGGCCTCCTGTGGCCTCCCCACTCTTGTTCCCATTTTCTGAAGTGTCTCATGAAGTTGCACCTCTGGTCCTGTTCCTGTCACTTCAGAGCCTCCTGGTGTCCCTGTCAGATTAGGAACCAGACCAGGGGTAGAAGCAGGAGTGGACATCACTGACAACGTAAAATACGTGAAAATGGTTGACTGTGAGGAGTGAACTCCCTGTCCGTGGAAGTGTGAGCAGAGGCAACTGGATGTGCAGGAGGTGACCTCATTAACTGCTCCGAGAGCCCTGTGAAGTAGGCAAGCTAGTGGGTTCTGGGGTCAGAGAGACCCAGGTTGAAATCCCAGTTCTGCTGTGTGACCAGGCCCTCAGTTTTACGAATGTGGAAGGGAGGCTGCTCTGCCTCCTTGGCTGATTGGGAACCAAGTGAGATGATTAGGGAAGAATGCCAGCACCCAGTGCTCAGTCACTGTGGAGCTGAGTGGAGGTACATGGACGTATTTTCCCCTTCCATGACCAGAGGAGACTGGGCCTCCTTTCTCTACCTTCCTGGGGATTCAAGCTGATCCACCATTCAAGCCCCCTAGTTGATAGCTTTGCCAGATAAAGCCTCCCCAGCTGGGGTATGATTTTGTTTTTGTTTTTCAGGCAGGATCTGGGAGCGGAAACAATGGAATTAATTTTTTTTTTTTTCCTTCAGAGTAGTTTCTCCTCATCTGAGAGCTGTGGGGCTGGATTCCCACCTCACCTTCCGGTCTTGGTGTTCTGAGGAGCCGCCAAGAAAGGATCGGCCTGGGTGGGGGAGGTCAGGAAGGGGAGATCTGGGTGGGGCTGTGAGGGAAGACCTAATGTGCTTTTTCCTGCCTCTGGGTCGTTCATTGCTCCCGCTGTCTCCCCCAGCTCCCCAACACCTGCTCTCATTGATAGCTCCTGTGAGTCCTTGAAATCAGGTGTAATCTCCTCCAAGAAGTCTTCCCTGACCACCGCCACCAGGGCTAAATTGGTGTCAGCACCTTCTCACTCTTATTCAGCTACAATCAATCTTCCACTGTGGGCCCTCTCCTCCTGAGGCTCTGAGTTCAGCACAGGGGCCTAAAGATGGCCCTCAGTTGACACCAGCTGAATACAGCATGGAAACAGGGACCCAGTACTGTGTCTGGTCCTCACTGTCTGCTCAAGTGTCTTGATCTGGAAGGGGAAAGGTAGAAGGGGAGAGTCTGATTCAGACGGGAGGGCCAGAGGGTCAGGGCTGGGAGAGTAGGCAGAGAGAGGATATGGGTGAGACAGCACACAAGGGCTGTGCGACTTTGGGCAGTGAGCGCTCTGAGCTTGTTTACTTCTCTGTAAAATGGGGGTAACAGCACCCCCTGGCGGAAATAACTTGAAAAGCCCCAGTGCAAGGCCTAGGGGGCGCCCTTCAAGTACTTTAACCAGATTAGCAAGGGCAGGAGCTGGGGTTGGTGCCAGGTGGTAGAGTCTCCTGGCTGGAAGGGTCCAGGGCATGGAGGCAAAAACAGAGCCCGGGACCCACAAATCATCTCTAGCCACTCAGCTACTAATGCTTAAATTAGTGCAACCAACCCCCTCCTGCCTTCTCCCAGCATCCTCCGAGAGGAGGCCAAGGGTCCTGCAAATGGAACTGAATTATAGGCAGGGGGAACTCGAAGCTGTTGTAAATCATGCTGTGGCTACAGCATTTAAGAGCCTTTTCTAAGGTTCCTCACTTAACCTCTCAGCCCCTCGCCAATCACATGGGGACCAGCGTTGGGTGGTCACGAGGGGTCCAGAGGGTCAGGGGTCCAGGTTAGGCTCCCCGTGCCCAAGTCCCATTGGTGGCCTTGAGGGCCGGTGAGGAGAGAGGGACTAGAATGTGGGAAGAAGAGGCAGAGGGAGGCACCTCCTGGAAAAACACTTGCACCCTTCTGGCTGGGTAATAAATAGTGGGGCTTACCTATAGACTGAAACACTAATGCGGGGTAGCTTACCCCTCCACGCATGCGCACGGCAGAAACCCAGTGTCCCTCAAATTGCAGCCCACGTTGTCGTGTGCTTGGCTCTGCCCTGAGTTAATGCTCCATGACAACCAGGAGAAACTGAGCACGGAGCAGGGCAATGACTTGCCGGGAAGCTGCAGAGCTCCGGTTCCACTGAGGCTGCCTTTCAAAACAGGGCTGCAGTTAACCCGGGTAAGTCCGGCCATGGACCTTGTGACAGAGGGGAGGGTCTGGGTTGGGCAATTCTTCTTGAGTGGGCAACCACAGACAGGCAGCTGGCTGCTTTGCACCTCCATCTCCCATCAGCAGAATGGAGCTGTGGGTAGGCGACAGGTCCTGGGCTGGGTGCTGGCAGCCTGAGTGTCCTCATTAAAGCCCCTGGGCCCCGCCGCTTCTGGCAGGTGCAGCTGCTGAGCTGATTTCCTTTGGCCTCTGATTCCCTGCAAAAATCCACCGAACCCATATCCCTTAACCCATTGCTTTTTCCCATGTTTATCTCTAACATAAATAATACTCATTCTTTTAGGAAACTCAGAAAATTAAAACACAAAGAAAAACTTCAGCCCTCTTCCCCTACCCCTCAGAAGTCATAACTTGGCAAGGCAAGGCAAGGCAAGGCAAGGCATCAGGGGTGCATCCTGCTTAATTCTGCTTCTCTTTGACCTTGTGACCACAGATGCACACCCTTGGTGGCTAGGCCTTAGGGTGCCCATCTGTAGCTGCATGGCCTGTCCAAGCCCAGGACCGGGGGCTGGAGCTCAGGCCACAAAAGACCTTGGTTCCTTTTGGGGCAGGGGATGCCCAACTCCGCCTATGGCTACCAAGGGGGAAGTGAGAATGAAGAGGCAGGGATGGGGTGACTCAGGTCCAGTAGAAGAAATGAAAGTGCTCCGAGTCCTCCCACCTCTGACAAGCCTGTCCTCAGTATGGCCCTTGTTCAGGATGGAGATTCCCAGGTGGTGCCCCGCCACCTACCCATACCATCCTTAGGGGACCCGGAACCCCGGGCCATGCTTCAGTAAGGAAGGGGGGTCCCCAGCTCCCTGCCCAGGAAGCCCCAGCTTTGGGACACCTTGTGGTCCTCAAAACCCTGGCTTTGACCCTGGCTTTGCCAGCTATATCTCTTAAGTGAGTTCAGGGACATTGAGGTGGGGGGAAAGGTACTAGATTGGCCTTGTTTTTAGGTACAGACTAAATTGAAACTACAACCCTGGCCTGCTCCATCGAGGGCCTCAGACCCACCTACCCCAGACTTTCTTGGTGGCTGCCTCCCAGCAAGTTGTACAATCCCAAGTCTCCTATAGCCCCTGAGAGATCTCCATAGTCACACAAAGCCGGGTTCAAATCCTGTGCTATCCTCTGACCGTGTGGCTTTGGCAAGCACCTTCTTCTTGGCCTATAAAATGAGGCCAGTAAGACCCTGTGCTCATATGGGGAATACATGAGATAAGTGCAGGCCTGGAGGGGCCCAGGATAGCTGTCAGCTGTGTTGGGAAGTTTGGGTATACGGCTGCTCCTGCCCCACACGCCAGCCAAGGTGTGGCCGGATAATGGGCTGGGCGGCCGAATCTGTGCTGACCTCATCATCTTCCGCTGGGGTCCCACAGGGCCGCCTGTCTTGATCGGGAGAGGGTCTCTTCGCCTATCCTCTTCCTCCAGGCCTCCTTCCTGCTTCCCTGAGCTGAGGCTGGGCCCTTCCGTCCAGGCGCTCATCAATTGCACCCGAGGTGCTAAGCATCCGGCTGGCCTTCTCAGGCCATGACTCACTTCCTGTTTCCTGGAGTTGGAAATAGCTTCTCCTGGATGCTGGGCAGGTGCTGGGGGGCTCCCTCTCCAGACAGCTGCTCAATGTCTCCACCATCATGCCCCATCCAGGCCTGTGCATCTAACACTGATTACCGAGTCTGTGTTCTGTTGGATACAGAGCCAGCCTGAGAATCCACTTGTTGCTCATTTAGGGATGTAGGAACACCCACTCAGGGGTCTGGCCCTAGGGCAGCAGCAGTGAACAGGAGAGAAGAGGACCTGCCCGCAAGGCATCTGCATACATTCACCAAATAATCACATAACGAGTGTGCCCAGAAGACTGTGCAGGGAGGGTGCAAGGGTGTCTGACCACGGAGCTGAGCCAGGAAGTAAGAGGGACAGAAGTAAGAAGGACAGCTAATTAGGTGATGGGACCAGGGGTGCATGACCACCTGGAGTGGGGCCATCAGCCACACGGGACCGTGGGTCAAGAAAAAGGCTTTATTCCAAGAGCTTTTGCAGGGTTTCAAGTTGGGGGAAAAAAAAAAAAAACCAGCATGTACAGATTTGCAATTTGAAAATATCCCTCAGGCTGCTTCATAAAGAAATGATTCAGGAACGGCAGGGCGAGGGCTGGAGAAGAGGGAGTAGGAAGCGTCCAGGCAGGAAGAAGTGGGGCTCAGACCAGTATGGTAGTCTCAGAATGATGGCGGATGATTAGGGGGTGATTTCTAGGCAGGAAGGAGGGACAGGGCATCTAGGCGCCTTCTGGGTTCTGCCTTGAGCACACTGCAGGGGGACCTGGGATTGAGTCCAGGCTCTGCCACTCGTTCTTTGTGGCAAGTCACTGAACTTCACCATGCTTCACCCATTTCGCAGATGGGGAAATGACCTGGGAAAGAGAAGGGCTCTGTCCAAGGTTCCACAGTTGGGAAGCAGTGAAGCAGGATGCGAATCAGTATCCTTCTGGCCCCATAGCTTCCCATGCTTCAGGGGGGCCCTTGAAGTATACCCCACCCCTCCTCTGGCCCGGGGCTGGTGGAATGCACAGTTTCCCTGTGAATTTCAACCCAGCCAAGCCATGCCCTCATAGAAAATGGTGTGTTTTAGACACATAAACCCTCCCCAGGCCAAGGCAGGGACTGCTGACCTTCCCTAACAGGTGGGGACATCCACAAAAGACAGGGACGAGGTAGGAGGGGAAGGTCAAAGTTGCTCTGGAGCTGTATGGAATGGATACATTCGTTCATCTCCTCTCCCATTAATTCATTCATTCACCCTTGTAAGTCTGCTTGGAGTCCAACCTTTTGCCTGGTAGTACAGAGGACACAGGTATGCCCCCAATAAAAACCAGCTCCTGAGAGGCCTCCTGGCTGGTGGGGAAGCCAGAGCAAGACTCATCGTCACCTGGTGTGGGTGCTCGGATGGTGGCATTATGGAGTGCCATGAGAATCCAGGGGAAGAGATCTAACCCAGCTTAAGAGGTCTGGGAAGGCTACCTCAAAGAAGAGAGACCGGAGCCAAGTCCTGGAGACGTAGCCAGGGCACAGAGGAGGGAGAGGAGTTCAGCTTTGTGGTGGGACTTAATCTACACACCAGGGACTTGGGGACTTCTGGGTCTTTGGGACGCCGGTTCTAAATAGCCATGAGGAAATCTGGGGAGAAGTACAATCAAAGGACAGCAGCTCATTCTGTGGTCAGTGAAGTAAGATGAGGGATGGCGTCACCCAAAAGTCCCTAAAGAACCAATTCCAAGTTCCTCAACAGAGGGGACTTTGGCCAGGCTGAGAAATTGCTCAGATTGGGCTGCCCAAGATTAAGGACTGGATAATCTAAAGCCAGAGGCAGGACCATCCAAGATCAGAGGCTGGACCACTCAAGATCAGAGGCTAGACCATTCAAGGTCAGAGGCTAACCATGCAAGGCCAGGCCAATCTCTACAAAGGCGAGATCGGGATATTTACAGTTGATCATTAAAGTCATGGAATTTCATGAAGAAACCCTCTACTAGCCCAGTAGGACCAGGACCAATGGCCTTGACAGAGAATGTCTTGATGGCCTCTAAGGGCCCAAGTCCCCAGAGTGAACTAAAGACTGTGGGCCCATGGCAGTCCTCGTATACATCACCTCACATCAACCTGTTACATGTTCAGAGCTTTGCTTGTACATTCATCCCCCACATGTAACCAGATCCCCATCTGTGTACACATGACCCTGACATGCACTCCACACACGTGAACACACAGTCACACTTCTGCTGACATGCACATCTCCTCACATCCGTGCCAATCTTCCCCGACCCCGACCACCCCACATGCACACACACCAGGAACAATCCCCAGACAGGGGCTCCTACAGGCTGCTGCTTTGGGGAAAGCTCATTACCAGGGCGGCCCCATGGGGCCCCTCATGGCTCTTTCCTGGCAGCTGGGAGGTGGGCCAGCAAGCTCGGCCCTACCCTCCCTGGCAGCTGTCTGTGAGAAGGCACTGCTCCTTCAGTCTGGGGTGGTGTGCTCCCCACTCTGGAGTGTGCACAGAGGGTAGAGAGTCTGTGTGGCAGGCTGTGGAGTGAAGTCTACACACAGTGACCAAACTTAACACCTCCAAAGCAAGTTCTAGATTCACCAATCTGCTTGTCTCCCAGTGCTCTGTGACTCAGATAGAGGCCCCCCAGGTCGGTGAAGCCCAAGACCTAGGAACTCCCCATTTGGAGCCTCCCTCTCCTCACCCCCACCCCACATCCAACCTCTCAGTCCTGGTGAGCCCACCTTCTAAATAGCCCTTGGGCCATCTTCTCCCTCCTCTGCCACCACCTGTCCAGGCCCATGTCATCACCTGCCTGGATGGACATCTGCAGAAGTCCCCTCCCCGCCACCGCCCCCTCCCTGGCCCTGGCTTCCCTCAGTCCATTCTTATCCTGCCCTTTCCTTCTGAAGGCCATTTACAGTGTCCTGAGCTCACGGCATGGTCAGAGGGCTCTCCCTGGTTCTGCTCTGCCCTCTTCTTAGCATCTCGGCTGAAGGGTCACTGCCTCAGGGAATCCCTTGCTAAACCCAAGATGGGCTCGAGTTCCCCTGTGAGAAACTCTCCTTGAACCACCTGGCATTGCCCCTTCATAGGAGCAGTGGCCCTTTGCAGTTATGGAATTATTTGAGTTTATTTGATTAAAGACTGTCTCCCTCATGAGGCTGGGCTAAGGACAGGGACCACACCTGTGGGGTCTTCATAACATCCCCAGTGCCTGGCACATAGTAGGGGCTTAGCCAATGGTTATTGAATGAATGAATGAATGAATGAATGAATGATTTTGTTCTAGTGTTTTAGTCCACCCAGGGTTTTGCCTGGAGGGGAGCAGGGCCCTCAAAATTGCAACAAGAATCAGGTATGAGGAGGTCACCTTGAGGGCCAGTGGGTCTCCCAAGCTGAAACAGCACGGCGGCCTGATGTGTCCTGGTCTTGTGAAGGTGGGTAGTCAGTGTGGCTCCATGGGCCAAAGGGGATCAAGGAGGTAGCTTTGGCAGATTCTGTCTGGCACTGCCCAGGTAGGGGAGTCTCTAGCATCCAACATGACCATCCTATCTATTTGGCAATGTCCTGGTATGGTGATACATTCATCCATCCCAATATTTATGGGTAGTGACTACACGTCCCACTCTGGAAGTCCTTTGGGGAAGACATATGGATTCATACTGTGTGGTAGGTTATTTGATAGGAGAGCTTCTAATACTGTTGCAGGGCTCAAGGGAGACTTCTTAGAAGAAGGGCCATTTAGACTGGGCTTTGAGAGATGCCTAGGAGTTCACTAGAAAAGACTTTCTAAAGGAGGTGACATTTGGGCTGGGTCTTGAGGGATGCATTCAAGTTTATCAAGAAAACAAGAGAGGAAACATCTCTGGACACGGGGTTCTCTTTAGAGACTTGGGCAGGATATAGGGCCAGTAAGACCTAGGCCCTGCTCATCCACGTCAGCCTCTCACATACGCCCTGAATGGGAGAGAGCGTCTCAGCTGCCCTGTCCGAGAATGGCAAGGATTAACCCATGTGTGTGCGTAGCACTTAGCAAGTGCTCAGCCAGAGTGGGCCATGCCTAGGGCAGGACTTCTCTCTTTTGGACCTCCCGCTTGCATACCTTCAATGACAGGCACTCACTGCTTTGCAGTGCAGTCCTTTCTCTTTTCAGATCCAGCAGTGTTTTTAGAAGACAAGCATCCAGGCCAACCAAGTGGCGAGGTTTGAGGGCAGGGGGAAGGGAGAGGGGCCCAGTGGGGTAGCAGGCTTGCCTGTTTTCAGCCCATAGCTGCCTGATCATCAGCAGCTCTGACGCTTCCAGAAATGCTTTCATTCCTGCCACAGTCTCCCGGGGAGCATCAAAGGTGGGAAAAACATACTCAGAAGTTTATCAGGGCATAAAAGAGGTCAGGTTTTTGCAAGGATTGGCTGGGGAGTGTCTAGGGCACTGTGGGTATTCAGCCCACGTGACTCCCTCTCCTCCTCAGCTCAAGGCTTTCCTGCCTTCCTGTGGCTCCTGTCATCATCGGAGGACACATTCATGGAGCACCTACTGTCTGCTCAGGGGTCGCCTGCCCCCAGCTGGCCCCGGGTGCTGTCCCTTGGAGATGGCGGCAGCCTGGGAATGTGGGTGGGGGCCCCCCGGGGCGGTGGCTGCTGGACAGAGGCTTCAGTGTGGAGCTGCCGGGGTCCTTTCCCCGGCCCAGACCCATGACTGGATGTCTGAGAATGCTGCCCATTATCCGACTCACAGAGCACAAAGGGGCCACGCGGGGGCTCAGCAGGCCAGGCGCCCGGGATGGGTGCACGGGGGCTCTAAGTCCCCACCACAGAGAGCAAGGATGTGCCCATAGTCTAGAGGAAGGCTGTCACACGCAGGAATGAGAACCATTTCCTCCAGCCCCACTGAGACAAAGACAGAAATGACCAGAGGGCTTGTTCCCTCAGGCAAGGGCAGGCCACCCCTCCTAAGCCCTGAAACCAGAACTAGTGGGCCACTACCCCGCTCCCATGCTGGTGAGTATCTAACAAAGGTAGGGGAGGGAAGACTCCAGAACTCTAGAGGGGGCCAAAACCCACTAGTGTCCTCATGTGTCTACAGTGGGGAAACACCAACATAGCCTGCCAGCAGCACCAATTGTCTGTTATTAAACACATTAGCGTGATGGGTGCTGTGTCTCCTGTGAGCACTGCCACTCAAGGGTCAGCCCAGCACCTCGTGGGCCGCTCAGTGAGACACAGTGGCAGTGACAGAAGATCCGGTGTGGAGGAGCGAGGTGGGCTAGAAAGGGATTAGGGGCCACTTTGGGCCACATATGTGCTATGTGACCTTGGGCAGGCCTCTAGGCCTCTCTGAGCTTTGGTGTCCATATTTATGAGAAGAGAGGAAGGAGACCCCGTGGAAGATTAATTAAACGAGGTGATCTTGTGCATCAGAACCCTTAATGGAGCTGGCACCCACAATGCGCCTCAGTGGCAGTGGCCATGAGGATGATATTATTATTGGGGCCGGGGACTCTCCTGAGTGGGGTACAGATGATCAATTTGAGGAATCTAGGGGAGAGGAGCCCCATGTTTCAGAGCTGGAAAGTCAATGGGTAGCACATTTCCTGACATGCTTGGCCCTGTGACACATGTATGTTTTTCCATCCTCATAGCAGCCTTGTGAGATGGATTATATTTCCCTTTTCTAGAAAAGGAAACTGAGGCTCAAAGAGAGGTGGAGCCACCAAGGCCACACAGGTGGATAGGGGCAGAGCTGGGCCTGGAACTCAGGTCTCAGCTCCAAAGCAAAGGGTAGAGGGACATCGTGGCCAAGAGCAAGGTTTGGAGGCTGATGAATTGTGTCCCTGTAGGCAAGTGGTGGCACTTCCCCGACCCTCAGTGTCCCCATCTGTAAAATGGGGCTGACAAAACCCACCTCTCAGGCTGCTCCCAGGAGAGAACAAGTTGGAGAAAGCCCCATGAAAGCCTCCGTGATGGCTCCTGGCGCTGTCGAGTCTCAGGCTGGGGGTGTTCCTGTCACCAAGGCGGTTCTCAGAGCAGTCGGCATGTCAGGAACATTTCCTGCAGGGAAAGCATTCTCTGAGGCCAGGCCCAAGGGACAGGAGGGCAGAAGCCCCCTCCTCCCAGTGCAGCCCTGGCCCCACTGTTATTTTTTCCAATTGTAGAAGACAAACATTTCCTTCTCACAGCTCTGCTCTGGGCAGCCTGTGAGAGCTGAGGATGGACAGGGCAGGATGGGGAGCCCCCGCCCAGGCACGGTGAAAGGCCTGGGCTTGCCTTCTCTGGGCCAGCCTGGCCACTGACCCCTCAGTGCCCAGGCAAGGACCTGCCCAGTCTGAGCCACCGTGTCTCCATCTACAAAGGCACTAGAGTAGATCAGTGTTTCCCAACATTCAGGTGTTTTGTACCACCTGGATTATGACCTGCTTCATATTTGTCTTTAAATTAACTTACATTTTATTTTCTTCCCCTCTTTAATTCCCTCCCCCCGCCACTTTCACACCTGACCTATGGATGTTGCCGTCTTCCTTTAAGGACCGGATCTCTGAAGGGGGGGCGCCTCCTCCCCACATGCGTTCGCAGCATGCACCCGGGGCTGGGGCCTGGAGCACCAGCACCCGGGGTATGGTCCGTGGCTCCACCTGGGGTGTGAACCCAAGACTTTCTGTGTGTAAAGCAGACGTGCTAACCACTATACTATGGAACCACCCCCAAATTAACTTACATTTTTAAAACTTCAATAAATGCATTTATTAAACAAGCTTTACATCAGTATTGTACCTGGAAAACCAGTATCACTTGAAAAAAACAGAAAATAATTGCAAATATTATTTAAAAAGCAAGGAGCTATAAGTAAATTCCAGAATGCTGATGTCAACAGTATTGAGCTTGAGACCTTCTATTAAAAATGGACAATGACAAATGTTAGAGAGGCATTGAAGATACATTAGTTCCAAATGAAGATCTTTTCCTTGATATAATCAGAAGGCTTGAACAAAAACTGAAAAGGGCCCGAGTCACAATGTAACTCGGAGTTACCTAGTAGTTAATCCAGGGTTGGTTAATCTGAGTTAGTTAATTCAGAGTTAGCTAATACTTGGTGCCACCTAACCCCACCTCGCAGGTACTGTACATTTCCCCTTGAATTTTCCCTCTTAAATCCCTTCTGGGAGGACACCCCGTTGCATTTAGCAAGGCCAGGGAAGATATAGGTTCGTTTGTTCATTCCTTCTTTCCTTGATTCAGCCAAGAGTTATCAGCACCTCCTCTGCCCAGCCAAGAGTATAGGGTGTCTGCCACCATGACCCATCCTGGCCTGTAAAAGTTCCCAGCTAATGGGCAGAGAGGAGAAAGCAAAGGATCTGGAGACAGATCTGGGTTTAAATCCTCTCTCTGCTAATAATGTTCCTTAGTTTCTCCATCTGTGAAATCGGTTCAATGATCCCAGCTTTTGTCAGTCGGCTGTGAGGATAGCATGAGATTATGCAGAGCACTGCTGGACTCTGCTAGCTGCCGTGGGACTCATGACAGGAAGTGGGACCCTCGCGGGCCATCGCTCAGTGCAAGGGGAGAAAAACTGGTGTTTGCCCAGGTCCTATGATGTGCCCAGCACTGTTTTCTCATACATATGTTCTTCATCTCTCACAACTTCCTAGGGTCTGGTGTGCTATTATGATTGTCCTCATTTCACAGATGAGGAAGCTGAAACTCAGAGAAAGCAAGTGTCTTGCCCTGGGCCACACAGCACTTCCAGCTTAAGCCAGGACACCTGGACTCTGGCCGAGCCCTCTGCAGTCTAAACTGGCCCTGCCTTTCCTGAGCCCGGGCTGGCCCCTGAGTTCCAGTGCTCAGCTTGGCAGGTAGTTTTGTGTCCAAAGTGCTCAGAACCATCTTCCACTGTGCACCAGGCTCAGCTTCCAGAACACAGCATTATCCTCCGGGCTCAGTGGGGGGAGCTGCAGGATGTGGCAAGATGAGTTGGAGACAGGAAGGAACTAGGAGGGGTATGAGAGGGAGAGAGGGGTGGGGGACAGGGAGGAAAACAGAGAGACAGACAGAGATAGATAGACAGATACACAAAGAGACACACAGTGGAAGGAGAGGGGGGTGAGAAGAGACTGAGAGAGAGACAAAGAGGGAGAGAAACTGGGAGGAACAAGAAGACAGAAACAGAGATGGGGCAGGGAACGCTAGAGAAAGATAAGACTGAAGGGAAACAGACGGACTAATGAGGGAGGGCTCAGATGTGGGGCGGGGTAAGGTACATTGGGATAGGCAGCCTCCTGTGTCTGTGCTGGGCTCCCCAGTCTGCTCACACAGGAGATACAACATGAGCCCTCCCTACCAGGGGATGAAGGTAGGGACACCATTCCTACTGGGCTGTCCCCTGAATGGCTTTGAGCCCAGGGGGATGGGGTGCCAGAACCAGAGCCTCCAGTTTCCTGCACCTGAACACTTCTGGCCATCAAAGCAGTGACCAGACCTGGGGATGGTGGAAGTGGGGGAGGGGGTGGTTAGAGGCTGGGTGGAAAAGGCAGGCATGATGGGCCAATGCTGATGGGCAAATGATGACGGCAGGAAGGTGCGGGTGCTGGGCAAGGGAAGTGAGAGACTGCTGTAGACCTGGCTTTTACCATGGGGCACATAGAAATCCTCTGTTCTTCCTTCCTGGCCAAGTAGGAACAAGTGAGGTGAGGCCAGGCCACCCTCGGAGCAAAGGCCACAGGAAACCGTGTGTCAGCCAGGGGTCTAATGGTACCCTCCTTCCCTCCTGCATTCTGACAGACTAGAGTTGGCCTGGGGCTGGGTTGGGGTGATTTCAAAGATGACAGATTTGGCTTTCAAACACTGTAGTTCTGCTCCTTGTAAGTTATGCCTCTTCTGGGGCCCTTCACCTCTGGGGCCTCAGGTTTTATATCTATAAGGTGGAATCATAACAGTACCAGCCTCAGAGGGCAGCTGTGAGAAGGAAGTGAGTCAATTCACGTAAAGCACTTGGCACAGAGCTTGGCACAGAATGAATCCTGTTTGAGCACCCACCATGGCCAGATGCTATGGAGGCTCCGTATATGAGACTTTGGAATAACCATTGCCTACCTCCCACCCCCAGCGCCTATCTGCTCCTTTCAGGTGAAAGAAGTAATCCAGTGCCAGCTCACGTTACTGATTTTTCATTAAATCTGAGAGGATTTTAGGTCCTTCCAGAGTCCCCTAGAAGGGGAAATGTCTCCAGGTAAGATGCGGTTAGGGGGCAGGACAGCAGGAGCCCACGGGTTTGGGTCTCCACAGGAGGCCTCTGGGGGCCACTCATCCCCTCAGGACTAAGGCCTCACTCTAGGTGTGGCCAGTCTAACCCTCCTCACAGCCTGGCACATGCCTAAATAGCTCTCTCCATTTTCCTGATTTATATGTCTGATGCTTAAGCTCTGTTCCTCTGTCCCACCGCTTATAAAATTCCTTGTAATGAGGCTGAGGTTTCGGGGGACAGATCATGGAGACTGAGGGGGTGGTGCCCGGGGCTGGGGGCCTAAGTCCTGGACAGTGCCTGCAAAAGGAGTAAAATGAGAGACTGAGTGTGCGATGGGGAGAGGGCGGGCTGTGGACGAGGAAGGCAGAGAGGGAGTGAAGGGCAGACAAATAGAGGAGACGGGGGTCCGAGGGTTGGAAGAAACACAGGGTTCGACGGGGAGGGGGCCGAGGGAGCTACGGAGAGGGAGAGCGAGCCAGGGACAGAAAAACGGGACAGAGAATGAGACGGGAGAAATGGGAAGGAGAACCAGAGACTGAGAAAGAGACAACACACACGGGGAGGGGAGTGGGGGGTGACAGAGGCAGGGAGGCACGGAGAAAGAGACGGGGTGGGGGGAGGGAGAAGAAAGGAAGGAAGGAAAACAGAAAACCAGCCCGAGAGACACGGGCCGAACGGCCAGGAGGGAGAAAGAGGAACAAGCGACCGAGGCGGAGGCGGCGCCGAAAAGAGGGAGCCGCGGGCCACGGACGTCGCGCGGGAGGGTCCTGGAAGGCGCGGGGCGGCGGGACCCGCAGACGGCGGAGCGAGGGCCGGGCGTCTGGAGGGCAGGG